>NC_134486.1:89492217-89842217 GCF_040206685.1 Ascaphus truei
ATTGATGAGGTCAGTAGTACTTTATTTATTTGAATATGCTAGTTAATGTTTTTAATAATGGGCATTTAATCTATTATCCATATCTGGATAATAGTTATTTTGCACATTATTGTACTGTAGGTGTTGGGGGGGGGGGGGGTGGGGTATGTATTGAATGTATAGGCCAGGTTTATTTCTTTTACATTCAGGGTTTGTTCCGTGGTTCTGCGTGGGACCTCTGGAGACCACCTGTGGTTTCAGGTATCCCACGGGTATCAGGCTGGTGGTTCCACGGGTGACACATGCGGTGATGAAGCTGTGTGATCCCACTTCTGTAGGGGCACCACCGACCCGTAGTCTGCGGGGATGAAGCTTTGTGATCCCACTTCTGTGGGGGCACCGCCGACCCATAGGTGCGGGGATGATGATGTGTGGTCCCACTTCTGTGGGGGCATCACGGACCAATAGTGAGCACCCGTGAGTTCCCCAGACCCCCGTGGGAACCACCCGAGGACCCACAGACACCTGTGGGTCTGACTCTGGGCTCCCAGACATACTTGGGCCTACCGTGGGGACCCAATTGTGGCCCACGGTGACCCAAGGAGACCACCTGGGGGCCATGGTGCTGGCGGGACCCACCAGCAGGCCTCCAGAACATGTTTAAAAAGGGCTGCTGGTACACTGTAGGTCTGTCCAGGTGCCCCGCCAGCCCACCAGGGACTCGCGTGGGGCTGCGTTATGAACCCTGTATGTAAAAGGATAAATCTTGTATTTATGGGGGGGCACAGGGGGTGGGTAATGTATTTAATAAATAGAATGATGTTTATTGTGGGTCACTGTGTTGTTTTTATTGTGGATACTGGGGGTGGGGGGGGGTGTTTCCCCAAAGGTATGTGGGTAGGCCTCCCTTGTGGGTACTGGTTGAGGGTGGTTAGGCCTCACGGGGGGGGGTTAGTGTGGGAGGGTATGTAGGCATCCCGAGTGGTGTGTGAGGGTGAGTTTACCCCTTAATGACTGTAGCGGTTAAATGGGGGTTAGGGGACATTACTTTGGATGTTTTAATTTTTGTGTCTGTTTTGCAGAAGCGGAGGGGCCGTGGCCAGGATGGGGGGGGGTAACGGTATGTGGGTAGGGGGTGAGGGTGGTTAGACCTCACAGAATGCACATCGGGTCCCCCCCCCTCCCCACATTTACATACACTGCACTCACAGCAATACAGGCAGGGAAATTTAATAGAAACATTAGGGGGAGGGGGCTTTATACAGATCACAGTCAAGGAGGTGGGGTTATAACCCACTCCCCCTCCCCACATTTACATAAACTGCACTCACAGCAACACAGGCAGAGAGATTTAACAGAAACATTAGGGGGGAGGGGGCTTTAAACAGATTACACTCAAGGCAGAGAGATTTAACAGAAACATTAGGGGGGAGGGGGCTTTACACAGATTACACTCAAGGCAGGGAGATACAGGGGATGTACTGTACTGTATGTTGTTTATTGCAATGCTTCAATGTGTGTATAGTATAATGTTTTTTACAATTAGATAGATGTAATCCTTGGTATTGTAAGGGTTAGCGTTGGTTTTAAAATTTTGTATTCTGGTTGGTACTTATAAATTGATTTTTGTTTAATTGATTGCTTAAAATAGTTGACTTGTTTGGAGTTATCTGTATTTTGCTTGCAATGATATTGTTCACATTCACTTGCAGAATGTATATGGTGCATAGATTTTATGCATCAAAAATACAATGTAAATGCAATGTATTGATTGGAATGTGAGGTTTTTCTTTGTCATTTGATGATTTCGATTGTAAGATCAGTTAGGATTATTAAAGGAAATTTATTGTAATGTAGTGTGTCTGTATGGAGAAGTGTTATTTGTAGGACAGTATGGTTCATCATGTGTGTGTATATACTGTGTGTATATATATATATATATATATATATATATATATATATATATATATAGTATAGGGATTGTTGAGATATATATATATATATATATATATATATATATATATATATTTGTTTATCTTCATGTATTTATTTATTTATTTAGATTTATTTATTAATTGTGGGGCTTCTGTGCGTGAATTTTTTTTATTGTGTGGTAGCGGGGGTGGGTGAAGGGGGTGTTTGGCCCTTGGTGTGAGTTTAGGACTTGCAGGGGGGTTGCGTGTGCACTTAACCCCTTCACGAGCACCCGCTACTCCCCGCAAGCCCTAAACAACCACCGTTGGGGCTAATACCCCCTTCACCCACCCCCACTACCCACAATAAAAAAAATTCATACACAGCAGCAGTACAATTAATAAATAAATCTAAATAAATAAATAAATAAATGAATAGAAATAAATACATTTAAAATACATTTTTATTCATTGTGTAGATGTGCAGGGGGTCTCCGGAGCTGAACCGCTTTGGTTTTAGGTCTGGGGACCCCCTGCTTCCCGAGATACAGGCCCCTTTAGGGGGTGCCGGTATCCCTCTGCTTGGTTTACATGCCGCGGTCACGTGATCGGTACCTTTAAATGCAGAGGGATACCGGCACCTCATAAAGAGGGCTGTGTCTCGGGGAGCAGGAGGTCCCTGGACCTGAAACCAACGCGGTTCAGCTCCGGAGACCCCCTGCACATCTACACTATGTATAAAAATGTATTTTAAATGTATTTATTTATATTCATGTATTTATTTATTTATTTATTTAGATTTATTTATTTATTGTGCTGCTGCTGTGTGTGAATTTTTTTTATTGTGGGTAGTGGGTAGTGGGTAGTGGGTGTGAGTGTGGTTATTTACATGGGATCCCCCTCCCCACATTTACATACAGTACACTACACTCAGAAACACAGGCAGGGAGATTTAACCGACACAATAGGGGGAGGTGGGCTTACACAGATTAGTCAAAGCAGGGAAGCTTAGCAGACACAATAGGGGGAGGGTTTTTTACATAGATTACAGTCAAGGCAGGGAAGTTTAACACACACAATAGGGGGAGGTATTTTACATAGATTAGTCAAGACAGGGAAGTTTAACACACACAATAGGGGGAGGGGGTCTTACACAGGTTACAGTCAAGGCAGGGATGTTTAACACACACATTAAAAATATGTATTTAATGTATTTATTTTTTATTCTGCCTTAACCCTTCATTGCCTTAGCGGCTATCAGCTATGGTAATGAAGCAGCATTTCTGTATTTTTAATAATATTGTGCAGGAGCAGGGGGTCCCCTGAACATTCATTTCTGGCTCAGGGAACCCCTGCTCACTGTACAATATTATTAAAAATACAGAAATGCTGCTTCATTACCATAGCACATAGCCGCAAAGGTAATGAACGATTCTTTATTGATGTGTGTGTTTTATTCATACTGTAGATGTGCAGAGGGTCTCCGGAGCAGAAACGTTTTTGTTTTAGGTCCGGGGACCCCCTTCTTCCCGAGATACAGGCCCCTTTAAGGGGTGCCGGTATCCCTCTGCTTGGTTTACATGCCGCGGTCACGTGATCAGGACCTTTAAATGCAGAGGGATACTGGCACCTCATAAAGGGGGCTGTATCTCGGGGAGCAGGGGGTCCCCGGACCTGAAACCAACACGGTTCAGCTCCGGAGACCCCCTGCACATCTACACTATGAATAAAAATGTATTTTAAATGTATTTATTTATATTCATTGATTTATTTATTTAGATTTATTTATTTATTTTTTGTGCTGCTGCTGTGTGTGAGTTTTTTTTATTGTGGGTAGCGGGGGTGGGTGAAGGGGGTATTAGCCCCAACAGTGGTTGTTTAGGGCTTGCGGGGGGGGTAGCGGGCGGGGTTAACCCCTTCATGACCGTAGCGGTATGAACTGCTACGGTCGTGAAGGGGTTAAGTGCACCCTCAACCCCCCGCAAGTCCTAAACTCACACCAAGGGCCAAATACCCCCTTCACCCACCCCTGCTACCCACAATAAAGCGGGCACGGTGGGTTAACCCCTTCATTGCCTTAGCGGCTATCAGCTATTTTAATGAAGCAGCATTTCTGTATTTTTAATAATATTGTGCAGGAGCAGGGGGTCCCCTGAGCATTAATTTCTGGCTCAGGGAACCCCCTGCTCACTGTACAATATTATTAAAATACAGAAATGCTGCTTCGTTACCATAGCACATAGCCGCTAAGGTAAGGAACGAGTGTTTATTTATATATGTGTTTTATTTATACTGTACTTGTGCAGAGGGTCTCCGGAGCAGAAACATTTTTGTTTTAGGTCCGTGACCCCCTGCTTCCCGAGATACAGGCCCCTTTAGGGGGTGCCGGTATCCCTCTGCTTTGTTTACATGTCGCGGTCACGTGATCGGGACCTTTAAATGCAGAGGGATACCGGCACCTCATAAAGGGGGCTGTATCTCGGGAAGCAGGTGGTCCCCGGACCTGAAACCAACGTGGTTCAGCTCCGGAGACCCCCTGCACATCTACACTATGAATAAAAATGTATTTTAAATAATTTTTAATGTGCCGATGTTTGCGCAGAGAGAGCAGCGGTTCTCTCTCTGCTGCAAACAAATTTCACCAGGGGACGGCCTATAGTATCATTGATGTGCATATACAGTACTGTATGTGTATTTTAGGGGTTATAGGGTTTGTTGTTATACAGTATATACTGTATATATACAGTATATACTGCATTACAATTCATGAATTTCTCGGCTTCAAAGACAACAGCTCGCAAACGCCCCCATGCGTTTTTACACGGCATTGCAGTATTGCAGCCAGCGGGAATAAAGTGCTTAAATCATGGGCGCGATATAACGCAATACACTCCGGGAGAAAACGACACAAAACCGCAGATAACCGGGATACTCCGAAATTCGCGTAGCTAGCCAAGTAAGAATAAAGTTGGTCGGTACTGTATCCTAAACGCTGCTGCCAGAATCACTGTACTCTTTCCTAAATCTGTCTCCGCATCTCCTCTCCTGAAATCCCTCTCCTGGCTTCCGATTAAATCACGTATCTCACACTCAATTCTCCTGCTTACTTTTAAAGCTTTACATTCTTCTGCCCCTCCTTACATCTCAGCTCTAATTTCTCGCTATGCACCATCCCGACTCTTGTGTTCTTCTCTAGGATGTCTTCTTTCTACCCCCTTTGTATCTAAATCTCTCTCCCGCCTTAAACCTTTCTCACTTTGCGCCCCACACCTCTTGAATGCCCTTCCCCTCAATACCCGACTAGCCCCCTCGCTATCCACCTTTAAGACTCACCTTAAGACACATCTGCTTAAAGAAGCATATGAGTAGCACTGGATAATCATGGACACATGACACATAAAGCTTGGCCCCCTGCAGACGCACTTACTAGAATTCCCTCCTACTGTCTCTGTACATTCTCCCTACCTACCAATTAGATTGTAAGCTCCTCGGAGCAGGGACTCCTTCCGTAATGTTACTTTTACAGTATGTCTGAAGCACTTATTCCCATGATCTGTTATTTACTGCACCGACACACTTTATTCGAGCAAATACCCAGTATGTACCTGGCAGATACCTGGAATGCGCCGCTCCTCACCTCTGACAAGCCCCGTTGCGTTTGCCTTCCCAGCCTGGGTTCATGCCTGGCTGACGGGCGGCTGATCTGTTAAATGATAATGATTAGGATTTAATAGGCTGCAATGCTTCGCATGTCTACCAGATGGCATAAATTTATGAATAGTAATGCAGTATATATATATATACTGTGCAGTATTGCAGCCAACGGGAATAAAATGCTTCAATCCCTGCCTTGAAAATACCTCAATGCACTCGGGCAGAAAACAGTCACAAACCTCAATACACCCGGGTATACCCGAATTCGTGGGACTAGCCGAGCTCGAATAAAGTGTGTCGCCAGTGTATATTATTTGTTATTTATATGATATGTATTACTACTGTGAAGCGCTATGTACATTTATGGCGCTATATAAATAAAGACATACAATACAATACAATACAAGTGTAACTTATTAAAAATATATATTTAGCAAAACCCTCCAACTCCTCTGCTCCACTTTACCCAATGGCTGATACCTCGTCCTTTGCCATTTTTATTGCCCTGGACTAAAGCACTTGCATAGCACAGCTGAATTAATTCAAAACCTCTTCAGCTTACATCTGCATTTCCCTAGATGCAGATGTTTGAATGGGTTAACCAAGAGCTGCTTCCCCCTGCATAGAAACAGCATGGTCAGGGTTAATATTTGTGATTGCTTGCAATTTATTTTGTTAGCTCTGCCCTCTGCCATTTTTATTGCTTTGGACTATAGGACTTGCATAGCACAGCTACATTCATTCAAAACCTCGTCAGCTTACAACTGCATCTCCCCAGAGGAAGACTTTGAATACATTCCCAAGACATGCTCCCCACTGCACAGAATAGTGTGATAAGGGTTAAAATCTAAAATTGCTTGTAATGTGTTTCGTCAGCACCACTCTGTAATTTTTAATGCCCTGGACTAGAGAACTTGCATAGCACAGCTGAACTCACAGATAAAAAAGTAAACGGCACTCCAGTGGACTTGTAAAAAAATATTTAAATGGTGAAACAGTACAAGGATCGATGTTTCTGTCCAACGGGGTTCCTTTATAAAAATGCAAATAATGCAAACTAGTGCAGTATATACCGTATACACAATTTCCACAGAAAAAAGCAAGACATACCTCCAATAGAGGTGGAAGTGAATAGTTGTGCGATTCTTATGTGACTGTGCAATAAAATTGTATATATAATATGGTTTATAATGAATATAATCAGCCAATACTTGAAAAGTATTGTATACTGTAGATATGTGATGTAGTGGCCTGTTGACGAGGTCAGTTGTGTCCACACATGCATTTTAGGGTGAACCAAAACATTGAGTGGTTTATTTCTCCACAAACAACAACAAAACATTGGGCACTCTGTTCCTTTAAGGCCAAACACAAAGCATAAAAAGAAAGCCTTCTCCACTTTGGAGACTAAATAAACAGTACAGGCCCTAACAATCTGTCTGGTGGGATAGGCCAGTTCCCAGTCCAAAACACATAACATACTATCAATGTATGCTGGTCCGGTATCTCTGGTTTCTCCAGGAAAACTTCAGATGCAGGCATTGCAGTCCTGCTGCTCACAGGAAGTCTCTTGCATTATTTCTGTGAAAGGCTTCTCTGCAGTGTGGGGCTTTGAGTTCCCCACTGTTCCTAGGCAAATGCCTCTGGTGAAAAAAAAGCTTGGATCCCTGTGGGCTAAAGCTGTGTGTGAATTCCAGCTGGGTCACAGGCATTCCTCTGTGACCCCCCCTCTCTTACAAAACAGAAACTCTAACAGAGTCTCCAACAGGGACTCTGACAGGTGCTCACTGGAGTGCCGTTTACTGTTTTATCTGTGAGTTCAGCTGTGCTATGCAAGTTCTTTAGTCCAGGGCATTAAAAATTACAGAGTCGTACTGATGAAACACATTGCAAGCAATTCCAGATTGTAACCCTTATCACACGTGGGCAGGTAAATAGCAGATAAGATTTAATACAGATAAATGTAAGGTTATGCATTTGGGATACAAGAATAAACCGGCGACTTACACATTAAATGGGGATACATTGGGGGAATCCTTGATGGAGAAGGATTTCGGAGTCCTTGTAGAGAGCAGGCTTAGCAATAGTGCCCAAAGTCATGCAGAAGCTGCAAAGGCAAACAAGATCTAATCTTGCATTAAACGGTCAATGGATGGAAGGGAAGTAAACATAATTATACCCATTTACAAATCATTCGTAAGACCACACCTTGAATATGGAGTACAATTTTGGGCACCACTTCTTAGAAAAGACATTTTGGAACTAGAGAAAGGGCAGAGAAGAGCCACCAAATTAATAAACTGGATGGACAAGCTATTTTATGAGGAGAGGCTAGCTAAATTAGATTTATTTACATTAGAAAAGAGGCATCTAAGAGGGATATGATAACTATATACAAATATATTCGGGGACATTACAAGGAGCTTTCAAATGAACTATTCATCGCAAAGGCAGTACAAGGGACTCAGGTTTTTCAACACATAAATCAAAGTTCCATTATACTGTAGATGCAAATTTCAAATGATCAGTCTTATTAAATAATATACTGTATGAGCTTGTATGCATAATGTCCAACATAGATTTCACAGTTACATAAATCAGCAGGGATTGAGGGTTCTAGGCTGCAAACGATTGATGTATACCATAAATACAGTATATCACACAGGGAGATAACTCCCATAAGTTAATAAGAGTACATTATGGTTAAAGAAAATAGCCAAAAATCCTCATTTAGTCTTCTTGGTATTAATGTTCTAATAAGAAAATCCATTTTGTTTCTTTTTGAAGGAGTACTTTCTTTATATTGCCTCCTGTGGTAGGTGTCATCATGTGATCTATGATCATGTATTTCAACATACTGTAGAGAGTTGATGCCCCATGTCAGTAATGTGTTTAGCAACAGGTTTATCTGATTCACCTCTTGCATATAGCCAACCTTTGATCGATGTTCTGTCATTCTCTCTCTCAGCGTCTGGTCGGTCTTACCAATATACACAAGACTACATTGACATATAATCATGTATATGATAGACGTGCTATGACAGTTTACAAATTGTTCATTTTGATTTGTTTTACGGAGTGCGAGTGCTCGAAGTGTGTCCCCTGTATAAGCCCATTTCAACAAGTGGTACCCCATGGCTTTTAAAACAGCTACTTTTCAATGCAGCCAGACTGTTTTTAGGGAACAAATAGTAATATTTATCTCTGTGATCCGATGTTACAAAAGATCTCTTAGATTTATATTTCTCTTATAAACAAACAAAGGCTTCACTTCTGTCTGTAAGTGAAGTTTCTGTTCTGTTTCCAAAATATGTCAGTGATTTCTTACTGACTTTTTAAAATCCTGTGAGATTGTATCGAGAATTTGATAACATTCTGTATGTATGTAAGTCTTTATTTATATAGTGCCATTAATGTACATAGCACTTCACTGCTGTAATACACGTTACAGCAGTACTACACGTAACAATCATATAAATAACACATAATACAAATAACACAAAAAGGGAAGTACTTCAGACAAAAGTACTATTTAGGAAAAGGAGTCCCTGCTCCGAAGAGCTTAAAATCGAATTGGTTGGTAGAAAGAAGGTACAGAGACAGTAGGAGGGCATTCTGGTAAGTGCATCTGCAAGGGGCCAAAGTTTATGTAGGAAGTTTAAATGATCAGCCATGGAGCTTGTGATGGTAGGGTGTAACAAGTATGTACAATAAAGATTAAGCCCATATAGTTACCCCTGAAACCAATTGGTCCCTGGTATAGCACCATAAGCCAGCACCATAAGCCAGGAGCATGTACTATAACATGTAAAAGATAAAGTGTCCCCTGCTTTTCCACTTTTCATGTTTCCCTTGCCCCAGAAACGTGAAACATCTTGAGTGTAAGTTTTAGGTGCGATATTTGAGTTGAAATGCAATTACTTTGTTTGCAGGTGTTCGTGGGCCAAAGTTACCGGTAGTCCCCAAATTCTCCCCGGTGAGCATGAAATATTTGCTAGTTAAATTACACCAGGGCTACCTAGTGTCCCCCAGACTTCTGGTTTTTGAGCCCAGATATCCCAGATCCATTTCTCGCACCGGTATGGGTCTTCAAAATACATATTTTGTATTAAAACTATGTTTTATTATGCTTTGTGCATTTTCTATAAGGCTCTATTCTGTCAGCCCGGGCATCAACCTAGGCACAAACATGTCTGCATAGAGTCCGGAGTTCAAAGGAGATATGATGTCCAGAGGTAAGAAAACAGTTTGGTGGCCGAGGAAGTGTGATTGTCCAGGTCCATGCAACAAAGGGCACCCTGTGGGGACACCGTTTGAGTCTGCCAGACCTGGCGGAGCCTGCCCAACAGGTGGCAATGAGTTAACCATGGGAGATACAGCTTGTAGGCGTCTTCTATTGGCTAATTCATATTTCCCACCCACCTGGCTTTTTGAGCCAGTTTGGCACGCCTCCTCCTCCGATGTCAGCCAAAGGGTGAGCCCCTATTCCTATTGGGAGGAAATTCCCATGCTCTGATTGGTCTCTCCTCCTACCTCCATGGTCAGGATAGCTCAGTGAAGGGTATGTAAGGAGATGCCCCAGTCAGAGAATCAGACCCTCTAGTGACTTGTGTCAATGAAGCTAGGGCGGCTTTATAAAGTTGCTCTGTCACGAATAGCAGAGAAGCCGGCTTCGTTTTGAAGCTAGGAAAGTCTGCCCTGCAGAGACTAAGTCAGGAGTTAGGACCAAGTTCTGAGAATTGAACGTAGCGGTCACATTTAGGATCTTTAGCCAAAAAAAGGGACAAGAAGGCCGGGTGTATATAATTGTTTAACCTGCAAACACATTAAAAATAAGTGTACTGAGTTTGTATCCAACGTAACAGGAGAAAAATTTAGAATAAAACAGTTCATCAACTGCAATACGACATACGTTGTTTATCTGCTCAGTTGTCCTTGTGGCCTTTATTATATAGGCCGCACAAAGAGAAGTTTAAAGGAACGCTTTACTGAACATAGGAGAAACATCTTAAGAGGCTTCCTTGGACATGGGGTTTCACGTCATTTTTTAACAGCCCACAATAAAGATATAGGAGGATTATCCATTGTGGGTATTGAACACATTAGTCACACAACCATGAGGGGTGACAGACTTTTAAAACTTAGGAAACAGGAGACCTACTGGATTTTCAAATTACAAACAATGAGTCCCGTGGGACTGAATGAAGAGCTGGATCTTTTAGCTTTTCAATAATTGTTATCTGTCTCATAAACCATTTATCTATTGAGGGTTTAAATTATTTCAATACTTTATCTGATTTTAAATGTTTAAAATTTTATTTATGAGTGTTTAATACATTATCTATTTCATGTATTGATTTTTTGTAATCAGGTTAGCTAGTTATTGATTTAAATATATTTGTGGGTTATATTATGTGTTTTAACTGTGTAGCTAATTTATTAATAAATAATACATATTGATGAATTCATTTGTTTAATAATGACCAACACTGATAGATTTATAAAAGAATGTATTTTCAATTTAAATTTTATTAAATTATTAATATTAAAATATTTGTAAATTATCATATATTGTAATGAATCTTTTTCTTTTATCATGTTTTTTTGTTCAAGCATTGTTGTTTTTTTCTTTTTTTGACATGAACCAGTCATTTATATCAGTAGCACCAGTGCATCAAGATAATAGATTGATTGGACCAATATTGAAGTTCATTATCACACTAATTGAGCCATTGCAATTAACTTGGCTATAAATCAACATGGCACTGGTGCAATGATATCCCTGACGAAGCCTTTTGGTGAAACGCGTAGGAGGAGGAGCAATAGGGTGTTTGCTTCCATACAGTGCAGTGGAGTAGAGCTGTCAACACCATACGCTGGGCTCCAGCTGATCAAAACCCGTTTGCCTGGTCATCGGCAACCAGCAGGAGGAGGAGAGCTAACAGACGAAGCCCAGAGACTACCGGGAAGGGTCTGTGCGTCACAGCCGGAAGTGACATCAGACCCGGACACCCGGAGGGCTGTCTGCTATCGTGCGCCCTAGCGCTTCTGAGCAGCTTGCTACGGAGCAGATTTCGGGGCTAAAGAATACTACTGGACCCCAACGGACCAAAGTGGATCAAGGGTGAGCATATTGAGCATTGTCTCAACCCTGGGGTACCCTCGGCTTTCTACCTAAAACCTGCCCGGGCAGTGCACAGATTGCAAGACTTAGACTAACTATCGGGCGACTCCCGTTTTTAACTCCTTGAAGACCAACCAAGTGCAATTGCACAAACAGCTTCATCTGCACAGTTTTTAATATTACTATTAATGTATTGATTTTCATGTTGTTGTTGTCCTAGAGGGTTATCCCTGGGACAAGATATAATAAAGATATAGAGTTTGACACCAACCCTGTATTGACTGCGCTTCTTACTTACTTTTTCTTTGTTGCCACGGGTGTATATCCCGGTCAGGATAAGCCTTCCGAAGCAGGTGCCCTGCACCTATTTGAGCCCAGATTTCACCCCCAGTCCCCCAGAAAGTGTGTATTTTTTCTGTATTTTGTGTATTCATTGTGTGTAAGCGGGTTTACCTGAATACAATAAACTTCAATTTGTTCTACTACCTTGTTTTGCCTAGTAAATGATTCTGGTATAAATTTGTCAAAAGTCCTGGTCTCCCATGACAGAGGTACTCATATGCCTCCTTAAGCAGGTGTGTTTTAAGGTGGATCTTAAAGGTGGATAGGGAGAGTGGTAGTCGGATATTGAGGGGAAGGGCATTCCACAGGTGTGGGGCAGTCAGTGAGAAAGGTTTAAGGTGGGAGAGGGCTTTAGATACAAAAGGGGAAGAGAGAAGACATGCTTGAGTAGAATGCATGTAAGGCAGAGCAGAAGAGTGTAAAGCTTTAAAAGTTAGGAGGAGAAGTGAGTGTGCGATACGGAATTTGATAGGAAGCCAGGAGAGGGATTTCAGCAGGGGAGATGCTGAGACAGATTTAGGAAAGAGTAGAGTGATTCTGGCGTAGTAGGGATGATGCATGCACACTATATAAGAGGTTAGTAGGTGGGTAAATAGCTGCCGATCCATGACATTCAGGGTGCTCCTATGGTCCCAGTAGTAGTCAGCATTGGAAGAAGAAGCCAGCACACGGACTTAAGCAAAATGCTATATTGTCCCAAGTGATCCAATGTTTCGGCTGTGCAGTACCGCCTTTAACAATGTATGGTAGAGTGATTCTGGCAGCAGCATTTAGGATATATTGTAGGAGAGAAAAGTGAGTGGCAGGAAGGCATGACAGCAGGAGGTTACTGTATTTGTGACAGGAGAGAATATGGGTCTGTATCAGAGTTTTAGCAGTCGAACAGCAGAGGATAATATGTATCTTTGTAATATTGCAGAGGGGAAAATTACAGGTTTTAGCTACCCTTTGAAGGTTAGAGGAGAATATGAGAGAAGAATCGAGTGTGACACCTACAAGTGCGCAGACGAGTATTCTAAAACTTGCCTTGGAAAATCTGGGGCTATCACCAACAAGACCCAGGTACATGCTGAGTACATGCTGCAACATTTCAGTGACATTTCTGCAGACAGACTAATGGCCTATTGGATTAACACAACAAGGGTACCTGGCGGTCCAATTCTGTTTGAATGGGACTGCCAGGGACCCCTGCTGTGTTAATCCGATGGGCCATTAGTCTGTCTGCAGAAATGTCACTGAAATGTTGCAGCATGTACCCAGCAAGTACCTGGGTCTTGTTGGTGAATTTCCAAGGCAAGTTTTAGAAAACTCGGCGCAACTGTAGGCAGCATGGTTGTGCTACTGGGTGAATGATAGTACTTCCAACAGTAATCTGGAAGGAGAAAGTAGGGCCAGATTTGGGAGGAAGTATGAGGAGCTCTGTTTTTACCATGTTAATTTTAAATCGACGGAGGGCCATCCAGGATGATATAGATGCAGCGGCCATTATCCGATCATTTCACGTCTTGTATTCCTTTGCACACCCCGTGTTGGTTCGAGATTTCTTGAAATTTTCCCGCGTTAAGGCGCGAGTTTACTAGTGTTTTGATCGAGTGCAGAAAATTGCATTTTAGCGTTGTCTGCAATACCGTCGAGAAAATCAAGTGGGCAATCGCAAGTTGTTGTCTTAAAAAAATCTAATTGCAATTCAACCTGTCTTATATTCCTGTACAGTACTTCAAGTGTGTGTGTGTGTAATTGTAATTTGAAGATTAAAAATATGAGCTCATATACAGTACTTGAAAAATAAGTTTTTTGTGAGGCTCCTTTAGCCTTTAGCCATTCAAAAATTCTCTAACTGTAGAAGATTTAAAAAGTTAAAACTAAAACTAAAAATCACATTTCTGCGAATGCGTTTATGTTAAATTGGAACTTGGTTGAAACGCATATGCGTGTCATCATATTTCTGCACATGTGTGGAATGTACAGTATAGTACTGCACATGTGTGTTACTGTACAGTAAGATACAGTGCATTTCCTCACGGAGTTGCTAAATATCTGTTACAGTAGTACAGTACTCCTGGTAGTGTATAAAAATAGTAAAAACAACTTTTATTTTCTAGTTTTATATAGTATAGAATTCATACTGTAAGTTTATTTAAGCACTAAAAGCAAATTAATTTCATTACTGTAAGATACAGTACAGTGTATTTCCTCATGGATTCGCTAGATATCTACAGTATTGTACTGCTCTTTGTGTATCTACAGTACTTTACATAGTAAAAACACCATGTATGTGCTATACTGTAGTTATATACTGTAGTACAGTATACTGTACAGTATCTCAATGAGACATGTTTTATATATTTAAATGCATTTAGAACTTTACATTACAGTATGTACTGGATTTTAAAGATTTTTATAGTGTATATCAAAGATTAACAGTATTTAGATATACTTTATTTAAACTATCAGTACGTCATTTTTTTATAGACTATTTAAGCACTAAAAGCAACTTAATTTCAAGATTGATATACTGTATACGGTACTGTTCTGTATGTCAGATATTTATATATATATTGAAATGCCTTTACAACTTTATGTACAGTACGGTGTAGTACTGTACCTGTACTACTGTAAATGTCTAAACAGTAAAACATGAACACACCAAAAAGTATATGTAAAGAAAAATGTTTTATTTTTTCAGGATAACAAAGGAAAATGCATAATACAAAAATACAACGTCACCTCTTCCAAATTTACAATCTCGTCTTTTTCTTCTTCACAATAAATGGTGCTTCTTGGACATCTTGGTCTGTAAAGAAAGAGACAATATTATATATTTACAATTGCACTGTACATTATTCAATCCAGATTTTTTGGGTGTTTGGGGAGAAAAGGCATGACATGGGGAACAGAATATTATGACTACAGTGCCTCGTATCTTCTGCTTTTGAGGGAGAAAGTAGACAAAGCATGCATGGCATGGGCTACAGCACCTTACTGAACAATGGGACTAGAGGTTTACAGTACAATCATTTTTGGGGGGTGTAGACGGACGTTCACAGAGGTACACAATTGGAGTCGTTATAATGTGAAATTATAATAGGCTTTATTGTGCCTTTTCCTTTTCATCAGGAAATTATCCAAACACAGGGGGAACAAAGCTTCCATTCACTTGGGAGTATTTCTAGTGAAATCCTTGCAATTAGTTCACATCTCCTTTAGTTAAGCGTTTCTCCCATCCCAAACACATAGCATGAAAATAAGCAGATATAAGCAGTCTCTTAATAATGAAAGTCTTATCTGTTTATCAGCTGTAGAGTAAGCTTCTCTGCTCTCCTGGAACCACACCCGTGCATGCACAGAAAAATATCAGCATCCAGGTTTAGAAGTCTTCTCGGTTCTTGGAGGGGAAATCTTCTCAGTTCCTGGTTCAGCTCCATTCACTCAGGGTTTGTCAGCTTCAGGTTTAGTAGTTTTCCCTGTGTCTTGAAATCAGCCCTGCTGTGTTTTCTGACAGAGCTCAAGACATGTGCTGTCTCCAAAGGTCAGCTCTCAGTCAGAGCTAAGGAGGAGTCACTTCCTGTCTCAAAGGCAGGCTTTTTGTAAACAATCTAATCAGGCAGGTGGTGTTTAGTAATTAACTACCACACTGCTAGATTAAAGGAACATTACTGAAAAGGGATAAGTCCCCTGTTACAGGGGGGGTTGGGGAGAAGGGACATGGCATGCATGGATTTGAGCACTTTGTCTTACCTGGCATTATTGTTTGGAGAGTTTCCTGCACCAGGTGGGGGGGTCCTGCACATTGTCTTTGACCAGCTCCAGACAAGCAAAATAAATAACAGAAATGAAAAAAAAAATATTATACCATGACGCCAGTACAGTCCATTGTATCTTCTAGTTTATTGGGGGGTTGGAGGAGACAAAGCATGCATAGAATGAGCTACAGCACTTTACAATAGGACTAGAGGTTTACAGTACATTAGGTTTTGAGGGGTTTGAGGGAAGGGACATGCATGGATTTGCAGCTCCAGTGTAAATTAACTTTTTCTCATTGTTTTAAACTGTTTTTATCTGTTCAACTAATTCACCATTTTGTCCCCCTCCCATTCCAAATCACCAAATTTGAGCCCTTTAGAACTGGTGTGGCATGCGCTGAAGGATTATATCAGAAAGATTGTTAAACTGACAAACAAGGAGGAATTAAAACAAGGAATAATGAGTTTCTGGAACGACATACTGACTGTACAAAGATGCAACAACTAAATAAACATATTAGCAGCATGTTGCCCTTTCATTTAGAGCATAATCGGAATGCCACTGGCATGTAGTAAGGTACAATACTCGGCTGTACTGTAGTAAGGTAAGTACAGGTACAGTAAGTATAATACAGGTAAGTATTGTACTGACAATAACCTGATTAAATGTTAGACTTCTATTTAATGTAATTGAATGTTAACAATTTTATGTCTGTGCTTACTCTCCACTTCATATATACTTAATTATATGTATAACTGTATGTATAGCATTTGTATTAGACATGTATGTAATACCTATTATTTTTTTAAATTCATTATAATTTACATGTACAGCACGTTATAGTTTTTTTAATTGTGTGTGGCTTTCATTAGTGTTAACCAGTCAAGGCCTTCAATTTACTAATCCTGCAGGCATTTTTGTTCTTTCACAGATGCAGCACTACTGAAAGGGGGAAATGTCCACGCTTATTGAGCTGTGTGCAAAATTAAAGTCAATAGTTTGTCCAATTCCTCCCTGTCTCAATGAAAATAGAACTTCACGGTCGTTTACACCGACTGAGGTGACTCAGCTAAACCCCATGGAATTAAAAACCATAAAAGCCAAAACCTGAAACATTACAGTTTATGTATCTTTGTGTGTGAATGTCCTATTGTGAGTGTGTGGTGGTGGGGAGGGGGGTAGGCAAGGGGGAGGGGGAGGTGTAACTAAATGAGTCCATCTTGGTCTAATGCTACAATGAAAATGCAGGATTAAAGTTGAAGAAATCATTTGAACTGTTGTAAAATACAATAAATGTTATGACTCCCTTGATACTGTACCGTGTGTGTGATATTTCCATAAACAGTATGATACTCTAAGCAGACCAAGCTTACCCAAAGTTAAAGGTATTGAATAGAATTCCCTCCCCTCCCCCAAAAATATGACAGTTTGTCACCTCATAGAGAAATAAAAATGTAGTGATTTTATAAATGTAAAAATTGATAAAATATATTTTAAAAAATGCATTACATAAAGTTTTCTTTAAAATCACTCCTTTATTAAGCCCTGCTCGAGAAAACAAATATATGCCTTTTTTTTTGGACTTGAAAGACAAATCACAATGCAGGACTTCTCAGGCATGTGCATGCGTGTGAAACCAGACAAAGTAATTTCTCGGCCAAGAACAAAAGGCTCAAATATAATGTTACTATTTGTAAGGTCCTGTGGCCTGGGGGAGTGGAGGTGTTGATAAGGAGCCAAATGCCTTTTGCTTGACTTAGTGAGGGTGGTGTGGGGGAAGGTGCAACTATGTAAATTGTTTAATCTTTGTGTAATTCTGGGATGACCATGCAGGATTACACTTGAAAGAAATCATTTGAACTGAACTGTTGTAAAATATGATAAAAGATTTGACCCAATGTTGAAAGTATTGAATAGAATTTCCCCCCCCCCCCCATTCCCCCCCCAAAAATATTTAATTTTTTTCAGGGGTTTCTTCTCCCAACTTAATTACAAATCAAGGTCTAATTATAATGCAAAATTCAACATCATAGAGAAATAAAAATGTAGTGATTTTATAAATGTAAAAAAATGAGAAAAAATACATAACATAAAGTGTTCTTTAAAATCACTCATTTATTAAGCCCTGCTCGAGAATAAAAATAAAAATATATGCCTTTATTATTTTATTTTTTTGTACTTGAAATTCACTTTGGCAGTGAAGTTGTTCTAGAAAAATCACAGTACAGGACTTTTCAGGCATGCACATGCGTGTGAAACCAGGCAAAGTAATTCCTCAGCCAAGAACCATAGCCCGGCAGAGATGTTGATAATGTGTTGAATGCCTTTATTGTAGCTTGGCTTAGTGAGGGTGGTGTGGGGAAAGGTGCAACTAAAATGTTTCATCTTGGAATAATGCTATGATGAGCATGCAGAATTCCAGTTGAAAGAAATCATATGAAATGTTAATTAAAGTTGGCAATCCCTTGAGACCATGTTTGTGGGTATGATATTTCCCTAAACAGTATGATGAACAGATGAAGCCTACCAAAAGTTGGTCGAAGGTATTGAATCAAAACCCAACCCCCTCCCCCCGCCCCCCACCAAAAAAAATAATTCTTTTTTTAATTTGGGGGGTGGGGGGGTTACACCTGCAAAGCCCAATTATACATTAAAAAGCAACCTCATTGCTAAAATAATAATGTTGTGATTTGAACAGTGCTGAAATTGATGAAATATTTTTAAAAAGCATTACATAAAGTGTTTCTTCAAATCACTTATTTATTAATCCCTTCTCGAGAAAAAAAGAAAAAAAAAAGAAAAGGCTTATGTATTTTTTTTTAGTTTACTTGAAATTCACATTGGCAGTGAAGTAATTCTAGCCAAATTACAGTGCAGGTCTTCTTATCAGCCATACGCATGCGTGTGAAAGTGGGAAAAGTAATTGCTCAGCCAAGACCAGAAGCATATGTAATGTGTCTTTCTGTGTGAATGCCCTGGATCAGCCACGGGAGGTGTTGATTGCCTTTTGATTGGGTGGGTGGAAGTGCAACTAAAATGTTTCATCTTGGTGTAATGCTGTGATGAGCATGCAGGATTACAGTTGAAAGAAATCATTTGAAATGTTGTCAAATATAATAAAAGTTTTTAGTCCCTTGAGACCATGTTTGTGTGTGTGATATTTCCCTAAAAAGAATGAAAAGATGACCAGCCCTACCAAAAGTTGAAGGTATTGAATAGAATCCCCCCCCCCAAAAAAAAAATATGATAGTAGATTATGCGAACTCATAGAGAAATGAAAAGGTAGTGATTTTATAAATGTACAAATTAATTTAAAAAAATTATTCGCATAAGGTTTTGTTAACAGCACAGAATTATTCTCTCCTTCTCAAAAAAAATGTTCCTTTAATTTTTTTTGTTTCCTGTTGGATTTCTACAGTAATTCCTATTGGCAGTGAAGGCTTTCTATTGTACACTAGTTCACAATGCGCATGCGTGAGGAACCAGGAAATGTAAATTTCTATACCAGCAGACAAATCATGACTGTCAGACTTTCTCTGTTACAGGTAATTTCTCTTGACCCGGGGGAGGTGTTGATAGCTATTCCCATGCCTTTGCTTTGTGGGGGGGAGGTGAGATGCAACTCAATTGGCCTGTCTTACAGAACTGAATGGATGATCGTGAAGGATTAGAACACAACTGTTTGAACTGTTTGCAAAGGTAGTTATTTTCTAAATCTTAAAATTGATTAAACATGAAAAAATGCATCACAATGTTTTCCCTTAACCATGAAGTGGAATAAAATCGTTAAACATCTCTTTGTGAAATTTTATTACAGGTTATGGCATGTAATTGAATCACTGTGCATAGTGTGTTGTCCAAAATAATACTGTAGCGTGGTGAAGTTTTAAAAGCGTGAAGCTGGTAATACTGACTGAATAAAAGTAAAAAAGGCAACGTTTTAAAAAAGCGATATTAGCGGTCCATCAAACTTCATCCTTATCTTTTGACGCTCGATTTCAAAGTTTTTTTCTGGGAAAAAAAAATGATGCTATAAATTCCAGTAGTGCGCATGCGTCAAATCACAATCTAGTGCGCATGTGTACAAGCATTGACGGACTATGATAGGCATATAGTACTCTATACAAAGCTGCTCTCCTCAGCACTTTGCACCGCTCCCCCCTGCTTTGCCCCGGCGTCAAATGACGTGCAGGGTCATGTGATGTACCATTGACATGGTAATTTGAAGCCGGGTTACCATGATGACGCATTGCTGGAAGGGGAAGTACTGTAAGTGTATTATGGAGGCTTCGCGCGATCCCCCGGCATTTAATTTAAATGCCTGGGGGGTGGGGGGAGCGCAAGACCTCTATAACTGCTGTGCCCCCCAAGAAAATCTAGCGCCTCCCCCAGGGAAATTAAAGTTAATACTGTATTGTACATTATATTTACCTTCATTATAAACTTTGCCTGCCGGGTGGAGATGAGCCAATGTCAGAGGTGTATTGTGCATACAAGCTGGGGTCACTCATGTAGTCTGCATTATATTTATCTTCATTATATACCTTGCCAACTGGGTGGACATGACTCAATGTTGGGTGTACAGCATTGTGCGTAACAGCCAGGATCACTCATGTAATCAGCATTATAGTTGACAGGTGCCTGCTGAAGCTGGTAATAAGGCAGAGCCAGGTAGCAAGGATTGCAATGTAGGAAGGATAACTAGGTTTTCAGTCACAGTCGGCCCATTATTGCAATAGTACTGGGAAGCCGGTGTTGGTACCTGTACACTGCAAGGTCGGGAAGTACATACTGTATGAATCATAAGTGGATGAAACCCAACCTTTCTGCTTTTGAAGTCGCCTAGAGCAAACATACCGGCAAAAGCTGGTAGCACAGACCAATATCCTCTTGTATCTCCCAGAGGGCTGTGCATAAAAAGCAATCCTCATTAGTTAATGTTTGCCTTATCGAATGCTTCTAGCCACATTGGTTCAGTGAAAATTTTAAGAATTCATATTTTTCAATTACATAGTCGTATATCTCTGCTAAAGTCGCCTTCTTATAGTTCCAGCATTAATTTCAGTAAATATGAGAAATGCGTAACTACATTGTGGTTTGGTATAAGGACTTGACATGATTTCCATTCACGAAGTGCAGGTACAGCAATGTAGAATAACGGGACAAGCATTGTGTATACTGTGGAGATTTTAATTATGAAACGCCTAAATTTGATAACGTCTTAAGCGACCAAGGTCAATTTACAATGGATGACTGTAGTCGCGACACATTTTATGTCGTTTTTAAACTCCTGCAAATTGACTATACACAATTCACTGGTTGTCCTGTGCAAAGGGATTCACTTTTGCCATCTGGATTAAACACGCAGAACTGCACACAAACAAATGACAATCCCAGTAATCATGGAAATCAACAACGGTAAACAGGTGTGTGATTGCCAGCCTTCACGGAAGATTAACGAGTGAATGCCGCATGGAACACAGCAGACTTTACAAAAAGGGCACAGAGAAGTGATCGAATAATGGCCGCTGCATCTGTATAGACATTCAGAAACTTTATTCTGTAAAGCAGGTGTAAGGTCAGGGGTTGAAAAGTAAATTTGTGGGCCATCAGCATAGAGGTGATATTTGAACCAAGAGATGTGATTAGTTACATAGAGAGAGTGTGTAAAGAGAAAAGAGATGAGGTCCCAGGACAGAGCCCTGGGTACCCACAGAGAGAGATCGATAGAGGAGGAGGTGTTAGCAAAAGAAACACTAAAAGTATGGTGGTAGAGGTAAGAGGAGATCAAGGATAGAACTTTGTTACGAATACCAAGAGTATGGAGAATGTGAAGGAGAAGACGGTTGGCCATAGTATCAAATGCTGTAGAGAGCTTGAGTAATATGAGCAGTGTAATGACTTCTGTCTTTGGAAGCATGGAGATCATTAGTTATTTTAGTGAGGGCTGTTTCAGTGGAGTGAGCATTGCGGAAGCCAGATTGTAGAGGATCTAGGAGAGAATAGGTGTTGAGAAAATGGAGAGAATACAAGACGTTCAAGAAGTTTAGAGTCAAAAGGCAGGTGGGAGATAGGACGATAGTTAGAAAGACAGGTAAGGTCAAGCTTGCTTTTTTGAGTAATGGTATAACTGTTGCATGTTTGAAGGAGGAGGGCAAGGTACCAGAGAAGAGGGAGGAGTTAAAAAGGTGTGTGAGCATAGGGATTATAGTACGAGCAAGAGGTTTTAGGAGATGGGAGGGAATGGCGCCAAGAGTGCAGGTGTTAAAGAGAAAAGAGGAGATCAGCAACGATCTGTTTTTCTCGTAGAGAAAGAGCTAGTGCGACCAAATCTAGTAAATGGCTGACATTTAGTATATATTTTTTTGAACTGCTCAGTTGTTCCTATAGCCATCGTTAATGCTGATGCTCTTTGTAGTCAGAAACCACTGTCTGAAATGTTTCTTTTTTTAAATGAATTAGTTTTTTCTTTATATTTAGCAAAATTGGTTTCAAGTTCTTGTAACCAATCAATTTCTTTGTCAGAGATGAGCGCATCAGTATATCTACTTTCAAACTAATACTGTAAATGTATTTTCCAAGTTTTCTAAATCTTTACGAACTTGCTCAATAACAAGAACCATAAGGTCTAAAGCGCATTTGTTGACGATGCCACACAATTTCCGACAAAACAACGGAACTGTACTCCCAATCATAGGTACATTTTTAACCCTGAAAACCCTGGGTATGCGTTTATTACAGTGATAATCTGAGAGTGTAGTACCTTGTAAGATAAGATCAACCTCTCTTTTCTTAAATTTAATAACTTGTGATATGGATCCAATGGCTCTGACACCCCACCACACCTTGAAAAGTGATTTTAAATCGAATTTTTGATATTTCAGTATCTGTATAATATACAGACTCAGCATGTTCCAGGTTAACTCCAGCTACATCAGCAAACTCTGTCATACCTACTGTACTAAAACAGGGGCAGGAAGAAAAAAGCAGCACAAAAGTCCAGAACAGTCAATTTAAAGATAAAAGTGTATATATCCAGCAGTTAATAGTAAAATTAGACTAAATCATCTTACTTCATTGGTACAGTCCTTAAAGTCAGAATCTAAGCTAACAATCACAGTTGTAGACAAAGAAGGTGCACTCACAATTTCAGCGGTATACTACCATGGGTGCTCAGATATTCTCACCGATGAAAAAGAAAATGGCACGCCAGTGGATTAGTGTTGAAGTACTGTAGTACAAGGATCGATGTTTCGGTCCTATCGTGGACATTTATCAAAATGCAAATAATGAAAACTAGTGTAGTATATATGCACGATTTTTACAGCAAAAAACAAGACACACCCCCAATAGAGGCAGAAGGGAATAGGAACCAAATCAAATTGATGCCACAAAAATCTGTGCAAGTACGATTACTAGGCAATGGAGTTCAGGTGTGTGATGTGGGCACCAAAATGTAAAATAGTATCATGAATTGTTGTGAGACTCTTATGTGACTGTGCAATTAAATTATATACACTATGGTCTATAATGAAAAAATCAGATAATACTTGATATAGTATTGTATAGATATAACAACTATACTTGTGATGAATTATGTTAAAATGTGAGTGCATAACTAAATATATATGTGTAATAAAAAGAGAAACATCTTTCGCTGGATATTGGATATACAGACAGGAGAGACCTGAGACATGCTGTCAAATAAATATGTTAGATATTTTACATAAGGAAAATATTCTAAAACATATACGTTAAAGGTACACTATCCAAAAGCACACTTGAACCTCTCCAGTATACATCTGTGTCACTCCAAATGCAGCAGCTAAATGAGCAGTTTAAGGGTGTCTTCCATTTACTTCTGTTCACTGATGTTACAGCTGCTCTGTTATATAATTTCAAAACACAGCAACCTTTTCATCCCCTTGTACCTTATGTTGCCACCTTTCTTTATAGTTTGCAAGCTCCTTGGGGCAGGGCCCTCATAACCTGCTGTTACAATGCATGTTAATGTTTGTTATTTATTATCTTTTGTACTGCACTATGGAATATGTTGACGTGTTATAAATAATTGATAATAATAATAATAATACCTTCTCTTGGCAGGCTCCAGGATTTAAAGCTAACCAAAACTGTGCATTATGATCTCACGTGACTCTTTCTCTCTTCTCCATTTGTCCATTGTTTTTTAGGATTTTATTGAGGTAACCAAGCTAAAGCTGGCACAACAAAACCCTCCACCTCCTCTACTCCATGCTTCCCAATGACTGGTACCTCCTTCTGCCTCCAGCATTTATGAATAACCAACACTGTGCATTATGATGTCACCAATGAGCTCAGATGAGAGGACTCCAGCCAGCAGCCAGGAACCTCGAAGCATAGATTATTTTTTAATAGTGGTATTAAATATGAATGGTTTGATCACAATTTATATTATGATTAAATTAAAAGTTATAAACATTTTCTAATAAAAAGTATACATACTGTAAGTGTCATTTTACATGATTTCCAACTAAAATTTAAAATGCAGTTAACATTTGCAGTTTAGAGTTCTGCATATAAATCTGCATATAAATCTGCATATAAATATCAACTGCACTAATATATAGAACATGTTTGCAGGTTTACTAGTGATGCAATAAGACTATAAGGACGAAGGATTGGCACTTTCACTAATGTTTTGGTCTTAAAAAATCTCTGTGTTTTGGTTTGTATTTGTATTTTTTTTCATTTTCTTTTTAATTCGGGCAACCTTTCTGGAACTTCAAACCTTTAACAAAGTTTGCCAGTTTATTAATAACAATGAATCATAAAAGCACAAAATAATTCTGCCAATATGCCTCCCTTAGGCTTTAGTATACATGTTTACTTACTGTAAACTTCCAAACAAACTTCGAAGTTCAATAAGTTCCTGCCCATCTGTAATAATGACTACTATAAAAACTAAAATAAGAAAATATGTTTGCAAGTTTAAAAAAAAGTGTCATATCTTTTAGTTAATGATAAAAATTATATGATTATATATTTAGTTTATGATTATGATAATAAGATTACACTGACTTACTGTGTTAGTGATCCATAAGGCTTCAGTTTTTGGATGCAATTAGCACTTGAATTGGAGTGGAATATATTTTAATAATCATCTAGGGAATTTGTTTATAAATTGTGAATCTGGCATTGCTTGTTATTGGGCTGTTTGGTTGTTGACTGTTGAATTTAGAATGCCTTTTAGCTCTGCTATTAACATATTGTAGGCAATTACAACACAGCAAAGTTTTACATTTGTGTTCTTATAAGTTATTACATTTAAGCTCGTGCAGTATGTTACTGACATTTTCATACTTAAATGAAATACTCTCCTACTAAATAAGGTATAATGTAGATTTCAAATGCATACAAGAACCGAAACCTATTCATAAGGAGAGATGGGCAAAAAATGAGAGCGAGAGAGAGAACGAGAGAGAGAACGAGAGACAACGAGAGAGAGAACGAGAGAGAGAACGAGAGAGAGAATGAGAGAGAGAGAACGAGAGAGAGAGAGAACGAGAAAGAGAGAGAACGAGAGAGAGAGAGAGAACGAGAGAGATAGAGAGAACGAGTGAGAGAGAGAAAGAGAACGAGAGAGAGAACGAGAGAGAGAACGAGAGAGAAAACGAGAACGAGAGAGAGAGAGTTAGAGAGAGAGAGAGAGTTAGAGAGAGAGGGCCTTATTCAGAGAGGGTTGATAAAAAAAATCGGCAGGGAATGTAAAATGGCGTTTTTTTGGGTGTTGCTATCATGGTATTCAGAAAGGCTCGATTACCAGTGATAGCAAAATGCCCAAAACAGGCGAGTTGCTGCCAGCAAGAGCATCGAGCCTCTGAAAAGGCCTGAACCGGCGATTCATTTCTGCTGCAGAGAGAGCGGCTCCGAGAGAGCCGACTCTCACAGCTGAAATGTCGCGCAAAAATTATTTATTTAAATATACATTTCTTTAATAGTGTAGATGTGCAGAGGGTCTACAGAGCTGAACCACGTTGGTTTCAGGTCCAGGGACCCCCTGCTTCCCGAGATACAGGCACTTTTATGGGGTGCCGGTATCTCCTATGCAAGGAAATGTCCCGGTCACGTGACACGGTACATTTCAATGCAGAGGGATACCGGCACCCCATAAAGGTGCCTGTATCTAAGGAAGCAGGGGGTCCCTGGACCTCAAACCAATGTGGTTCAGCTCCGGAGACCCCCTGCACATCTACACTATTAAAGAAATGTATATTAATAAATATTTAAAAAAACATCAATACACGCCCCCCCCCCCCTCTGCCCAAACCCATAGAGTACAGTAATGGGCAAAATAACTATTATCCAGATATGGATAATAGATTATTTGCCCATTATTAAAAACTGCATTATCATACATATATAAAGTAAATAAATCAAGTTATACTTACCACAACAGCAGGTCCCTCTGTCCTCCGTTGCCAGAAAGCATATATACAAAATAAATACATTCTAATGGCCCCTAACCCCTTAAAAACCTTAGCGGTTACTAACACAGCAAAGTTTTACATTTGTGTTCTTATAAGTTATTACATTTAAGCTCGTGCAGTATGTTACTGACATTTTCATACTTAAATGAAATACTCTCCTACTAAATAAGGTATAATGTAGATTTCAAATGCATACAAGAACCGAAACCTATTCATAAGGAGAGATGGGCAAAAAATGAGAGCGAGAGAGAGAACGAGAGAGAGAACGAGAGACAACGAGAGAGAGAACGAGAGAGAGAACGAGAGAGAGAATGAGAGAGAGAGAACGAGAGAGAGAGAGAACGAGAAAGAGAGAGAACGAGAGAGAGAGAGAGAGAGAGAACGAGAGAGATAGAGAGAACGAGTGAGAGAGAGAAAGAGAACGAGAGAGAGAACGAGAGAGAAAACGAGAACGAGAGAGAGAGAGTTAGAGAGAGAGTTAGAGAGAGAGAGAGAGAGAGTTAGAGAGAGAGGGCCTTATTCAGAGAGGGTTGATAAAAAAAATCAGCAGGGAATGTAAAATGGCGTTTTTTTGGGTGTTGCTATCATGGTATTCAGAAAGGCTCGATTACCAGTGATAGCAAAATGCCCAAAACAGGCGAGTTGCTGCCAGCAAGAGCATCGAGCCTCTGAAAAGGCCTGAACCGGCGATTCATTTCTGCTGCAGAGAGAGCGGCTCCGAGAGAGCCGACTCTCACAGCTGAAATGTCGCGCAAAAATTATTTATTTAAATATACATTTCTTTAATAGTGTAGATGTGCAGAGGGTCTACAGAGCTGAACCACGTTGGTTTCAGGTCCAGGGACCCCCTGCTTCCCGAGATACAGGCACTTTTATGGGGTGCCGGTATCTCCTATGCAAGGAAATGTCCCGGTCACGTGACACGGTACATTTCAATGCAGAGGGATACCGGCACCCCATAAAGGTGCCTGTATCTAAGGAAGCAGGGGGTCCCTGGACCTCAAACCAATGTGGTTCAGCTCCGGAGACCCCCTGCACATCTACACTATTAAAGAAATGTATATTAATAAATATTTAAAAAAACATCAATACACGCCCCCCCCCCCCCCCTCTGCCCAAACCCATAGAGTACAGTAATGGGCAAAATAACTATTATCCAGATATGGATAATAGATTATTTGCCCATTATTAAAAACTGCATTATCATACATATATAAAGTAAATAAATCAAGTTATACTTACCACAACAGCAGGTCCCTCTGTCCTCCGTTGCCAGAAAGCATATATACAAAATAAATACATTCTAATGGCCCCTAACCCCTTAAAAACCTTAGCGGTTACTAACCGCTATAGTCATTAAGGGGTTTACATTAACTGACCCGAACAAACCCGGGAGGCCTAAGCACCCACCCCGGACTGACTATCCACCCTATACCCATTGAGTAGTATAGTGGTACATCATACCCATATAATAATAATATGGGCATGATAAGCCTCTATAGCACTCCATGGGCACCCTAATGACAATAAATTAATACACAAGACACACAGTAATAAAACGTAACTAAACTCCAAAAAACACACTTCGCTAAATACAAACAGTAGCCAGCTAATCCAATCAATACAAGCATTAACAACATCAACAATTAATTAATTAAACCATTAACCAATCAAAACAATTAAATCCAAAACCAACTCAAAATGAATAGTAACACTAACCAATCCAAACAATGAATTACTCCAACATTAATGAATTTAAATAGTAAAATAGAAAGAAATACATTCTAACAATATCTGAAGTAACTCTAAAACACATTAGCTAACATAATATAACATTAAGTACAAACGAACACCAATCGCAAACCTTTAATTACATTAAGCATGAAAAAACAATCAATCACATCCACATAATAAATGAAATTCAAAAAAGCAACAGCAATACCAAGCGACAAATTCCCCCCAAATATTGGCATAATAATGTATTAATCTTGGTGGGGAGATGCCTCGATGAGCTGCGATGTGTCGGGACTTAGAAAAAATCAGGCCCCTTTCCTGCCTCGGATTGATGCCGTGGTTCTCCGGAGCTGATAGCCATTAATAGCAGCTCCGGACCCCCCCGGCATGAATCCGATGCAGGAAAAATGCATGTACAGTAACTTCACTACCTTAGCGGCTAACCGCTAAGGCAATGAAGGGGTTAAACACCCATGCCAGGCTTACTGTAAGAAACATACAATACAATACTGTGGCTAGAGAGGGTGGGTGAAGGGGGAATTTGGCCCTTAGTGGCTATTTAGACATTGCGGGGGGAGTTAACCCCTTCATTACCTTAGCGGTTAGTACCGCTAAGGTAATAAAGGGGTTAACCCAACTGCTACCCAACCGCAAGGTCTAAACACCCATCCTTAGGGCTAATACCCCCTTCACGCACCCGTGAGGCCTAAGCACCCACCCCTGACTCACTATACCCACCCTATACCCATTGAGTAGTATAGTGGTACATCATACCCATATAATAATAATAATATGGCATGATAAGCCTCTATAGCACTCAATGAGCACCCTAATCACAATACAGTAATACACAAGACACACAATAATAAAATCTAACTAAACTCCAAAAAATCACACGTCACTAAATAAAATAAGTAGCCAGCTAATCCAATCAATACAATCAATAGCAACATCAACAATGAATTAATTGAATCATTAACCAATCGAAACAATTAATTCCGAAACCAACTCAAAATGAATTGTAACACTAACCAATCCAAACAATGAATTACTCCAACATTAATGAATTTAAACAGTAAAATAGAAAGAAAGAAATTCTAACAATATCTGAACTAACCATAAAACACATTAGCTAACATAATATAACATTAAGTACAAACGAACACCAATCGCAAACCTTTAATTACATTAAGCATGAAAAAACAATCAATCACATCCACATAATAAATGAAATGCAAAAAAGCAACAGCAATACCAAGCGACAAATGCCCCCCAAATATTGGCATAATAATGTATTAATCTGTACCCTAAAGAGGTACAGATTAATGTATTATCAGTCAATGTGCCTTCCCCAAAAAATCAAAAAACACATCCAAAGAATAAACCTATAAAAAGAGACATTTACAAACATTGAATATATTACTTACAATTAGAAGTGGTGGCCCTCCGACTCCCGGGGTAACAGGAAGCTCACGTACCTTGAAGGCCTATAACAGCATCCGATTCCATCCGCCATGAAGATCCGGCTCAGGTACCCCAATCTTCTTTTTTCTTTCTTTACTCACCTTCTTCTATCTTCATCTGTAACCATTTCTTCATGCGTGAAGGGGGTATTAGCCCTAAGGATGGGTGTTTAAACCTTGCGGTTGGGTAGCGGTTGGGTTAACCCCTTTATTACCTTAGCGGTATTAACCGCTAAGGTAATGAAGGGGTTAACTCCCCCCGCAACACCCCCGCAATGCCTAAACAGCCACTAAGGGCAAAATTCCCCCTTCACCCACCCTCGCTAGCCACAGTATTGTATTGTATTGTATGTTTTTACAGTAAGCCTGGCATGGGTGTTTAACCCCTTCATTGCCTTAGCGGTTAGCTGCTAAGGTAATGAAGTTACTGTACATGCATTTTTCCTGCATCGGATTCATGCCGGGGGGGTCCGGAGCTGCTATTAATGGCTATCAGCTCCGGAGAACCCCGGCATCAATCCGAGGCAGGAAAGGGGCCTGATTTTTTCTAAGTCCCGACACATCGCAGCTCATCGAGGCATCTCCCCACCAATTTACAAAAAAGTTTGTGGTGTATTGGATTTGGGGAGAAGAACGCCTTTTAGGGCTGCGATGGGCTGCGATAGGCGGGTCTCTGAATCAGATGAGTTAATCAACCCTCTGAAAATGGTCGATAAGCGGCTGATCGCCGCTCAGTTGGTGATTTTCTGTGGGTGATAAAATTTTGCGTCGGTACAGGCCGTTATCGAGCACTTATCGAGGCTTTCTGAATACGAGTAGCCATTTTGGTCGATAAGTGCTCGATAAGGGCCTTTTCGAGGCTTTCTGAATGAGGACCAGAGAGAGAGAGTTAGAGAGAGAGAGAGAGAGAGAGAGAGAGTTAGAGAGAGAGAGAGAGAGAGAGAGAGTTAGAGAGAGAGAGTTAGAGAGAGAGTGAGAGAGAGAGAGAGAGAGAGAGAGAGAGAGAGAGAGAGAGAGAGAGAGAGAGAGAGAGATTTTAATTACAGTATATAATGACCAAATTCACATAATCTGCCATAAAGCAAAACAGAAACAAAACAAACAAACTTTAGGCAAAACCAGAACCAAAACCCCCCAAAAATATGGAGCAAAACCAAGAAATCAGTTTTTGAGTGTTATAGTTGTCCTGGATAGATGAACTGTTTGGAGTAGTTATGAGGCAATAATATACAGTTGAAGGAGATTACAGCTGTAAGGAAAAGCAGTATTAGAGGAGACATTATCCACTTGTTTGTAGGGATAGACTTGGTAAATAGAAAAGTATAAATGAAGAAGAGTAGCCATAAGAATGCATGTCATAATTGCTGTAAGCAACAACTCATTTCTAGACATCAATCATCTTTGTTGCATTGCATTATATTTGGCTGGTACTCTTCCAGTATGAATCACAATATGTCTCTAAAAGCCTACTGTTTGAAATCTTTAGTGATAAACAAAAAGTAATTAATGTCTGGGGTAATTACTAATGATGTAGTCATAAAAATAACAGAGGGTATACTGTACACTACCTGAGTTAAAGTGCTTTTTAATTTTATTGCAAAGGTTTGATCTTACAGATGCAGCGGCCGTTATCCGACCATTTCTTGGACCAGTCCTTGACGTCTGCTGTATTCCAAGCGGCATTCACGGCATTCTCTTTCCGTGAAGTCTGACAATCATACCTTTGTTTACCGTAACTGATTACCTGGATTACCTGGATTCTGATTTGTGTGGCTGCAGTTCTGTGCATATCCGCCAGATGGAAAAGTGAATCTCTTTGCATAGACTATTAAGTGGATAGTGGCTAGACAGTGTGCATCATGCAGCTGTTTAAAAAACAGATAAAAACAGTGTCCATTACAGTGATCCATTGTTAATTCATCTTGGTCGCTGAAGATATTATCAAATGTAGGCGTTTCACATTAAAATATCAAAACAGAAGTTGTGGAAATTATGCTACATTGCTATGCCTGCGCAATTGCTGAATGGACATACACTGAATAGTACATCATGTCAAGTACTTATATTAGACCCGACTGCAGTTATGCATATTTAATATTTTCTGCAATTAATGCTGGAACAGATAAGAAGGCGACTTTAGCAGAGATATATGGCTATATCATTGACAAATGATTTCTTAAAATTTTATGCATTACGTACCATCATGGATGGAAGAATTCTATAAGACAAACTTAAACTAAGAATGATTGCTTTTTTCACACATTCTCTCCTCTGGTAAGTACCAGAGGTTATTGGTCAGTGCTCCAGCTTTTGCCGGAATGTTTGATCTTGCGACTTAAAAAGCAGAAAAGTTGGGTTTAAACCATTTAAGATTCGTACTTCCCGAGCCTGCAATGTGCCACCACTGGCTTACAAATACTATTGCAATAACGGGCCAACAGTCCCTGAAAACCTGGTGAACCTCAATCCTTGCTACCTGGCCCACTTGATTACCAGCTTAAGCAGGCACTTGTCAACTTTAAAACTGACTACATGTGCGACCCCAGCTGCAACGCACAATAGACCCCTGACATTGGGTCATCTCCACCCAGTTGGCAAGGTTTAAAATTAAGGTAAATATTATGTACTGTACAGTAGTAACTTTACTTGCCAATGACACACATACACTACTACATTTTAGCCATAGCCATAGCCCGTCAATGCTTGTACACAAGCTCACTAGAGCGTGAGTTGACGCATGCTCACTAGCTGTATACGGTACTTAAAGCATATTTTTTTTTGCAGAAATGAAAGTTTGAAATCGACGTCAAAAGATGAAAAGGATGACGTTCGATGGAACTCTAAAATTACTATTTTTTAAGCTTTCCCTTTTTTACTTTTATACAGTATTACCAGCTTTGATTTTAAAAATGTGTCATGCTTTTTTTGGGACAACACATAATGTACTTTATGTGATAGATACAATTATGTCATAACCTGTAATAACATTTCACACCAAAATGTTTCATGCTTTTATTCCACTTCCTAGTTAATGGGGTGAATAATGCCTTCACAAATAATGTGACAATGAACATGTCAAAAAAACATATTTTTTTATTTATTTGATTTTTTATTTTTCAATTCTACGTACTATACAGTAGTGTATTCTAAATTTATTTTGTATACATATGCATAAAGATTACACACAGACAGGGTCTCAGGCAGCGATAACCTTAATTAACTTTTCAAACATTTCTTTTTTTTTAATCCTTCCCATTCATCCTTGCAGTAAGTATACAAAGACAGACAGTTGACAACAAGAATGCATGTCAGGCTTATTAGGGGCAAATTAAATACTGCACAGTTTTAATTCCGTGTGGTTTAGCTGAGCTGAGTCACCTCCCCCGGGCCATAGGAAATGCACACAGAAAGATACAGAAAGTGGAATGCTTTGGCTGATGGCTGAGAAATTTCATTTCCTGGTTCTACCCACATGTGCATGGCAAATAAGTCTTGCATTGGGAATTTGTGTAGAAAGCCTTCACTGCTAATACTCTAGGACATTGAAGAATAGGAAGAAAAAAAAAGTAATATATTTTTTTCTCGAGAAGGAGAGAATGATTGTGGGGTTTAAACAAAACTTTATGTGATGCATGGTTTCCATATTTAAACAAATGTAAAAAAAAATGAAATCATCAAATTTTTATTTCTCAATGATGTTGCATATTGCAGTATACTTAGACTAAGCATGTGCAATTTATGCCAGCGATGAAACCCTGAAAACAAAAAATATTAATACATTTTTTTTTTAGGGGGGGGGGTCAATTCAATACCACCATTCTCAACCTTTGGTAGGCTTGATCTGCTGTCCATACTATTTGCAGAGTGTCCTAGGCACTGTAGTGATAACTTTTATCACATTTGCAAACAGTTCAAACAGTTTTTTTCTAATCCTTCACGCTCATCCGTGCAGTAAACCAAGACAGACCAATTGAGTTGCACCTCTCCCCCAAAGCCAAGCCAAAGGCATGCGACTCGCTATCAACATCTGCCCTGGGCCATAGGAAATTCACACAGAAAGTTTCATGCTTTGGCTGTTGGCTGAGAAATTTAATTTCCTGGTTCCACAAGCATGCACATGACAAACAATCCTGCATTGGGAATTTATATAAAAAGCCTTCACTGAAAATACATTGAAGTCACCGGGTGTAAATGACAGCTACAGTACTGTATGCAGCTAATATGGGGCTTTTAATTCCATGGTGTTTCTAAAAGTAAGCAGATATCTTTTTGTCATTGAGAGAGGGGTATTAGGCCAAACTATTGACTGTTATTATGCAAACAGGACATAAAGCTTGGACACCCCTTCCAGGAGTGCTGCCTCTCCCTTGAAAGAAGAAAATGGCTGCTGGATTAGTGTATTGAAGACCTTGACTGATTAACAGTATTAACATCCACATAAAACAAAGAAATTGTTAATTACTGTACCTGTAATATAGAATGCATTTTTTCTAATAGTAGGTAATGCACAGATGTCGAATATAAATACATACTGTATATAAAATTAAAAAAAGGGGAGAAAAGCGCAGATATGAAATGATAACGTTAGATTGACTTTACTGTAAGGCTAACATTTAAACTGCTTCCTGTCAGTACCATACTTACCTGTACTGTACTGTACCTTACTACATGCCGGTCGCATTTCCATGACACTCTAAGTGAACAGGCAAAATGCGCTAATATAATTAATGCAGTTGTTGCATTTTTGTACAGAGGGTATGTCTCTTCAGAAACTCTTAATTCCTTTTACTAGTTCCTACTTGTTGGCCGATTTCACAAACTTTCTTAGATGACCCTTCAGCGCATGCCAAACCAGTTCTATGAGGATAAAATCTGGTGATCTGGAAAAGTAGGGAAGAAAATTACAAATCAAGAAAAAATATTAAAATAGTTTAAAACAATGAGAAACAGTTACTGAACACTGGAGCACTTACTCTGGTGGCGTTTTCAGGTGGTGTTTTCACCCAGTTGATACCTCTAGCAAGAATATAGGCACTAGAGGTGGTATGTTTTGGGTCATTGTCCTGGAAGAACCGGTGACCCCCAGATGGGAAATCATGCCTAATGTATTTAACAATAAGGGTGACAATTTGCTCTTGGAAAAACACTTTATCCATGATTCCTGGACCAAGAGAAGAAAAAAAATATTTAAATATTTTACATTATGGTACAGAATAAACTAGTACAGTGCATAACGCTACAGCATGTGACTTTGTGCATGAATGTACCTTCAAATATTACTATGCATCCTGGTCCTAGCACCACACATTATGCATCTTCAGTGGGAGCTTGTGCCGCGGCTTCAGAGATAGGCAATTGTTTTGCGGGAGGCAAAAGTGTCAAATCGCTCTAGAGCTACAGTTGTCTCATCAGAATAGATAACATCCTGAAAAGTCTCGCCACTATTGATCCAAGCCCATTTTTGATCCACTCTTTTAATATTTTTGGGCTCCCTTATCATAGGATAAGCTCTGTAGTGACAAGGAAGAATTTTACAGGTACTGTAAAATCACACTTTTGCCTACTGTACAACATCTTACCTGTACTGTACAATACTGCACTGCACTACATTAATCATAAACCCTCTCTTGTCCCTCTTTGAGCTAAAGTACAGTGCACCAAATTGGGTACAGCTCCGTACAGTGATGCATCAAGCAGCATTACACTTCCAAGAAATATACTATTGCATTATACTGTATTACAGTCAAACACTTACTTGACACGTCCATTTGTCCAATCCAATTGGCGTCTCATCAGCATGATGCTGGTCTCAGATACTGTCATATTATGACTCTTCTCCAAAACTATCTTGACCGTTGCTGCACACCGCTCATCATTAGCATTGCCGATTTAATCCAAAAGATGCTTTGCGTCCTACAGTTAAAGAAAAAGAGAAACATTTGTTAGGCTCAAAACGAATTTCTAAGACAAAACAACCCCTCACCCCCCGTAACATTTGAAATACATGAATCACTTAATAATTGCAGCAAGAAAAATAAAACTTTATTCTGTTGTGACTGGGGGGCTGCACTTTACACTTTTAGTTTGTAAGCTGTTAGCTTTGGGCATTTTTGTTCTTTGTTGTATACATTTAGCCACGCCCACTAGCACTCCTTTTGACACTTATATGCATTATATATATTATGTGGCAATGGTTGGGGTTTCTCAGAGCTTGTTGGGAATCTGTATATTTCACTTTTAGTCTGTCCATGGGCTTGAGAGCAGACAGAGCTATGTGCTAAATTGATGCCTGAAGTAAATAACCAGCATTTGATCTGTACAATTCCATGTCCTCTCTTGTACATATCATGTATTCTCATACTGAGATCCTTTGAAATCCTTTCCTCTGCATCGATGCTTTAGAAAACAAATCAAGCACAGAGGAATGTATACAGTGGCGGCCGCCTTTAGCCTCGTGCGGCCGTTTCAGCGCAACTCTGAAAAACGCGGGCAGATGCAGTGTTTGATGCGGCATGTTCCGGTATTTAAAGCCGCGGCCATGTGCATTATATTAGCGCTGTATCGGCATGAATGCGGCATGAAAGCGGTGAAGTGCCTGGCATTCGAAAAAAATACCCAAACAAAATCGGAGATGTTGGAGAATAAAAGGGGCCGTGACAGTATTTGATGTGTTTTCGATATATATTAAATGTGCATTGAATCAACAGAAGTGAGGTGTATTTATAATGTACCTGTAAGAGGACATGTGCAGAGGAATGCAATGGAGACTGTTTAAAAGTGAAATTAAATACGGCTTTTATTGCGCCTGTTTCTTTAACACAAGAAAACATCCAAATGTATGCAAATAAGGGGTCAAACAAAGCTTCTGTTCCAATTGGGAGTATTTCTAGTTAAACCTATGCAGTGCACAACTCCCTTTAAATTAGCATGTCTCCCAGCCCCAAACATATATCTTGATATGTGCAGATATACAAAAAGTCTTAGAAAGGAAAGTCTTATCTGTCTCTTGTAGGGGAATCCTTCTTTGTTCTCCAGGTTTAGAAATACTTTCCCCTGTGTCTTGCTGGCAGCGTGCAGTCACTTCTGGCAGGCTCAAGACATCTGTCTCCTTGTTCCGCTCACAGGTGGGCTAAGGAGTCTCACTTCCTGTCTCAGAGGCAGGCTTTTTCTAACACCTCTAATCAGCCAGGTGCTGCTCAATTAACCAGCACACTGCTGGATTAGAGGCAAGTTTTATGAACAGGGTAATTCCCCTGTTACATACCTCCCCTGTTTGTGGGAAGCTCGGGCTTGCCACGGCCAAAGCCCATCCTTCCACTCTCATTCGAGATATCTCTGTGACTTGAATGAGAGTGGATGGAGGAGAACCCTCAGTCCTGCTGGGATTGGAGCCCTTCCTCCAGTTTACTAGTGTCTCCTCCAGAAGGTGCTTGAGATCAGCAGTCCTCAGTCGCTCAAAGAGAACTTTTCCCAAGTACAGTCTTTCTACTGACCACGTGGTCCTGAGCTTTCCCCTGTGTCGGGCACTTCTCTTTTTGTAGGCAGACTGTATGGCGACAGTCGCAGAGCGCCTATGCAAATCGCTCTCTCTCGCCATCCTTCCCATGTGCTCCACTTTAGCACCAAATGTCTATTTCCTAGTATCACAAGAGCGCCCAAGAACAGCCACTTGAGCCATCAGTTCTTGAAGCTGTCTTCCTGCACTTTTCCCATTCAATGTAGTGGCCAGTTCAGCTTCCTTGGGATTGAGTTGCGATTCCAGCTCCATTTCCAGAGAATGTCCTATCTTTTCAGCTTCCTCAGCTAAGGATTCTTCTGGCTTTGATTATGCACTCCTACCTCTGTTTGTTGCCTGTTGGGCGATTGCAGGTTTGGCTAGTGCTTTCTTAGGTGGCTCAAACTTCGTAATCTTGTTTTGAAGGTGAGTGGTGTCCCCAGCTCTCACTGTACCCTTATCCTCACGAGCCTTAGTTACTGTGGGATACCGATGCTTGGGCTGAGCCAATACCTTTTCCCGTATTGGAGGCATCTGTAAGTTACTGGGCTGCAGAGTCTCACTCTGTTTCTTGAGTGTTTCCTTCCATTCTCCATTCAGGGTCTTTATTTCTTCCCTGTGCTTTCTCTGAGCTTGCTTCCACCTAACATTCTTTATTTTAGGAGCACTGTGAACTTCTTCGCTTGGGTCACAGATACTCATCTCAGTTTCTGGACCTTTTTGCGCTCCCTCTTGTACCGAGTCACCTGGCCTCTAAGCTTAGCCTCTAGCGATGCTTTGGTGATGGTCAGGGTAGCCTTCAGTTTATCCTGCTGCTTTGCGAGGATGCACTGGATAATTAGACATTCCTGCAGCCCTTGTATTTCCTTAGCAGCCTGCAGATTTTCTTCCTGCAGAGTTCACTGCTTCTCCTCGACATTCTGGAGGTGTGTTACGCAGACCTTGCAGTTGCTTCTGCAGTTGGTGCTCTGCTTCAAATTTTTCATCTTCGAACCGTTTCTTTATTTTTCAAGCTCGTGCAGCTTTTCATTGTTTCCATTGACGTGGTTTGTCAACTCTGAATTTTCTTTTTTTAATCTTAAATTTTCTCATTTTTCAGTCTCTGTACTATTCAGGGCCTCCTTGCAGTCCACCTTCCATTTTTGCACATCTGCTAGGAGGCGGGCTTTCTTCTGGCGTGAGACTTCCATCTCCAGGTTTAGGTTCTGAAGCTCCTTCTGAGAGACTTTGAAATCTAAGTTAAGATGGAGGATTGTTTTCTTTGAAATGTCCAGCTCCTCAGTGAGACTGTGAAGTTCCTTTCTGGAAATTTCCAGTTCTGTGCGGCAGCTGTTGATCTCATAATATGAGGCATCCAGTGCTCTGCGGAGTGTATGAACCTCCTTCTGAGATACATCCACCTCTGTCCGGACACTGTTGACCTCCTGTTGTGAGGCATTCAGCTCTACACGAAGAGTGTGAACCTCTTGCTGAAAGACTGTCATCTCCTTCAGTGCCTCCTCATACTTCCACTTCAGCTTAGCCATCATTTTATCATATAGTCTCTGCTTTCATCCATGGCGGTAATAGTAGCGTTTGCAGTTTCTAGCTCAGTCTTGAGATCGTCCAATTCTGTCCTGGCCAAAGAGTACATTGTGAGCACATCTTTTTGTAGCTTCACATTATTTTTCAGTAGCTCTGCGTAATCATCTTTCTTCAGTTTCAATTGTTCCCGGAGCAGATCACAGTCATGCCTCCCAGGGCTGGTCAAGGGATCGTCACTCACCGGTTCCGGCTCCGCTTCCCTGGGATGGTTGGTTGAGGGTTTCTCACTATTAGCACCAGATAGACACTTCTTTGGGGTACACGACTTCTGCCTTGGGCCCTCTGGATATTCGGTCATCCGCGGGACAACTTCTCCATTTTCTCTAGGCTGCAGGGCATTTCGGACCCCCTTTTCCTCCGCAAGATCTGCAGATGTGTCTGTTCCATCCACGGTAAGTGAAGAACCGCTTTTCTTTTTCTTTTTTTACCTTTTTGTTTTGGATGATACCGTCCCCTCAGGGATACTGGGGTCTCCATCTTCATTTGAAATTTTAGCAGCGTCACTGGATCCACCCTGTTTTTCTTGCAACTGTAATAGCTGATGGAAATATTCGGTGATCCGCTGCTCCCGCTCTTTCTCCTGCCGATCATATTCGTCATCATAGGGAGCGGTCTTTTCGGTTCGTACCGAGTTCAGGCACCCCCACCATTCTTGGGGTGTTTTGTGGGTGTGACTCAGTTTGGGTTCCCCATAAGAGATGTCTTCCTCCTCATCAGACTGGAAGGGCCACTCTCCTCCATTTTGGGGCTATCAGGTGTATTTTTCTTCCTGACCTCAGGAGGCGCTATTGCAGCTGTTGTCACTGTATTTGCTAGAACCCCAAATGGGTGTAGTCCTACAGGTGGGCATATTTTGCTGGTAGAGGTTGCAGCTCTCACAGGCCTCTCTGTAGACTGTTTCTTCCCTTAGGTAAGTTTTACAATATTAGCATTCATGTGCATGCATTCACTCTATCGTCTGAATAAGGCCTGAAGGGACACTGCTCCATGTGGTGGGGTTCTTTACACCAGGAACAAATTTTCTTCCCTGTTTTTGCAGAGTCTGTATTTGACTTCAGCTGGGTGACCATTTTACATTCCCAGGGTTCTATTTTTTTTTTAAATACAATGCTTGCTAGCTGCCCATTTTCTGACTTCAGCAAAGGCATTTGGTTTTCTGCTTGAGTTCAGTAATTTTCAGTCTCATCTTTGGGTATTATGGCATTCACTCTTCACACTTTGGGTGCCTGTTTTACTCCCAAGATACATAGATAGACTTTACTTGCAGAAAAAATTATATATTCTTTGCAGTGGAATATTTCTTTCACTCCCGGCAGGGCGAGTCAACACTCAGCAATTGGCTTTGGGATACCTTTTAAACAGTTGAGCAATTCCTTTTCCCCCGGTAGGGCAATTTTTACCCTCAGCACTTGTTTGCTGAAAATTCCCCTGCTTCAGCACAGTCTTGCATCAATTTTCACACTTTTCTGCATATACTCCATTCACAGCTGGTAGTCCTATGTGGTGTGGCAGCCTTTTACTTGCAGAATCAGTACCACTCGTGGGTCACCATCTGTCTTCACTGTTTCAGCTAAACATTTGAAAACAACAAACGCCTATCCCTTTTAAGGACTAACTTACTTCTTGAACCCTTACTACGGCTGGAAGGCAAAACCCCTATTTCAACGACCATATTACATTTTATTGTGATAGGCAAGTAAGGTTTACATGCTTCAGCAGTCTCTCTCTCTCTCCTCTTGGGATTGGGGAAAAGGGTCCATCTGTGGTTTTGTGGCTTTCTTCAGTGCAGTGTAGATTTCCTGCCTGGATGTGTATCCCTTTAATTCTGGTCTCTGCTGCATGAGATCTTTGTTTATTTTGCTCAGGCTGTTTGTAGGCCAAAAGCACAAAATAAATTCACAGGCAATCTGCGGGGCCCCTTTTAACTTCAAGGGCAACCTCAGTCCCAACTTCTGACACCATATGTAAGAGGACATGTGCAGAGGTATGCAATGGAGACTGTTAAAAGGTGAAAATAAATATGGCTTTTATTGCGCCTGTTTCTTTAACACAAGAAAACATCCAAACGTATGCAAATAAGGGGTCAAACAAAGCTTCTGTTACAATTGGGAGTATTTCTAGTTAAACCTACACTGGCGACACACTTTATTTGAGCTCGGCTAGTCCCGCGAATTCGGGTATACTCGGGTGTATTGAGGTTTGTGACTGTTTTCTGCCCGAGTGCATTGCGTTATTTTCCCGGCAGGGATTGAAGCATTTTATTCCGGCTAGCTACAATACTGCAATGCCGTGTAAAAACACATGAGGGCGCTTGCGAGCTGTTCTCTTGAAGCCGTCCCCTATAGTGAATTGTAATGCAGTATATATACTGTATATATATATATATATATATACTGTATAACAGCAGCCCCTATAACACCTAACATACTGCACCGACACACTTTATTCGAGCAAATACCCGGTATGTACCTGGCAGATACCTGGAATGCGCCGCTCCTCACCTCTGACAAGCCCCGTTGTGTTTGCCTTCCCAGCCTGGGTTCATGCCTGGCTGACGGGCGGCTGATCTGTTAAATGATAATGATTAGGATTTAATAGGCTGCAATGCTTCGCGTGTCTACCAGATGGCATAAATTCATGAATTGTAATGCAGTTTATATATATATACTGTGCAGTATTGCAGCCAGCGGGAATAAAATGCTTCAATCCCTGCTTGGAAAATAACTCAATGCACTCGGGCAGAAAACAGTCACAAACCTCAATACACCCGGGTATACCCGAATTCGTGGGACTAGCCAAGCTCGAATAAAGTGTGTCGCCAGTGTACAGTACTGTACACATACAGTACTGTATATGCACATACTGGGGGCGAGATGTGTTTGCAGCAGAGAGAGATCCGCTGCTCTCTCTGCGCAAACAGCGACACATTAAAAATTATTTTAAATACATTTTTATTTATAGTGTAGATGTGCAGGGGGTCTCGGGAGCTGAACCGCACTGGTTTTAGGTCTGGGGACCCCCTGCTCCCCGAGATACAGGCCCCTTTATGAGGTGCCGGTATCGCTCTGCGTTTAAAGGCCCCGATCACGTGACCGCAGCCTGTTAAACCAAGCAGAGCAGAGGGATAATAAAGAAAACAACCAGGGAAGCGCTATATTAGTTGGGATCAGGCTCAGCAGCCAATTTTATGTATAAACCACATATAAAACAATAGCATAAAATAGCATGAATGAATACACAAAAATATAATATATAAAATGAGTAACACAAGTCTCTGCCAGTTGGAGATTGTCCAGGTGATGTAAGTGCAAGTTAATGCCCCTGTCTGATGTGACAGACTCGGGCAAGAGTGAACTTTGAGAGGTATAAATCCAGAGTGGTAGCTGGGATGGAAAGCGCTACCAACTGTGCAGGTAATGAAGTGTGTAGAAATGGGAAGGTGCCATAGGCATCAAATATGGAAAAAGCTCACCCAGACTTCAAACTCTTTGCGCTGGTGGCTCCTTTTGTTTCCTCCTTCACAGCCTCGCTGCAGAAACTCCGCTGCACAGCTCTCCTGGGCTTGCACACCAGGGATGGAACTACTCACAGGGCGCCGGGTTTCCGGGTATGACGTCACGGCCGGACGTGACGCACCAACCCTTCCCGGCTGTGCCTGGAGCTGCCGCAGCACACAGGGGCTGAGAGCCGAATTTCACACACCTCACACAGCTTCAAAGTTCCACAGCCTCCGCAGTACACTCTCCAAGGGACTCCTCGTTAGACCACCAGGACTGGGGCAATGAGACAGGGATGCACAAGAGCTGCAACCCCTCTAGACTCCTCCTCCTACGCGTTTCAGCACGTGACGTGCTTTCATCAGGGATACCATGGGGGTGTTTAGAGTGGACTATAAATACCCATCTAGACAGCGGTCATCAATTAGCCTAATCGGCTAATAATGACAATCTCACACCCTCAGTACAACAGTGCATCTCAGCACAACCCCCATGTAATGGTTCATGTCACAAAAAAACAAGGTGTATAAAGAAAAATTACAATACAACAACATAACATTTGAATGAATTGATACATTATTATTAAACATTACAAAGTCCCACTGTTTATACTACATAACAAATATGCAAACACTAAACAACACATAAAGAGTAAATGTAAATCCTGAATTCATTAACTCAATTTAACATTTCAACATTACATCTTGGGATATTCCTCAAATTTGCCACAAGTATATAAATCAATAAATGGCATATAATAAAAATGTGCTAAAAATACTATACAACACTCCAAGAGTACACTTAAATGATGAACTCCCTTACTTAATTGGATACCCAATCGGTGAGTCCTGTGATGTTCAACAGAATAGCCTTTAATGCATGATTAAATTGCATCCCATACAAGAAGAGTATGGATCACCTGGGTAGAAAAAAAAAAAACACACATTACACTAAAATAACATTTGGAGAACCTAGATGGAGGGGGACGTATTGGATTAATAAAAACATATGTTAAAAATATAAATATAGTTTTAAAAATCTGTGTTTAAAACTATATTATAAGATATATAAAAACCCCACAACTTCATTGAAAGGCAAGGAGATCTAAGTCCTCATTTAGACCTTTGGGGCTTAGTGTCTGTAGTTTAAAAATCCAATACGTCTCTTGTTTTCTCAATTTTAAAAGTCTATCCCCTCTCATATTTGTTTTTCCAATGTGTTCTATACCCGTGACTGTTAAACCTTCAGTACACATTTTGTGTTTAATTAAAAAATGGCGTGAAACTCCATGACCTGTGAAGCCTTTTAGGATGTTTCGTCTATGTTCAGTGAACCTTTCTTTAAGACTTCGCTTGGTTCTTCCTATATAGTGGAGACCACAGGGGCAGGTAAGCAAGTAAATAATAAAATCTGTATTGCAGTTGATAAAATGCTTAATTTTAAAAACTTCTCCTGTGGTCTTTGATTTAAATTCGATACTTTTATTAGTTATGTGTTTGCAGGTCAAGCAGTTATTTCTTCCACATTTGTAACATCCTTGGGGGGGTACTGGTAACCACATATTTGTATTTGGTATTGGGGTTTTCCTCATGTCTGGTTCTAATTTCCTTAAAATTGTTGGAGCTAGGACGTTTTTCAGGTTCCTTGCCCGCCTGAACACGATCTCTGGTTTGTTTTTCAGGACTTTACCTAAAATTGGATCATTTTGTAAAATCCCCCAATGCTTAGTTAAAATCTTTTTTATTTCATTTGATGCCCTATTAAATCTTGTAATAAATGAACAGCTGCCTACATTACGTGGATCAATATTTACATCCTCACTTTTTTTGGATTTTCCTGTAATCAATGCATTTTGATTATATTTTTTTTCCCCCCCTTTTTTTTTCATTTTTTTTTTTTTTTTTTAATCACACTTGGATTTATTTAATAATCCATTTTACGGTGAGTGGTTTCAGGAACAGATCACCAGGCGCACGAATTTTTCTTTTGTTTGCTAGAGCAGAGGGATACCGGCACCCCCTAAAGGGGCCTGTATCTCGGGGAGCAGGGGGTCCCCAGACCTAAAACCAGTGCGGTTCAGCTCCGGAGACCCTCTGCACATCTACACTGTGAATAAAACACACACATCATTAAAGAATCATTCTTTACCTTAGCGGCTATGCGCTATGGTAAAGAAGCAGCATTTCTGTATTTTTAATAATATTGTACAGTGAGCAGGGGGTTCCCTGAGACAGAAATCTAAACTCAGGAAACCCCCTGCTCCTGCACAATATTATTAAAAATACAGAAATGCTGCTTCATTACCATAGCATATAGCCGCTAAGGTAATGAAGGGGTTAAGGCATAATAAACAATTAATACATTCAATACATATTTTTCATGTCTGTGTTAAAACTCCCTGCCTTCTCTCTAATCTATTTAAAACCCCCTCCCCCTATTATCGCTTTTAAAACTCCCTGCCTTCTCTCTAATCTATTTAAAAACCCCTCCCCCTATCCCCCTATTGTGTGTGTGCGTTAAGCTTCCCTGCAATCTATGTAAAAAAAAACCTCCCCCTATTGTGTGTGTGTGTTAAATCTGCCTGGCCTGGGTTTCTGAGTGCAGTGTACTGTATGTAAATGTGGGGAGGGGGATCCCGTGTAAATAACCACACCCACCCCTGCTACCCACAATAAAACAAATCACACAGCATCCCCGCAATAAATAAATAAATAAATAAATAAATAAATAAATACAAATAAATACATTTAAAATACATTTTTATTTATAGTGTAGATGTGCAGGGGGTCTCGGGAGATGAACCGCACTGGTTTTAGGTCTGGGGACCCCCTGCTCCCCGAGATACAGGCCCCTTTAGGGGGTGCCGGTATCCCTCTGCGTTTCAAGGCCCCGATCACGTGACCGCGGCCTGTTAAACCAAGCAGAGGGATACCGGCACCCCCAAAAGGGGTCTGTATCTCAGGGGGCAGGGGGTCCCCAGACCTAAAACCAGTGCGGTTCAGCTCCGGCGACCCTCTACACATCTACATTGTGAATAAAAAACACACATCATTAAAGAATCATTATTTACCTTAGCGGCTATGCGCTATGGTAAAGAAGCAGCATTTCTGTATTTTTAATAATATTGTACAGTGAGCAGGGGGTTCCCTGAGACAGAAATCTAAACTCAGGGGGCCCCCTGCTCCTGCACAATATTATTAAAAATACAGAAATGCTGCTTCATTACCATAGCGTATAGCCGCTAAGGTAATGAAGGGGTTAAGGCAAAATAAAAAATTAATACATTCAATACATATTTTTCATGTCTGTGTTAAAACTCCCTGCCTTCTCTCTAATCTATGTAAAAAACCCTCCCCCTATTCTCGCTTTTAAAACTCCCTGCCTTCTCTCTAATCTATGTAAAACCCCCTCCCCCTATCCCCCTATTGTGTGTGTGCGTTAAGCTTCCCTGCAATCTATGTAAAAAAACCTCCCCCTATTGTGTGTGTGTGTTAAATCTGCCTGGCCTGTGTTTCTGAGTGCAGTGTACTGTATGTAAATGTGGGGAGGGGGATCCCGTGTAAATAACCACACACCCCCGCTACCCACAATAAAACAAATCACACAGCATCCCCGCAATACATAAATAAATAAATAAATACAAATAAATACATTTGAAATACATTTTTATTTATAGTGTAGATGTGCAGGGGGTCTCGGGAGCTGAACCGCACTGCTTTTAGGTCTGGGGACCCCCTGCTCCCCGAGATACAGGCCCCTTTAGGGGGTGCCGGTTTCCCTCTGCGTTTAAAGGCCCCGATCACGTGACCGCGGCCTGTTAAACCAAGCAGAGGGATACCGGCACCCCCAAAAGGGGTCGGTATCTCGGGGGGCAGGGGGTCCCCAGACCTGAAACCAGTGCGGTTCTGCTCTGGAGACCCTCTGCACATCTACACTATCAATAAAAATGTATTTTAAATATATTTATTTATATTCATTTATTTATTTATTTATTTAGATTTATTTATTAATTGTGCTGCTGCTGCAAGTCCTAAACTCACACCAAGGGCCAAACACCCCCCTCACCCCCAATAAAAAAAATTCACGCACAGCAGCCCCACAATTAATAAATAAATCTAAATAAATAAATAAATACATGAAGAGAAATAAATATATACTGTATATATATACTGGATATATATACAGTATATATATAATAACAATCCCTATACTGTACATATACAGTATATACTGTGTATATATATATACTGTATACATATACTGTATATATATATATATATATAAGTATATATATATAGATACTGTATATAGATATATACAGTATATAGATATATACAGTATACAGTATATATACACACAGATGATGAACCAATATACAAATACATGTAGAATGGTTATCAAAATCATACTGTCCTACAAATAACGCTTCTCTATACAGACAATAATAATAATCCATTTAATAATCCTAACTGATTTTACAATACTGTATAAAATATAACATTCCAATCCACACAGTACATTGCATTTACATTGTATAAATGATGCATAAAATCTATGCACCATATACATTCTGCAAATGAATGTTAACAATATAATTACAAGCTACTCTACCAGTAAATACAAACACTTCCAAACAAGTCAACTATTTTAACCAATCAAGTAAACAAAAATCAATATATACTGTAAGTACCAACCAGAAAACACAATTTAAAACCAAAGCTAACCCTTACAATACCAAGGATTACATCTACAGTATCTAATTGTAAAAAACTTTATACTTTATACACAGCATTGCAATACAGTACATTCCCTGTATCTCCCTGCCTTCAGTGTAATCTGTTTAAAGCCCCCCCCCCCTAATGTTTCTGTTAAACAGATTACACTGAAGGCAGAGAGATGTAAAGGCCTAAAGCCCCCTCCCCCCTAATGTTTCTGTTAAACAGATTACACTGAAGGGAGAGAGCTGTAAAGGCCTAAAGGCCTAAAGCCCCCTCCCCCCTAATGTTTCTGTTAAACAGATTACACTGAAGGGAGAGAGATGTAAAGGCCTAAAGCCCCCTCCCCCCTAATGTTTCTGTTAAACAGATTACACTGAAGGGAGAGAGATTTTACAGAAACACACATTAGGGGGGAGGGGGCTTTAAACAGATTACACTGAAGGCAGAGAGATGTTTCTGTTACCAGTAAATCCCCCTCCCTGCTGTCAGTGCAGTGTATGTAAATGTGGGGAGGGAGGGGGGACCCAATGTGCATACTGTGAGGTCTAACCACCCTCACCCCCTACCCACATACCGTTACCCCCCCCCCATCCTGGCCATGGCCCCTCCGCATCTGCAAAACAGACACAAAAATTAAAACATACAGTACAAAGTAATGTCCCCTAACCCCTTAATCACCATAGCGGTTATTAACCGCTACAGTCATGAAGGGGTTAACCCACCCTCACCCAACACTCAGGATGCCTACATACCCTCCCACATTAACCCCCCCCATGAGGCCTAACCACCCAGTCAGTACCCACAAGGGAGGCCTACCCACATACTGTTGGGGAAACACCCCACCCCCACCCCAGTACCCACAATAAAAACAGTACAATGACCCACAATAAACAGCATTATATTTATTAAATACATTACCCACCCCCTGTGCCCCCCCATAAATACAAGATTTATCCTTTTACATAGAGGGTTCATAATGCAGCCCCACGCTAGTCCCCGGTGGGCTGGCAGGGCACCTGGACAGACCAACAGTTTACCAGCAGCATTCCACAGGTTCTGGAGGCCTGCTGGTGGATCCTGCCAGCACCATGGCCCTCAGGTGGTCTCCTTGGGTCACCGTGGGACACAATTGGGTCCCCACGGTAGGCCCAAGGATGTCTGGGAGCCCCGGGTCAAACCCACAGGTGTCTGCGGGGCCTCGGGTGGTTCCCATGGGGGTCTGGGGAACTCACGGGTGCTCACTATGGATCCGCGGTGCCCCCACAGAAGTGGGACCACACATCATCATCCCCGCAGACTACGGTTCGGAGGTACCCCCACAGAAGTGGGACCACACATCGTCATGCCCGCATGTGTCACCCGTGGAACCACCAGCCTGCTACCCTTTAGGATACCCGAGGATTCCCCGCGGGTGGTCTCCAGAGGTCCCACGCAAAACCACGGAATCAAACCCTGAATGTAAAAAAAATAAACCAAAATAAACCTGGCCTATACATTCAATACATACACCCTCCCCCCCAACACCTACAGTACAATAATGTGCAAAATAACTATTATCCAGATATGGATAATAGATTAATTGCCCATTATTAAAAACATTAACTAGCATACAGTATACAAATAAATAAAGTACTACTGACCTCATCAATACGAAGTGTCCGATGCCAGCGCCTTCCTTCTCTTGCCCACACAATACATAGCCAAAACCAAGTCAATACATTGCAAGTACATTCAGATATCAATTAACCCCTTAAACACCTTATCGGATAATAACCGCAAAGGTAATTAAGGGGTTAAGCCACATTGGCCCGATACCCACCCTTCACCCATGAATTTGTACTGTGGCTTCATCATGCAACTATATATATATATATATATATATATATATATATATATATATATATATATACTGTATATATATATATAGAGAGACAGAGAGAAAGAGAGAGAGAGAGAGAGAGATATACAGTGTATATATATATATACACACGTTATATACACACCCATGATAAACCAATATACAGTACAAATAAATGTAGAAGGGTTATCAAAAGTACTGTCCTACAACCAAACACTTCTCCATACAGTACATACACACTAAATTAAAATCAATTTCCTTTAATATTCATAACTGATCTCTCAATCTAAATCAGCACTAAACCTCTGAAAAGCCATTTACTGTAAACAACTTACATTCCAATATACTGTAAATGATGCCTAAATATTTATGCACCATATACATTCTGCAAATTAATCAACCAAGTAAATAAAAATCAATTAGCAATCATTATTTACATCCCTAAACAATTCACACTCAATCACGAACAATGAAACCATTAACAGATTCACGCCTAGAGCAGAACAATTAAGCCTTTGAAAAAATATAAGTACCGACAAAAATACAACCAAGGCTATCCATCCCTGACCTTCCTCAAACACACAATACAATACCAAGGAATACATCTATCTAATTTTAAAATACTTTAAACTCACAAAATAATTAAAAACACATCTAATCCAGCTTTTAAAACATCATCATTTCTTACCCTGAATGTATACTGTACAGTATATCTCTCTAGACATATATACTGTACATACATACATACAGTGGCAAGAAATGATATACCACAGAAAAAGAAAACTACACATGTTAAAAAACCTTTTGAAAAAATTAACAAGTTAAATAAAATACATTTCTTTACTGTAGTTCACTTACCATTACTTGCCCCCACCGAATCCCGTTGCGCAGCTTACTCACGAACCAATCCACGATCAGGAACCCATAAAATAATAAACCAGAAAATAATAAACATTAAACTAAAAATCCAAATCAATCCACGGGTCTTCTATCTGTAATCCATCTTCATCTGTGTTCTTCTTTCTTCTATCTCCTTCCAGCGGGGCGGGGTCTTCTCCCCGTCTGCGGCCACGCCCTGATCTTCTTTCTTGGCCGGAGGTCCTTCCTCCGCGGCGCCTGGCTTCAAAATGAGACGACATAGGCTTTTAAAGGCCTATGACGTCACATTTTGCGTCATGGTTCCCACGGTCCTGATTGGGCCGTGAAAACCATGTGTTTTGGCCGACAAAAATTAAAATGATGACGTCATCTTAAAGGCAATGAAAGCACAGCCAATCAGAATGGCTTTGCTTCAAATGCCTTTAAGGTGACGTCAGATTGCCGTGCACACATGGTACTAGAGCCAATCAGAGCGTGGGAACTTTATCCCTACTCTGATTGGCTCTGGTATACCATGTGTCAGGGGCTTGGGGGAGAAAGGATGTGACGTCAATGAAAACCTGACACATGGTACGGGAGCCAACCAGAGCGTGGGAACTCCATCCCTACTCTGATTGGCTCTGGTATACCATGTGTCAGGGGCTTGGGGGAGAAAGGATGTGACGTCAATGAAAACCTGACACATGGTATGGGAGCCAATCAGAGCGTGGGAACTCCATCCCTACTCTGATTGGCTCCCGTACCATGTGTCAGGTTTTCATTGACTCTCTGTCTCTCTCTATATATATACAGTATATATATATATATATATAGTTGCATGATGAAGCCACAGTACAAATTCATGGGTGAAGGGTGGGTATCGGGCCAATGTGGCTTAACCCCTTAATTACCTTTGCGGTTATTATCCGATAAGGTGTTTAAGGGGTTAATTGATATCTGAATGTACTTGCAATGTATTGGCTTGGTATTGGCTATGTATTGTGTGGGCAAGAGAAGGAAGGCGCTGACGTCGGACACTTCATATTGATGAGGTCAGTAGTACTTTATTTATTTCAATATGCTAGTTAATGTTTTTAATAATGGGCAATTAATCTATTATCCATATCTGGATAATAGTTATTTAGCACATTATTGTACTGTAGGTGTTGGGGGGGAGGGTGTATGTATTGAATGTATAGGCCAGGTTTATTTTGGTTTATTTTTTTTACATTCAGGGTTTGATTCCGTGGTTTTGCGTGGGACCTCTGGAGACCACCCGCGGGGAATCCTCGGGTATCCTGAAGGGTAGCAGGTTGGTGGTTCCACGGGTGACACATGCGGGCATGACGATGTGTGGTCCCACTTCTGTGGGGGCACCTCCGACCCGTAGTCTGCGGGCATGACGATGTGTGGTCCCACTTCTGTGGGGGCACCTCCGACCCGTAGGTGCGGGGATGATGATGTGTGGTCCCACTTCTGTGGGGGCACCGCGGACCCGTAGTGAGCACCCGTGAGTTCCCCAGACCCCATGGGAACCACCCGAGGCCCCGTAGACACCTGTGGGTTTGACCCGGGGCTCCCAGACATCCTTGGGCCTACCGTGGGGACCCAATTATGTCCCACGGTGACCCAAGGAGACCACCTGAGGGCCATGGTTCTGGCAGGATCCACCAGCAGGCCTCCAGAACCTGTGGAATGCTGCTGGTAAACTGTAGGTCTTTCCAGGTGCCCTGCCAGCCCACCGGGGACTAGCGTGGGGCTGCGTTATGGACCCTGAATGTAAAAGAATAAATCTTGTATTTATAGGGGGGCACAGGGGGTGGGTAATGTATTTAATAAATAGAATGCTGTTTATTGTGGGGCTGTGCATTGTTTTGATTGTGGGGACTGGGGGTGGGGGGTGGGGGGGGTTCCCCAACGGTATGTGGGTAGGCCTCCCTTGTGGGTAGTTAGTGGGTGAGGGTTGAGGGTGGTTAGGCCTCACGGGGTGGGGGGTTAGAGTGGGAGGGTATGTACAGTAGGCGTCCCGAGTGGTGGGTGAGGGTGGGTTAACCCAGCGGTGCACAAAGTGGGAGGCGCGACCCCCAGGGGGGGCAGGAGATTGTGCTGGGGGGGCGCGGGCAGTTGCAGAGGCCCCGCGCTCTTCCCCCAGGCATTTAAATTAAATGCCGGGGGATCATGTGAGGCCCCTGCAATTGTTTACTTACCGGGATTCAGCCGTCTGTGTTGCGTCACCATGGCAACGCGGCGTCAATAGACGCCGCGGCACCATGTGACCTGACGTCACACGCCCACGCAGCGTCATCTGACGCGGCTGAAGGAAGGCAGGGGGGCGCGAGAGCCGGGGCAGAGAGACAGGGGAGCGCAGCACAAAAAGTTTGCGCTCCCCTGGGTTAACCCCTTCATGACTGTAGCGGTTAATAACCGCTAAGGTGATTAAGGGGTTAGGGGACATTACATTGAAAGTGTTAATTTTTTTCTCTGTTTTACAGCATCAGTAGCATCGGAGGTTGCCATGGGTAGTGGGTAGTGTATTGAATGTATTTATCGGTTATTATGCCTTAACCCCTTCAATACCTTAGCGGCTATATGCTATGGTAATGAAGCAGCATTACTGAACTTTTAATAATATTGTGCAGGAGCAGGGGGTCCCCTGAGATTAGATTTCTGTCTCAGGAAACCCCCTGCTCACTGTACAATATTATTAAAAATACAGAAATGCTGCTTCTTTACCATAGCGCATAGCCGCTAAGGTAAAGAATGATTCTTTAATGATGTGTGTGTTTTATTCACAGTGTAGATGTGCAGAGGGTCTCTGGAGCTGAACCGCACAGGTTTTAGGTCTGGGGACCCCCTGCTCCCCGAGATACAGGCCTCTTTAGGGGGTGCCGGTATCCCTCTGCTCTGCTTGGTTTAACAGGCCGCGGTCACGTGATCGGGGCCTTCAAACGCAGAGGGATACCGGCACCTCATAAAGGGGTCTGTATCTCGGGGGGCAGGAGGTCCCCCGACCTGAAACCAGTGCGGTTCAGCTACCGAGACCCCCTGCACATCTACACTATAAATAAAAATGTATTTCAAATGTATTTATTTGTATTTATTTATTTATTTATTGCGGGGATGCTGTGTGTGATTATTTTTTATTGTGTGTAGCGGGGGTGGGTGACGGGGTTTATAAATGTGAGTTTATAAATAAAATAAAGAATATTATTTCTAGGGGCCTTAGAACAGAAGTTCCCACGCCAATTTCGCGCTCATTGCTCTTTTGTTACAATGTTGCTGGTCTTGCGGCTTTGCAGTCTGGCAGCAAAAAGCAGTTTGTAGTACTGAGTGTGAGATAAATTAACCAGTTCTTTTATTGCTGAAGTCGCCACCAAAAACTTTTATTTACAAATACAGTACAAAAACCGTGCAACACACAACAACATACAGTATCCTTTGTTTAAGTACAGCAGGTACTGTAGGGTAAAACATGTACTGTACAGTACAGCACAATATTACAGTATGGTCTCACTGAACGTCCTCCCCATTTTCCATCCACTTGTGTGGTATACCAGCACTATTCACCCTATACTTCTCCCTCAGCGCCGGTGGCAGATCGCACAGGGAGATGTCGGGCACTGTTTCTATGCGAGCGGGTGTAGGAGGTCTTTTGGGAGCGGGTGTTCTTGAGGCGACGGGCAATGGTAGGGTGTCTGGGAGGAAGCTTTCCTCCGGTAGTGGTCGCCGGGTTGTCTCCTGGCGTGGTCTTGACGGGGTTGTCATGTCCTCCTCAATAACATAGTACACTGCATCTTCTGGTGGAGGGGGTGTGCTTGGTGATGGACGGGGGCCGAAGGTCCCATTCATCACATCCATGTCACCCCCCTGCTCCAGCGTCAGGGAAACAGGGGCATTAACACCGAGCAAATAATGTATGCCCGCTATGTCAGCCTCTATCTTGTCCATCCGTTGATCCATCCGTTGCTCCATATGTAGCATCCGTTGCTCCACATGTAGCACCCGCTCCAGAAGCAGATCTAGCTTTGCCAGCACAATAGAATTCCCTGGGAGATCCACAGTTAGCCCATTCAGGATCCGGTCTAACGAGCTGCTTGTGCATGGCATCTGGAGATCTGGGGGGATGGGTGCAACGGAGGATGAGATGGGGGTTCCCTGGAGAGAAGCGGCATCGATGGAGAGTGGAGGAGGTGACCTGGGGATGCCCGGTACAGGAGAAGCTGCAGCGTCGTCGAAGAGGGATGGAGAAGGTGACCGCTGGATTTCCGGGAGAGAAGCAGAGTCCTCCAAGTGCAAAGGAGACAGTGACCCATGGATTTCAGAGGCAGCAGCATCTTCAGATGGAACCGGAGAAGATGGGGGTGGAGAAGCCGGGCTGAAGATTTCCGGGACAGCAGAGTCGTCGAAGCTTATGGGAGCAAGTGGTCTGCGGATTCGGTGAGTTGGCTGCCATTCGTCTTGCGTACCGAGCACAGTACCGTATTTCTTCTTCACATAATAAGGCTGTGTTTTAAAACCCTTAGCCTTTGGGGTCAGCAGAAGGTTTTCTTTATTGGCCTTAGCCTGTCGCTTTGCCTTTGGCTTGGAAACGGTAACTGCCTTTCTCTTTTTCAGTGTGGCAGGCACAGCAGAGGTGAGATGGTTCTTGCGTCCATAGAACCGGGGCTGCTCCATTTAAGCGGGAGGCACAATGCAGTATCTGGACAATGGCTCAGATAAAGATCAGCAAGTGGTGGGCTATGCAACGTGTACAACCTTTTATGCATGGCGGCCAGGTACAGGTGATGAAAGTGGGTGGTCTGTAATGTGAGTCATTAACATATAAATACACCATCCATTTTGTGGATTCACTGCACATTGAATACACATCGACTAAACATCGAATACACATTCTTGTGTTTGTATTTCTTTCTACTCGCAGCAATGCCTGTTAAGAAGATTTCAAAGGATCTCAGCATGAGAATGAAGGAGATGTACACGAGCGGAAAACGAATTGCAGATATCCAGCGCTGGTTAACTGCTTCTGGCCTCGTTGTGCCATCAAACACCGTGTGCTATCATGCACACGCAAAAAACAGAGACCGCAAAAAGGCACCAAGGGTAACAAATGCGTAAGTATATTTATAAAACTTAACCAAAAAAAATATAGAAAACTGTAGTGTACATCTACAGTATACCGTATTTATATAGTATATTTATATTACAACAGTATATAGTGTATGTGTGGTCAATTTATATTTTTTGTGCAGCAGTATACACTTTTGTTATATTGCAATTCATCTTACAACGGAATATACAGTATATGATGTGTATTTATTATGATATAACAACAGTATTCCGTATTTATATAGTATATTTATATTACAACAGTGTATAGTGTATGTGTGGTCAATTTATATTTTTTGTGCAGCAGTATACACTTTTGGTATTATTATTTACTGTATATTACAACATTACATGTACAGTATACAGTATACATTTTATATTGCTGCATATTAATAAAACAATATAATTTCTTTGCATTGTAGGGAGACTACTCTTCTGGTAGACAGAATAAGTGAGGAGAATGATGAGAGGAGCGCATTAAGGGTTAAAAACACTCTGCAGGAAAAGCACAATCTGACTGTATCCGAGAGCAGCATAAAGAAGATGAGACGCAGAATTGGATGGAAATATGGACGTGTGAGGTTAGTACTGGATAGTACAGGAGGTACTGTAAAGTAAAAGTGTTGTTTTGCAAACTGTACTGCGCTGTGACGCTAAAAAAATTATTCATTGTCATTACAGAGCGTACCCCATGATACGGGACGCAAACAAAATCAGAAGAGTGCTACAGGCCCAAGCATGGATCGAGAGCGGTGAGACTTTCCAGGATTGCATCTTCACTGATGAGTCTACTGTGTCGCTGGAGAGATTTGCAAGATTTGCGTTCCACAAAAAAGGCCGCATAACTTTGAAGCCGCGGCCAAAACACCCTGTGAAGCTGCATGTGTGGGGTGCCATCTCTAGGCGTGGACCGGGATGCACTGTCGTCTTTGAAGGTACAATTTCTCAAATATAATGCCGCCTAATGCACTGTACTTGACTAGTGTTGCCTTACCGTATGCACTGTACTGTACTATTGAGCACTTTTCTTTTCTTGCTATAGGAATCATGAATAAAGATTTCTTCCAAGACAACATTGTGCCCGTGATAGTGCGATACATCAGACGTGACTTTCCCAATGGGCATCGCTTCTACCAGGATAACGATCCCAAGCACACCGCGTCGACGGTGCATATCCTTGAGCGCGGCATCAACTGGGTGAAGACGCCAGCGGAGTAAGTGCAGTAGAACGTGTCCCATTTTTGTTCCCCACTGTTTTTACTGTGTACTGTATCTCTTAAACTAATTGTCCTTTCTTTCCAATCACAGATCGCCAGACTTCAATCCGATCGAAATGGTCTGGCATCAGCTGAAGGACCACATCTGTAAAGTGGCGAAACCCTCCAAGAAGGACGAGTTGTATAAAGCCATAATGAGTTTTTGGAACAATGAACTCACGTGGAACACTGCAATAAATATATAGACCATATTGCCACTGTGTTGCCCATTGTCATCGCGCGCAATGGGCAAGCATCAGGAAAGTAGTACAGTGCTGTAGTATTGTACAGTAAGTACAGTATGATACAGGTAAGTATGGCACAGATTTTTTCTTTCCCAATAGTCAGAGTATACAGTAGTTCCAGTATACAGTACAGTAGACTAGTTTGACAGTACTAAAGTAACTGCCTACTAACTGCTCCATTTTTTTCCTTTCCAGAGAAAGCTGCACCAGCCACCTACTGTACAGTAGTTCTACCATAATACAGTACGCACATACAGTACAGTACAGTAACTGAATAAAGTTTTTGTTTTCTTGTCGTTCCAGGAAAAAGGGTACCCAAGGGGGAGGGGGGGCGTTGTGTTCCGTCAAATCTGCTTGTGCAGTCAAATGTACAGTATATAAACAGCAGTAATGATGTACACAAAACCTCTCCTCTCTCAATGAACTACTGTACCGCAGACACAATGAGGATACTGTTATGAAGGGAAAAAGAACAGGATGGGTTATTTAACATTATACTGTGCAATATTTATACTGTATATTTATATATACTGTATTTATATTCTAAAGGTATTCGAGAATGTACTGTACTGTATGAGGACCTGGTGACTTTCAACCCTCTCAGACCCACAGAACGGATTATTTCACATTACTGTATATTTATCCTGTATATTTTCAGTAATTTAGAAGCAGTGGCTGTTCTGAACAGAACAGTTACTGTAAGCAAACGGATGCACATCAGATTTACATTTCCAATTCGAGAGGGGATTTTTCCAAAGCAGGCAGGCCTCCCTCTAAGGGAGGGGGATGGTGGGATCAGACGATGGCTGGCCTCCTGCAGAATCTTGTTACCGTAGCCAGCCCAGGGGCAGATTAACAAGACAATGGCTTGGATTGGATTAGCCAGACGATTGACGCTTGGCCAGGGAGGGATTAAAAACTCTAAGGGAGGGAGTGGGGTGGCTGAAATAGCTGGGACTGTACTGTCGTAGTATTTCCAAAGGCAGGTCACCCTAATAATTGCATGAATAAACCCCCAAAGACAAGGCCCAAATACAGTACAGTATACTGTATACTGCATATACAGTACAGAGCTGTATACTGTATTATAAATAAATAATCATACAGTACTGTACAGTATGTATTATTGTGTGTTGAGGTTTTGAATTGCTGTTAACTTGAAATGTTTCACCATTGTATTGTACTGTATTTGTAAATAAAAGTTTTTTGTGGCGACTTCAGCAATAAAAGAACTGGTTAATTTATCTCACATAAAGTACGTGAATATGACCGCAATCACCATTGTAAATGGGTGCATAGGATGGAACGACAGGTGCTAAAGGGGTATAAATATGATATTTATCAGTGTTGATCAAAGAGAGTTGATCAGAAGGATTCCCCTTATAAAGTATACATCACTCTATTGTCATTCATACAGTATAGTAAAGGGTAGACAACAAATGGTCTTGCAGTATATTACTACAAATCTGTCAGGTTGACCAGAATCACTGCGGATATCGGAAAATAATACAATTTTATTAATTCTACATAGATACTTAAAAACACAGCCACAAAAGGGATTTGTAACAATGTACAGTATATGTGTTTTAAGTATCTACTGTATGTACTGTAGAATTAATAAAATTGTATTATTTTCCGATATCCGCAGTGATTCTGGTCAACCTGACAGATTTGTAGTAATATACTGCAAGACCATTTGTTGTCTACCCTTTACTATACTGTACTGTATGAATGACAATAGAGTGCTGTATATAAGGGGAATCCTTATGATCAACTCTCTTTGATCAACACTGATAAATAATTTATCTCACACTCAGTACTACAAACTGCTTTTTGCTTGCAGACTGCAAAGCCGCAAGACCAGCAACATTGTAAAAAAAGAGCAATGAGCGCGAAATTGGCGTGGGAACTTCTGTTCTAGGGCCCCTAGAAATAATATTCTTTATTTTATTTATAAACTCACATTTATAAACCCCGTTACCCACCCCCGCTACACACAATAAAGCGGGCACTCAGAAACACAGGCCAGGGAGATTTAACACACAACAGGAGGAGGTTTTTTTTTTACATAGATTGCAGTGAAGGTAGGGAGGTTTCAAAGAGAATAGGGGAGGGTTTTTTACATAGATTACAGTGAAGGTAGGGAGGTTTCAAAGAGAATAGGGGAGGGGGTTTTACATACATTACAGTGAAGGTACCTTAGGGAGGTTTCAAAGAGAATATGGGAGGGGGTTTTACATAAATTACAGTGAAGGTAGGGAGGTTTCAAAGAGAATAGGGGAGGGGGCTTGTTTGTTGTTTATTGCAATGCTTCAATGTGTTTATAATGTACAGTATTATGTTTTTTACAATTAGATACACTGTAGATGTAATCCTTGGTATTGTAAGGGTTAGCTTTGGTTTTAAATTATGTTTTCTGGTTGGTACTTACAGTACAGTATATATTTATTTCTCTTCATGTATTTATTTATTTATTTAGATTTATTTATTAATTGTGGGGCTGCTGTGCGTGAATTTTTTTTATTGTGGGTAGCGGGGATGGGGTGAAGGGGGTATTAGCCCCCCCCACCCACCCCCACTACCCACAATAAACCAAAATTCACACACAGCAGCAGCAGCAGCACTATTAATAAATACATCTAAATAAATAAATAAATAAATGAATATAAATAAATACATTTAAAATACATTTTTATTGATAGTGTAGATGTGCAGAGGGTCTCCGGAGCTGAACCGCACTGGTTTTAGGTCTGGGGACCCCCTGCTCCCCGAGATACAGGCCCCTTTAGGGGGTGCCAGTATCCCTCTGCTCTGCTTGGTTTAACAGGCCGCGATCACGTGATCGGGACCTTTAAACGCAGAGGGATACCGGCACCTCATAAAGGGGCCTGTATCTCGGGGAGCAGGGGGTCCACCGACCTGAAACCAGTGCGGTTCAGCTCCCGAGACCCCCTGCACATGTACACTATCAATAAAAATGTATTTAAAATGTATTTATTGTCATTTATTTATTTATTTATTTAGATTTATTTATTTATTTTTTGGCGGCTGCTGTGTGTGAGTTTTTTTTTATTGTGGGTAGCGGGGGTGGGTGAAGGGGGTATTAGCCCCAACAGTGGTTTGTTTAGGGCTTGCGGGTGGGTAGCGGGAGGGTTTAACCCCTTCATGACCGTAACGGTATTAACTGCTACGGTCGTGAAGGGGTTAAGTGCACCCGCAACCCCCCCCGCAAGTCCTAAACTCACACCAAGGGCCAAATACCCCCCTCACCCATCCCCGCCACCCACAATAAAGCGGGCACGGTGGGTTAACCCCTTCATTGCCTTAGCGGCTATCCGCTATGGTAATGAAGCAGCATTTCTGTATTTTTAATAATATTGAGCAGGAGCAGGGGGTCCCCTGAGTTTAGATTTCTGTCTCAGGTAACCCCCTGCTCACTGTACAATATTATTAAAAATACAGAAATGCTGCTTCTTTACCATAGCGCATAGCCGCTAAGGTAAAGAACGAGTGTTTATTTACTGCAGAGGGTCTCCGGAGCTGAACCGCACTGGTTTTAGGTCTGGGGACCCCCTGCTCCCCGAGATACAGGCCCCTTTAGGGGGTGCCGGAATCCCTCTGCTTTGCTTGGTTTACAGGTCGCGGTCACGTGATCGGGCCCTTTAAACGCAGAGGGATACCGGCACCCCCTAAAGGGGCCTGTATCTCGGGGAGCAGGGGGTCCACCGACCTGAAACCAGTGCGGTTCAGCTCCCGAGACCCCCTGCACATGTACACTATCAATAAAAATGTATTTAAAATAATTTTTAATGTGCAGATGTTTGCGCAGAGAGAGCAGCGGATCTCTCTCTGCTGCAAACACATCTCGCCCCCAGTATGTGCAGTAATTTACTGAACATGTACTGTAGAATAAATGCATAGTTTTATTTATTCGGGTTTATTACACAGTATACTGTTCGTCCGGAAAACATAAGCATACAGCACAATATTATCCATCGAAATCCATCCATTAGCCGTTTTCTTTTCTAAGGAAAAACAAAATGAAAAGTTTTAATGTACAGTAATTGTCAGCCCCCTAAAGAAGTACCCAGCCAGCCCCACCAAAATAATACGGCAACAATACAGTACTCACCATACTATTTCCCATTCAGCTTGCGCCGGCGCCGGCGCCGGTCCACTGCCAGTACAGCTTTCTTCATCACCCACGTCGATAGTTTGCAGCGGGACTAGCCCACCTGTAGTCAGCAGGTGAGGCGGGAAATCGCTTAGGTACATGCAAGCTTCATCAAAACTGGCCGCGAAATCCGACTCTGTCTCAGGGTTGTCACTGAGAGTGAGACCATCATTTGAAGCTGGTGCTGGTGCTGGTGCATTACTTGGCAGGGACTGTCGCTTCTTAGTTGGTTTTAACACGACCCTTCGCCTTTTGCCGCCTCCATGATCATAGATACGGGAAAAACCCTGTGACACACACCAATACCCTCCAACAAATTGGGGCTCAATACGGTGAAAACAGGGGTCACTACATAACCTTTTCCTTATTGCACGCTTCCACAAATGAGGAGTTGGCGAAAATTTGTAAAAGTCATAGTTTTCGATAAAATACTGATAAATTTGAACAACTGTTGCCATCTTATCCTCTGTTGCATTAATAGCGGCCCATATCAAATAAGCATAACTTCTGTCAGGTTTTTGGAACACGGGCTGCACTTGAACACTCATGGTGGGTCTCTGGAGAATAGTGTAACTGAAACAGGTCTTTGTCTTTATTTAATATGTAAAGCCTAAATTGATACATTTTTGCAACTCTTCCTTCAGTCTCAAGGCCAAGGCCAAGTTACTGTACAATGGCACACTGTGGTACAGTACCTTTTTTAAACGAAACAACTGCAAGCCCACACGTTACTGATTCGGCGCTTTACAAGTCAGGAGTTTATGCCATCTGGTGGACACGCGAAGCATTGCAGCCTAGTAAATCCTGATCATTATCATTTAACACATCAGCCGCCTGTCAGCCAGGCATGAACCGTGGCTGGGAAGGCAAACGCAACGCAGCATGCAAGAGGTGAGCAGCGGCGGATTCCAGGTATCTGCCAGGTACAAACTGGGCATTTGCTCGAATAAAGTGTGTCGCAGCAGTATGCAGTCCACAACTCCCTTTAGATTAGCATGTCTCCCATCCCCAAACATATATCTTGATATGTGCAGATATACAAAAAGTCTTAGAAAGGAATGTCTTATCGGTCACTTGCAGGGAAGGCTTCTTTGTTCTCCAGGTTTAGAAATACTTTCCACTGTGTCTTGCTGGCAGCGTGCAGTCTCTTTTGGCAGGCTCAAGACGTCTGTCTCCTTGTTCAGATAACAGGTGTGTTAAGAAGTCTCACTTCGTGTCTCAGAGGCAGGCTTTTTCTAACACCTCTAATCAGCCAGGTGCTGGTCAATTTACCAGCACACTGCTGGATTAGAGGCAAGTTTTCTGAACAGGGTAAGTTCCCTGTTACAGTACCTTTACAGGTAAAGCATCTGCCCACTTTTAACACCTGTAGCTTGTGACCACGCCCACCAACAAATGCCACCAAGGACACTGTGCAAAAAGGTGACACAAAATGCATAGCCTCCCACATGCTGATCTCTATCTGAATGAGCTCTTGTACAGATACTGTATTGTGCATTCTTCAATCTTCTTCCATGGATCAACCCTGATTGTAGAGATGCAGGAACCTGCTTGCTTCTGCTTTCCCGACTACGAGAAAGCGAATGGCAGCAGCTGTTTCCAAGCCAAAGCCAAAGGTGCCTAAAGAAAAGGTACTGAAGTCTCCGTGTAAGTAATCCACACCTCAGTTTACTGCTTACCTTGCCTCACAGACCTGTGCAGTCCTTGAACACTCCCTCTGGTATCTACTGCAGCTGTGCAAGCTATCACTGCAACCTAGCCTTGTACTCACTCATTTGAGCAGTGCCTTCACACCCTCCTCTGGGGATTGGCCCGCTGGCCTTTAAGTACTGCATCCCCCACAATCCTCCTCTGCCGAGCATAACCCTTCCTGGTTTTCACAAGTGTTCTGCCACAAGCCCTATGGCTTGGCTCTGTTGTGTTCTAATCGCTCTAGTTCACTTCCCTAGTTCACGCAGAGTTCTGTTCCTGTCTCCTGTGCTGAATCGGAGTACTCTCCTTGTTGACTTCAGCTCCCTGTTTCCTGAGACCGGCTGCTAGTCTCACGCAGCGGTCAGTTTCTGTCTCCTGTGCTGAAGCGGAGTACTATCCTTGTTGACTTCAGCTCCTTGTTTCCTGAGACCGGCTGCTAGTGTCATGCAGTGGTCTGTTCCTGTCTCCTGTGCTGAAGTGGAGGTTTCCCCTGTGTTGTCTTCAGCTCCCTGGTTCCTGGGGCCTGCTTCTCATTCTCTATTGCAGAGGCCGTGTCCTGGCTCCTGCGCTGAAGCGGAGGATTCTCCAGCCCGCTCAGGACTCTTGAGCTAAAGCACTGATCTACCACTGCTGCCTGGCGGTGTGCCCACTCCGGTCTACCTATCACTTCCTGAGACCAGTACCATGGGCCATGGTTGCCGCACGCGCAGAGTCCACTCCCGTGCTCACGCTCCTAAGCTGAAGCGGAGAACTCCTGACTACCTTTTGCCGAATTCCTGCTGGAACAACGTTTACCCTGATGTCTCCAGTCCTGACCCTGGCTTGTCCACTGACAATGCTGCCTTCTCCAGTCCTGACCCTGCTACGTACGACTACGAACTGCGCAATCCGGATCAGCCTGCGCGGTCTAAGGTCGATGCTTTTACAACCCCACCTCAGCCACGCGGTCCGACCCAGGTTTGTGGCGAGCACAACCATGACACTCCCAAGGCAAAGAACCCAGGCCATTTGTATGTAAAGAATAAAATGGCCAAAGTCGTTGATGATGAAGTTATTTGGGAGGATCGCTCAAGTGCCCCAGCACCCACCGAAGCCGATTCGGATGTCCCACACTTTTCACTTCCATCACCCACCACAACCAATGGCCAAACAGCCTCCCCCTCTGACCCTTTGCCCATCGAGGCTCATCCAGACATCCCCCATTCACCTCCACCACCTACAGTAGCTACACCAAGGCTCGACCAGGTGACACGATAACACCTTGCCCCAGATCCAGCTTGGTTGTCCACATGCTGGATGTTTTTAGTGGTTTCGAAATGCCTGACTCCACAACCACAACAATGCAGGGACAGAATGGAGGCCAAGATGGATCTTCTTTTTGAGAGAATGGAGAGAATGAATAGGTGCATGGGTGTGCACATGGTGAAGATTGAGAGACACATTGTGGGGCTGTCTGCTTTGAGTTCTGCCCCCGTACAGTATGTCAGATGAAGGATCTGGAGGGCGACTGGGAGGCGCCTTCTTCTCCCATGGAGGAACTGCATACACCCCCCGTGCACCCTCTCCATCCCTGGATTTGACATTGATGGTGCCAGCACGAAGTGCACCACGGGAACCCCCACGCTCACCCCCTCCGGATATACGATTCTGTTGGAGTCGATGACAACCCCGGTAAGAGGACTGCCACTACAGGAGGAAAACATCCTCCCAGACCATCTGCCCCCGCCCGCTGCCAGAAGCACACTCGGTCCGGCACCCAGGATTGTACAGCTCCCAGACATCATGCTGAAAAGCCTTCAGCAGAGCATCCAGGAGAAATATAAGACCAGATGCAGTGGTCTACTTACAGTAGTACTATACATAAAGTACTAAAGGAATTTAAATATACTGTATATACATATCTAATTGACATAAGTAAACTTACAACAGCCATTGCTGCTTGCAGCCTTTGCTCTTAAGCAGAAATGCTTTTAAGTAGAAATCTTTAAAGTAGTAAGGAAGTTTAAAAAAGGAAGTTGGATCCATTGATCTGCTTCTCATCTCATCTCATCTCTTGTCTTTTCTCAGGTAAAAACATCTCAAATTGTCTGTGTGTCCTGCAATCCTCATACCCTGCTGTCTATTTAGCTAATTTTAGTTCAATTTAGGTAAAAACATCTCAAATTGTCTGTGTGTCCTGCAATCCTCATACCCTGCTGTCTATTTAGCTAATTTTAGTTCAATTTAGGTAAAAACATCTCAAATTGTCTTTGTGTCCTGCAATCCTCATACCCTGCTGTCTATTTAGATAATTTTAGTTCAATTTAGGTAAAAACATCTCAAATTGTCTGTGTGTCCTGCAATCCTCATACCCTGCTGTCTATTTAGCTAATTTTAGTTCAATTTAGGTAAAAACATCTCAAATTGTCTGTGTGTCCTGCAATCCTCATACCCTGCTGTCTATTTAGCTAATTTTAGTTCAATTTAGGTAAAAACATCTCAAATTGTCTGTGTGTCCTGCAATCCTCATACCCTGCTGTCTATTTAGCTAATTTTAGTTCAATTTAGGTAAAAACATCTCAAATTGTCTGTGTGTCCTGCAATCCTCATACCCTGCTGTCTATTTAGCTAATTTTAGTTCAATTTAGGTAAAAACATCTCAAATTGTCTGTGTGGAAGTCATCCCCCTATTGCCTTAATTTAATTCATCTTTCACACTTGTGCAAGACAACACCCACCTTTGAAAAACAATTTGGTTTAACTACCCTCACATGTGCTAATTAAGTTTGTTGTACCAACCAGGTGACTTTCTAAATGTATATAAGTAAACTTACAACAGCCATTGCTGCTTGCAGCCTTTGCTCTTAAGCAGAAATGCTTTAAAGTAGAAATCTTTAAAGTAGTATGGAAGTTTAAAAAAGGAAGTTCAAAAAGAAGTGGAAAAAGTGGACACAATCTACTGTTTCTGATTCCTGCATTTGAACTACGCTGGAAAGGAGGTTATCATCCCACACTGCACATCTCAACACATTACTATTGCTGTGATTACACACAGTCATGGGGTCCTCCAACGAGGGGTGTGTGAAGCACAGCAATCCAGGGTAAGCAGGGAGAACAGCACACCAGCAGTAAAAATGAATACATTTATTGTAAAGTGAACAAGGGAGACATTCAAAAATAGGGCAAAAAAAGCAACTCTGACGCTTTTGGGACAAGCCCTTTGTCACACACTTGAAGTACTGAACGGGAATAAAAGACAGTTTGCATTGCAATTAGACTTTTAAGACAATAACTTGCAATCACCCAAATGAGTTTCTCTACGTTATTGCAGACAACGCTAAAATTCAATTTTTGGCAATTGATAAAAACACCAGTAAACTCACGCTTTAACGCGTGAACATTTTAAGAAATCATGCACCAAGCTTGGGTGTGCCACGATTTCAACAAGAGAAAGCATGTGTAGCGAGGTGTATTCATAATGTAGACATAATGTACAGTAAAGTACTGTGCCCCATGCCATGTCTTTTCTCCCAAACCCCCAAAAACTCAGGATTGGATAATTTACTGTGCGATTATTAATATTGAATATTGTCTCTTTATTTACAGACCAAGATGTCCTAAAAGAGCCAGCCAGTGCAAAGAAGAAAAAGACAAGAAGATTGTAAATTCGGGAGAAGAGGCGACATTGTATTTTTGTATTATTCATTTTAATTTTTTCAAAATACTTTTTGGTTTTCATGTTTTTACTGTTTAGATACACTTACAGTAGTACTATACATAAAGTACTAAAGGAATTTAAATATACTGTATATAAATATTTAATTGACATATACAGTATAAACATTTTTTTAAATAAGTTGCATTTACTGTTTAGATACACTTACTGTAGCACTATACATACTGTACTGTAAAGTACTAAAGGAATTTAAATATATATATAAATATCTCATTGACATATATATATAAATCTTGAAAATAAGTTGCTTTTACAGTTAAAAGTACTATGCATAAACTACAAATGTCATTTAAATATATATAAATATCTCATTGCCATACAGAATATAAATCTAGAAAATAAAAGTCGTTTTACTATTTAGATACACTTAGAGCAGTACTACTGTAGAAATCTAGCAACTCTGTGAGGAAATGTACTGTACGGTACTGTAATTCATGCAACTACTGTATTTTACCGTACAGTAAATTTATTCTCAACTCCAGTGACATCATCAAAGATCAAAGATGAAGTAGAGCGTCACGATCTGTGACGTCACTGGAGTTGCGACACCAGCTACTGGAAACACGGCTTGTATCACCAGCTACCTCTTACTCTGACCCGCCGAGGCATAATTGCTTAACTGTTTGTTTAGAGTGACTTTGTATACAGCGTGTTTTACTCCTTGAATAGATTACATGCATTCTTTTCAGCCACACAGTTACTACACCTAATTTGGATATGAATGTGATTCCAAATGCATGATGATAAACATGACCTAATTGCGTAACTGGAGAATTTGTGTGCTTTGAAATAGAATTCTAAAATATTTCTGTGATCATAATCTGATATTAGGAGGATCACTATATTTCTCAGAGGCTATTGTAAGACTGTGATTTTGAGATATCATGTACTGATAAGCGGCTTATATTTATCAGCCTTTTCTCACTTTCTGACCCGCTGTGGCTGTACTTCAGTTTTGTCTAGAGAGAAGCGACTTTGCATGCCTTTACTCTTAAATATATATACTATTTATTAAGACATATATCATACACGGATATGAATGTGATGCTAATGCTAAATCTAAAGGGTTAAATATACTATGACAACTTGCCCAACCTGCCTCAAAGCAGATAATTTGTGTGTCTATAAGAATAGTATTATATAAATACTCTGTATCAACATACTGAGATTAGGAGTACTGCCTAACTCTTTGATATTAGAAGAAGTACATATAAATATATACACTACTAAGGTACACTGAGTACCCCACCAGGGACTCCGATTGTATGTTCCAAAATTTGCTTAGGGTTACAAACAGTTTATTAATATGCAATAGAGGTGTTTCTCAGGCCAAATTTGGAAACCAATTTGGATGCATTAGTCTTTTCTGGATGTCGCAGTATGGATTTGGGTCAATAACCAATCAGATTAAAACACATGAAATTTACTCAACATTTTCTGTACGACAGGAAATGCCAACTAATCCACTACGGGGATTTTAAAGTTATTTTAACATTTATTTCACAAATGTCACATACAGCTGCGGCCCCTTTTATTTTTCAACATCTCCGAATTTTTTCGGGAATTTTTTCCAAATGCCACGCACTTCACCGCACTTCACCACGTTCATGCCGCATTCTGACCGCATTCATACCGCATTCATGTTGCATTCACACCCGCGGTTGATGCGCTGTTGATGTGTTTATTGGTAATGGTCCGGATTTAATTGGTTGCAATTCTTCGCGTATCCGCCAGATGGCAGATATTCATTAATTGTAATGCGCATGCGCTTCAGTAATGTGTCGACTTGCAGGTGTTTAAAAGAATACTACAGTGGTCCATTGTAAATTGGCCTTGGGACTGAAGAAGTTACAATAATGTATCAATTTAGGCTTTTCATATTTAAAAAAGACAAGCACAGTTTCTGATCTGGTGTTATTGTCCTGAAAGTCCCGCCATGAGTGCACAACTGCAGTCCATGTTCCAAAAACCCGACAGAACGTACGCTTATTTAATATGGGCCGCAATTAATGCAACAGATGATAAGATGGCAACAGTTGTTCAAATTTATCAGTATTCTATCGAAAACTATGACTTTTACACATTTTCACCAGATGCTCATGTGTGGAAGAGTGCAATAAGGAAAAAGTTATGCAGCGATCCATGTTTTTTTCGTATTGATCCTGATGTTATTGGAGGGTATTGGTGTGTATCACCGGTTTGTCCCGTATCTATGATCATGGAGACTGCAAAAGGCGAAAGGTCATGTTAAAACCAACTAAGAAACATCAGTTGGTCCGGCCGTCAGGGAAAACCTGGTGACCGGCAACCCTTGCTGTCTGTCCCCACCCGGATACCTGCAGCCTGATCCGGATTTTGCTTACAGATTCAAGCAGGTTTGCATGTACCTAAGCGATTTCCAGCCTCATCAGCTGACTACAGGTGTAGTAGTCCCGCTGTCACCTGTCAACGACGTGTATGATCAAGAATATGGGACTGGCAGTGGCTCGGCGCCAGCTGATTGGCAAAATCTATGGTGAGTAATGTTGCCGTATTTTATTCTGTTTTTGAAATATCAATATCAATACGATTCAAAAGTCAAGCGATTCTCCTGTAAGCAAAATCATTGGCTGAGCAGCTTCTACAGTAGATACTGCACAATTGGTGGAAAGCTAGGCGCATGCGCATTGGAACCTTCTTGAAACGCATATGCGTGTCATCACATCGACGGTAGGCGCATGCGCATGTGAACAGGAGACGCCCCCCGAGAAAATTATTGGTGGGACTGACTGTGGGAACTTCTTTAGGGGACTGACTGACCATTACAGTAAAACTTTTACTTTTTTTTGTTCCTCAGAAAAGTAAACATTGTCATCTCATGTGGAAAACGGCAAATGGAGGGATTTCGATGGATAATATCGCTTTATGTTACAATGCCTGCACATTGCTGAATCTGATTAAAAAAAACACGTACCGGAGTCTACAGTTTAGTGGTTTAGTGGCCGTTGTTATTGATTAGAATAGAATACTTTAACTGAGAGTTTCATAGAAAACCTGAAACAGTATGTTGTTGTTTTCAGACCGTATACAATACTTTTTTATTTATACTATATAATAAACCCGAAAAATAAAAAGTATGCATTTATTCTATATGTATTCCAGTACATATGTGTATTCTATACCCGTACAGCATGTGTTGTTGTAATACTCTTGTGATGTACAGTACTGAGCATGCTTACAGTATGCCTGGACAGTACTGTACAGTATGTTCTGGAAACACTGTATTTTGTTTCAGTATAAAAGGAGACAATGGAACAATTTAAAACAAATCAACATTTTCTTTTATTGGTGGAGTAAATACAAAACATTTATTTACAAATACAATGTAAAAACATTTTAAGTGTACAGCAATTCAAAACATCAACCGGTGTATGGTTTACTGCTAGTGAAAACATTTATGTACAGAAAGTCAAAACATTTACAGTCAGTCAGGCCTGCACAACTCCAGTCCTCGAGGGCGCAAACAGCCACGGTTTTAAGGATAACCTTGAAAACCGGGCCTGTTTGAGGCCCTCGGGGACTGGAATTGTGCAGGTCCTGTGTACAGTAAGGAAAAACATTTCTTTATTAATACAAGTTAAAACACGCAACATCTCCTTTATTAAAGTACAGAAAGTCAAAACATTTACACAAACATTTACAAAAAATAAACAACAGTTGAACAGTCACGCAAATTCGATCCCCACCAGATTGTCCTTCCAGGGCTGATGCCTTGTATGGCGCAAAATGCCATTAATGGAGTCTCAAACGATTTTCATTAAAGGATCTGAAATTGAAAAATAGCGCCGCAATTCCTCCACAATAGTCCTTCTTAAATTTTCAGGAAGCGCCCTTTTTTCGCGATTTCCTTCGTAGTTTACATTGTTGGCCCACCCGCAGTACACCAAGTAGGACACGTGGTGCTTAAAAATTAACATGCCACACTTCTGAGGTAAACCAGCACTCATCACCCTATACTTCTCCCTGAGTGCCGGTGGCAGCTCGCGCAGGATGATGTCGGTCACCGTATCGATGCAAGCGTATGTCGGTTGGGTTCTGGGAGCGGGTGTTCTTCTGTGAGCGAGTGTGCTTGTGTGCTTGTAGGCTGTCTGGGAGGAAGTTTTCCTCCTGTCTTGGTCGCCATGTTGTCTCCTGGCGTGGTCTTGACGGGGTTGTCATGTTATCCTCCTCCTCAACGGCATACATGTACACAAATTCTTCTGGTGGAGGGGGTGCGCTTGGTGTTGGAAGGTGATCGAAGGTCCCATTCATCACATCCATGCCACCCTCCTGCTCCGTCGTCGGGGATACAGGTGCATGAACACCGAGCAAATTATGTATACCAGCTATGTCAGTCTCTATCTTCTCCATCCGTTGATCCATCTTCTGCATCCGTTGATCCATATTTAGCATGGTCTCTAAAAGCAGATCTATCTTTACCAGCACAGTAGAGTTCCCGGGGATGTCCATACTTAACCCATTCAGCATGCGGTCTAATGAGCTGGTTCTTGTTCATGGAATGCAGTGGACATCTGAGTGTATGGGTGCTACGGAGGATGAGATGGGGGTTCCATGGAGAGAAGCGGCAGCGTCGTCGAAGAAGGATGGAGGAGGTGACCTGTGGATTTCCGGGAGAGAAGCGGCAGCATTGTTGAAGAGGGATGGAGTAAGCGCCTGTGGATTTCTGGGCGAGAGGTGGCAGAGTCGTCTAAGCATAAAGGAGAAAGTGACCCGTGGATTTCAGGGACACCAGAGGCAGCGGCGTCGAAGAGCAGTGGAGAAAATGGGCTGTGGGTTCCGGGAGAGCGGCGGTAGAGTCGTGGACGACTAGTGGAGAAGATGGGCTGTAGATTTCCGGGAGAGCGGTGGCAGAGTCGTCGAAGCGTAATCGAGGAAGTGGCCTGCGGGTTCGATGGGTTGGCTGCCATTTGTTTTGCGTTGAGTGTACATCACCGAATTTCTTCTTGACATAATAAGGCTTACTGTATTAAAACCCTTAGCCTTTGGGGTCAGCAGAAGGTTTTCTTTATTAGCCTTAGCCTGTCGCTTTGGCCTTGGCTTGGAAATGGGTGCCGCCTTTCGCTTTTTCTGTGTGATAGGCACGGCAGAGGCGAGTGGCTTCTTGCGTCCGTAGAATCGGGGTTGATCCATGGAAGCAGATGGCACAATGCAGTATCTGTGATAACGTGATTGGTGAAAAAAACTGGCGCTAATTAAGTGCTAGTGATCACTTAAATTACAGTGAATATATATAACTCATAAATAGTGATATCGAAGAAAATCGTGACTCAAATAGTGCAAAGGTGAAAGTATAATATAAGTTGCAACCCCCTGCTCAGACCCTCTGGAAGGGACTGTCTTGACTGGTCCCAGAAGATCAAACGATATTTTCTCAACCCAGGGGGAGCATGTGGGAGAAAACACAACAAGAAAACACACTAAGTGCAGACTGGAATGTACAGGTGTGAGATGATTGTGATGCTTGGCCTCTAAGTGCTGCCTACTCACAGGATGTAGGTAGGATATGTATAGTGGCGTGATCAGTAGAATCTGGTGGGTCCCTCTGAGTAAACACAGGAGGTGGCTGGAACTGGGGTATCATTAGCAGGTGTACATGGAAAGATAAAAACAGACCTCCATGGTGCAGATCAATGGTATACAAAAAACTTTATGAAAGGATATAAAATGTGCACTCACAATATTTAAAAACAAAATAAGCGTTTTTCACTATATAAGTGATGGGAGGGTAGGGATGGTTGCCTCAGCTCACCGCACCGCCGATATCCTGGATAGTTCTCCTCCGCAGGCTCCCTGCTACACCCAGGCAGTGTGGGGATCTCCAGCTGCGGTCTCTCCGGTGCGTCGCGTCACTTCCGGTCTGCACGATCAGCTCCGTCGCGTCACTTCCGGTTCGGCGGTTGATTGGCAGTTCGCGGGCACCAATCCTCTCACCTCCTGGGCGGGTCCACTCTACGCGTTTCGCCAATGGAATGGCTGGCTTCGTCAGGAGTTTTTATCTTTCCATGTACACCTGCTAATGATACCCCAGTTCCAGCCACCTCCTGTGTTTACTCAGAGGGACCCACCAGATTCTACTGATCACGCCACTATACATATCCTACCTACATCCTGTGAGTAGGCAGCACTTAGAGGCCAAGCATCACAATCATCTCACACCTGTACATTCCAGTCTGCACTTAGTGTGTTTTCTTGTTGTGTTTTCTCCCACATGCTCCCCCTGGGTTGAGAAAATACAATGCAGTATCTGGACAAGGGCAAATTCAGATACAGATCATCGAGTGGGAGGCTATGCAAAGTGTGTAACCTTTTATGCATGGCGACGAGGTACAGGTGTTAAAAGTGGGCGTACTTTAATGTGAGTCATTAACATATAAATACACCATCCATTTTGTTGATTCACTGCACATTGAATACACATCGACTAAACATCGAATATATATTCTTGTGTTTGTATTTCTTTCTACTCGCAGCAATGCCTGTTAAAAAGATTTCAAAGGATCTCAGCATGAGAATTAAGGAGATGTACACGAGCAGACAACAAATTGCAGATATCCAACACTGGTTAGCTGCTTCTGGCCTCATTGTGCCATCAACCACCGTGTGCTATCATGCATACTGAAAAACCAAACAACGCATGAGGACACCAATGGTAACTAACGCGTAAGTATATTTATATAACTATATAATACTGTATATCTATTATTGTTTATATTGCTGCATATTAATAGAACTATATATTGTGTAGATCTATCTAATTTTATAATTATTTCGGTTTATTTATATAACTACAATATATAATACAGTATATCTATTATTGTTAATATTGATGCATATTAATAGAACTTTATATTGTGTAGATCTATCTAATTTTATACTATTTTTACTGTAAATGATGTGCTGTACTTGTGGCCTACTGCACTGTAACTTACCGGATTGTTGTTTTTCTGTACACTGTAGGGAGACAACTCTTCTGGTCGACAAAATAAGTGAAGTGAATGATGAGAAGAGTGCCTTAAGGGTCAAATACACTCTGCAGCAAAATCACAATCTCAGTGTATCCGAGACCAGCATAAAGAAGATAAGACGCAGAATTGGATGGAAATATGGACGTATGAGGTTAGTACTGGACAGTACAGAAGGTTAAAGTGTTGTTTAAGAAACTGTACTGTACCTATAAAATTATTCCTTGTCATTACAGAGTGTACCCAATGATAAGGGACATTAACAAGATCAAGAGAGTGGTCCAGGCCCAGGCATGGCTCGATAGTGGAGAAACTTTCCAGGATTGCATCTTCACTGACGAGTCTACTGTTTCGCTGAAGAGATTTTCCACCTTTGCATTCCACAAAAAAAGGTCGCATATCTATGAAGCCGCGTCCAAAATACCCAGTGAAGATGCATGTGTGGGGTGCCATCTCTAGGCGTGGACCAGGATGCATCGTCATCTTTGAAGGTATAGTAAAATGTATGTCACACGCTTTTGCCTTATGCACTGTACTGTACTAGTGTGCAGTTTTTTGAGCACTTTTCTATTCTTGTTATAGGAATCATGAATAAGCTTTCTTCCAAGAGTAAATTGTGCCTGAGATTGTGGAATACATCACACGTGAGTTCCCGGATGGTCACCGTTTCTACCAGGACAACGATCCGAAGCATACCGCGTCAAAAGCGCATATTCTGGAGCGCGGTATCAACTGGGTGAAGACGCCAGCGGAGTAAGTGCGGTAACCGTGTCTCATTTTTCCCCACTGGTCCACTACTGTATCTCTTTAACTAATTGTCCTTTTTTTCCCACTCCAATGACAGATCGCCAGACTTCAATCCTATCAAAATGGTCTGGCATCAGCTGAAGGACCATAACCGAAAAGTCGTGAAACCCTTCAAAAAGGATGAGTTGGCGCAAGGCATAATGAGTTTTTGGAACGATGTACTCACTGTGGAACGATGCAATAAAAATATTGACCATATTGCGACTGTGTTGCCCATTGTGATCGCTCGTAATGGGCAAGCATCAGGAAGGTAGTATGGTATAGTACTGTACTGTAGTATTGTAAGTACAGTATGATACAGGTAAGTACTGCTGCGGCAGCTTTTATTCTTACTAATAACTGGCATGTACCTGGCATGTTCCTGGAATGTGACACTTTTCACCCGGAGCATGCCGGGCTCCTTTTGCCTTCCCAGCCAGGCGCATGTCCGGCTGACGCGCGGTTGATGTGTTAATTAATAATGGTTCAGGATTTACTAGGCTGCAATGCTTCGCGTGTCCGCCAGATGGCATAAATTCATGAATTGTAATGCAGTATATATATATATATATATACATATATATATATATATATATATATATATATATACTGTATAACAACAACCCCTATAACCCCTAACATACAGTACTGTACATTTTTATTCATAGTGTACATGTACAGGGGGTCTCCAGAGCTGAACCGCGTTGGTTTCAGGTCGGGGGACCCCCTGCCCTGCTCCCCGAGATAAAGCCCCCTTTATGAGGTGCCGGTATCCCTCTGCTTGGTTTAAAGGTCCCGATCACGTCACCGCGGCCTGTAAACCAAGCAGAGGGATACCGGCACCCCTAAAGGGGCCTGTATTTCGGGGAGCAGGGGGTCCCCGGACCTGAAACCACAGCGGTTCTGCTCCGGAGACCCTCTGCACATCTACAGTATGAATAAAAAACATATATAAATAAACACTCGTTCCTTACCTTTGCGGCTATGTGCTATGGTAACGAAGCAGCATTTCTGTATTTTAATAATATTGTACAGTGAGCAGGGGGTTCCCTGAGCCAGAAATTAATGCTCAGGGTACCCCCTGCTCCTGCACAATATTATTAAAAATACAGAAATGCTGCTTCATTACTATAGCGGATCGTGGTGTAGCCCTAGTGTGTAATGTGCCAATAAAGTTTTGTTATATTCATTCGGGGGCTGTTTGGAAATCTGTCATGCGCAGTTGCACCGGAGCCCTTCCATTTCTTGCATTTTGTATTATTCATGATTATTTGTATATTTGTATTTTTTGTTCCTGATAAAATAAAATAAATATTCCTTTACATTCATGATAATCATGATAATTGACAACCCCCCCCCCCACCTACACCAAAGAAAAAGAAAGAATGACCAAAAAGTGGTAATTTACTGCATCAACAACATGAATCAGATAATGTTTTTTTTAACTCTCAATTTCACAGTGCTGTGCAAATCAGATTTACATATCAAATTCGAGAAGGGATTATCAAAAGCTTTACTGTAAACAAAGCCTCAAAGGGTTGAGGGGGGTAGATGGGTGAGTCATGCGCAGTAATCATCAGCTAGCTCCCTTCCCAAAGAGGATTACAGAGAGGTGACTCAAAGGCAACAATAGGAAAAGTAGACACGCAGGCGCAGAGAGGTGATGCTCGGCTAGGGACGGACGATTAAAAACACAATGGCAAGCTATAGAAACGAAATGGTTCTGGAGAGGTGTCTGTCGATAAGAGGTTAAAATCCTTGAGGGAGCCTTGTGTGTGTGCGTGGGGGAGGGGGGTACAGGGTACAGCTGTATGAAGGATTAGCTGTACTGCAGTTCAAAGAAATGGCATATTTTCAAAAGGCTGGTCATCATAATAATTTGATCCCTACACACCCAAATACATAAAAAGCACACAAATCAACCATGTGCAGCCAAACGCACAGTGTTGCAGTCAAAAGCTACAGCATAGATTGAATATCGTAATATCAAGATGGTTTAGGCAGGCTTGTGGAGAAAATAAAAATAAAAAATGAGGAGAAAAAAATATATATATTTTTTTGTCACTCACTCTTGAACTTCGCAAGCAAGCAGTGGTGAAGTTATAGACGCATGCACAGTAATCATCAGCTATCAAGCAGGAATGTGATTGAAACCAGAAAGACACACATTCAAAGAAATGGTGTGGGAGAGGTGTACTGTACTGAAGATAAGATAAGAAAGTGAAATACTGGAGTGCAGTAATTTATCCTGTGTGTGTGCGGGGGCGAGCAAGGGGAGAGCGCTGTATATGCCGAAATGTGATACTGTTACAGCACACGCCTATGCATTTCAACAATTTTTAAAATGAGACATACTGCTGCGGCCGAGTTTATTTGAGCATTTGCCCGTTCTCGGCCGCAGCAGTAACCTGGCGCGCGCCGGAGGGTGCCGGGCGCGCGCCGAAGCAGCGGAAGAGCGCCCTCCGATCGGGGCGCTCTCCCTCCCGCTGCCGGGTCCGCCGGGTCCCCCGGAACCCCCTGCCGCCGTCCCCCACATTGCGGGACACCAGGGCTCCCTCGGGGAGCCCTGGACGCGCGTGCAGGGGGCGCAGGCTCCCGATGATGCGTGACCGCGCATCGGTGATGCGCGGCACGCTGAGGGAGTGCGGCTAGCACGCCGGGGCATCCCCCGGCTGGCGGTGCTAGCCGTGCTCGGATTAAACGTGTCGGTAGTGTACAGCACTGCACATGCATGTATAAATATGCAAATTTACAATTACTGCGTGTGCACACGCAGACTGTGTACTTACGTAGGTTGAACTGCTAAAGTATTAGACTTTGAAGACAACAGCTCGCGAATGCCCCCCTGAGTTTTTATATGGTATTGCAGTATTGCAGCCAGCGCTAATAAAATGCTAATATTACGAGCGCTAAAATACCGCAATACACTCCGGAAAAGAAAACATACTGCATCTGCCCACCGTTATCAGAGTTGCGCCGCTACGGCCGCACTAGGGTAAAGGCGGCCGTCACTGTATTTGTTTTTGGATGTAATAAAATGTTATTGTTTTGGTTTTTAAATACACCCTACTCCTTGGAAAGAGTCGAAGTGGCTTAACCATTCACACTATTATCAGTATACTTATACAATCATAGAGTGCAATCAAGTAGGGTCTTTTCGATCCTTTGGGGTCAAACTGCTATACAATGCTATTTACCTACACTGCACCATGGTTATAAATTATTAAAAAGTGTATTAGGAGAGCAGAATAGAACATAACTTTATATACATCTAATGTATCCAAGGCTGCAAAAGCACACAGGACCTGTTTGAAGGAATTAGCCCATCCACTGCCTGCACCTATCAGGACTTACACTGGTAGGGCCCAGAAAAAGAAGAAGCGGCCAGAGGCTACACTACAAAAATAATATAGAATCTAAAATTAGGTATACACTGGTGACACACTTTATTCGAGCTCGGCTAGTCCCACGAATTCGGGTATACCCGGGTGTATTGAGGTTTGTGACTGTTTTCTGCCCGAGTGCATTGGGTTATTTTCCAGGCAGGGATTGAAGCATTTTATTCCCGCTGGCTGCAATACTGCACAGTATATATATATATACTGCATTACAATTCATGAATTTATGATATCTGGTAGACACGCGAAGCATTGCAGCCTATTAAATCCTAATCATTATCATTTAACAGATCAGCCGCCCGTCAGCCAGGCATGAACCCAGGCTGGGAAGGCAAACGCAACGGGGCTTGTCAGAGGTGAGGAGCGGCGCATTCCAGGTATCTGCCAGGTACATACTGGGTATTTGCTCGAATAAAGTGTGTCGGTGCAGTATCTTTATTCAGAATCAATACTATTGCAGTCTGAGATTAATATTTTAAACTTTAGTGGAGAAAACAGCACTATTATATTACTACTGAAATTATTTGGCCACAAAAATCAACCAAAATTTAAATAATATAACTGAGTATTCACATTTATTAAAATAAAAATGTAAAGTAAAATGATTATCCTATATTTATGTAAAGGTATTCTACAAAATGCCATATATACTTGTCACATGGCACCTATGTTTTGCTTTTAGTGGATGTTGTGATGATACCAGAAAATGAACCTGGTATGGACCTGGGGTAGGGAGAGGGGGAAGTATGGGCCTGGGGAAGGGGGAAAAAGGGAACAGTATGGGACAAGAAAGGGGATTGATATGGACCTGAGATAACTTGGTATGGAAGATGAAACAGGAAAACATGGGCCAGCGATGGCCCCCAGAGGTGCTGTGTGATGATCCATGAAGGGGCCTGCAACTGCCCAAATCTATAATGGCCCATGGAGGGGCCAATGATGGCACATTGAGGGGCATAACTATTGGCCTGTGTCGGGGATGACTTTAATTGTAAAACAAAGAGGCCCAGGTTCTAACTCTTACAGCTCATGGAGGCCCTGCCTAATGGCCAGTGGATGGCCAAATGTAATGACCCATGGAGGGGACAGAGTCCTGACTCTAATGGCCCACAGAGGTACCTGTGATGACCTGTGGTGGAGGGGGAACTCGAATTGCCTGTGGAGAGACCTGTGATGGCCAGGGAGGGGCCTCAGGAAAGCAGATAGGGGATGTGGCTGTTGTCATGTAGCAGAGGATGGCTGTTATGGACTGGGAATGTATGGGGGAGTATGGGACCAGGGGGATGTTATGGGGAAAATTGTAGGGGGAGCAGTTGAATGGGGAGTTGGGGATCACACACACACAAATAGAAAATAGATATGGGACACACACTAGACAAACACAGGGTACAAACACAACAATGATAAAAGATACTTAGTTTTAGTAGAATCTCTGGATGGGATCCTGGGTGCTGTATGAATAACCTACTGCACAGCCATTATTCAAACACTTTTTCCCGCCTGTGCGGTTTCTTTTATCATCTAGGCCCTGCCCATGAGAAAGGCCTTGATTGGCTCTCTAATAAAGCAGAGAGTATATGCTAATTGTTCAAAAATAGCAGACGGTATACGGCATAGACTGCCATATACCCCCAACTACAGCACTGGTAAATGGCAATTACTCTCTATACTGTGTACAATATACCAAAAAATAATTTTACTCTCCGAATAGCCTACAGTATAGTCAGGTTCCCCAGATGAAGTCCTAGTTCCAGGACAAAACGCGTAGGGAGGAGGCTCTAAGACAAACTTTCAGCTCCCCTATTGAATATCTACATGCTAGCAGAATCCCCTGACTATTCCTGGACAGTATCTTTGAATTTCGGCCGAAATCTCGGCTGAGTGACGTCAGCGGGCTAGTCTCGCGAGATCGGAGGAACAACCAGGAAGTCAAGGAGAAGAGATGCAGCCAGAGGAGAACCGGCACGGTGGATTCCGGCGTTCCACGTGGAGGACAGTTACATCACAACTCCAGGCAGCCGGACGGAGAGGATTATAATATCCTATATGCTTGTTTACATCTGCTACTTTGTAAGTAGCGATCTACCTTTGCGCATATATTTTTACTAAACGTACTTCACTATATTTTGTTCTCTCTTCATTTCATTTCAGAGTAACCAGCGATCTAAACTTATACCCCCAGTCTATTTATGCTTCAATTTATTGTATAGTTAGCAGTATTTGCGCCGTTGTTTCCCCCTTTCCCCCTATATATATGCTATTGTGTGTAGTTTAACTTCAGGCAGCAACTGTTACTAATTTTTGGTTTAAATTGTATCAATTTGCGCACATAGTATTCTATAGTATATATATATATATATATATATATATATATATATATATATATTATTATAGGGTTTTTTGACCAGATGGGACACTGTACGATGGAGCGTGCGCACACATGGAAATTTGGGAACCAGCGTCTAGGAGAGGCACGTTATTTCCAGGGCCATCATCGAGACGGGAGCAGGACAACACGGAGGCTCCCATGAGGCATTATCAGGTGATACCAGAGTTATCGAGAGTGGTCTTAGTGTAACCCTAATACTCTTACTGTGTCAAAGAACAGGGGGGGGATGTGAGGGGTATTCCCTACTCCCCTGGTCCCATTTTGCAATAAATGTTATACTGCCATATTTCTTTCTCATCTATCCCTGAGGAAAACTACAGACTGCTGTATATATACCGCTGCCATTGGTGTAACCCATGAAATTGACCAGCCTTAACAGATTTTCCACCTTTCTGCTTATTGGCTATATGACTTCAATAGACTGGCTGTGAGTGATTTAGTTCACTTTATTCTGCATTGCACAGCACTCACCACTTATTTGTGCCCTCACTATTTGTTTTACAGTGGAAAATAGTCAAAGGTACTGAAACCAAGCTCTTGCTCTATCTTATTCCTCATGAATTAAAACATGAAGTCTGTTAACTTGTTTGGATTACATTCCTACTAGTTAGGCAGAAATGTAATATAGTCTTAAGTGACCTATCTCACTTTGACTGGCCCCAAAAAACATTCAATCCAACAAGGATTTTCAGCAATCTCAGTGTAATCGTCCGCTTTGGACAATATTGAATATCCTCACCTAATCCCCAAGGTTCTTGATTCCCATCTAGTAATCCCCAAGTGCATCTAATAAACAAAATCTAACAGATCTAGGGCATCATGCACTGAAGTCCGCTAGAAAAAATCGCCAGAGCTTTTAAATCACCATTTTTTACAGCGTTGCTATCACGGTATGCAGAAAGCCCAGAATACAAGTGATAGCAACATTTCAACAAATGACGAGTAGTGGTGCTGAGATGATCGGCCATCTGAAAAGGGCTCACCCAGCGAGTTGATTCTGCTGCAGGGAGAGAGAGACATCAATCGAGCATCTATCGCTGCGCAATTCTCGCCGGAAATGAAAGTTGTTAAATTTTAATTTTATTAATAGTGTAGATGAGCAGGGGTCTCCTGAGCAGAATCACAATGATTTCAGGTCCGGGGACCCCCTGCTTCCTGAGATACAGCCCCCATTATGGGGTGCCGGTATCTCCTTTGCATTGAAATGTCCCGGTCACGTGACGAGGGACATTTCAATGCATAGGAGATACCGGCACCCCATAACGGGACCTGTATCTCATGAAGCAGGGGCCCCCGGACCTGAAATCAACGTGATTCAGCTCAGAAAACCCCCTGCTCCCTCACACTATTAATATAAATTTAATTAAAGCAGCTTCATTACCTTAGGATATCCGCTAAGGCAATGAAGGGTTTAAACACCAGTGCCATGTTTATTGTGGGTAGCATGGGTGTGTGAAGGCCCTTGGTGGGTATCTAGGCCTTGTGGGACTCTTTCATGTGGAGTTAACCCCTTCATTACCTTAGCGGTTAATAACACTAAGGTAATGAAGGGGTTAACCCACCCCGCTACCAACCGGTAGGACTAAACACCCCATCCTTGGGGCTAATACCCACTTCACCCAACCCCGCTACCCACAATAAACACAAACACATACAGCAGCCCCACTATCCATCTAGACACCCTGTGCCCCCACATAAAACCATGATTTATTTTTGTACACACAGGATTAATACCACAGGCCAAGGGGGTCCCCGGGTGGTCTCCATGGGTGTTTTCGGCCCCACAGTGCACCCCTTGGGGTTCCCATGGGTGTGTGGGAACCCTCAGGTTGTTCCCACGGGTGTCTGTGGGCTCTCGGGTCGTCCCTGTGTGTCCCCGCTGGCCTGCGGTACCAATCCGGAAAAAATAAACATGGCCTTATTTCAATAAATACACCCCCACAAATACACAGTACAGTAATAGGCAAAATAACTATTATCCAGATATGGATAATAGATTATTTGTCCATTATTAAACACAACATTAGCCTGGCAGCATAAATATAGTAAATAAAAACAATTCTACTTACCCCTGCCAATGTGACTGGTGTCCTCATCAGCATACTATAGGGCCATGTCCTCCATTGCCAGGAAGAATACATAGCAAAATACAATCTAATGTCCCCTAATCCCTTAATTACCTTAGTGGTTAATAGCAACTATAGTAAATAAGGGGTTAACCCACCCTGCCCCGCTACCCACCCTGCCCCGCTACCCACCCAGAAGGCCTAACATCCACCCCAGACCCACTACCCCCACCCTCCACCCATTTATTGGTACAGTGGGTACATCATGCCCATATAATATGGGAATGTTTTACCTCTATAGCAATAAATGGCGAAGCTAAAACAAAACAGGCCCAAAATACAACACATTACATATAAAAATCAACACATAAAAAATGCCAATAAACCAAATGATTGGCACAGTGGGTAAATCATGCCAATATAATATGGACATATTTAAATCTATCAGAGTAGAAGGAGTATCGGCGGTCACTGCATGAATAGAAACTCCGCCTAAGTGAAGATAAAATCAATCTTTATTCAAGACGTGGTGCTGGACATCACAGAGATTCACATCCTCTGACGCGTTTCGTTCCGTTCAGGAACTTTATCAAAGAGTATAATGAATCTGATCACATGAATCTTAAATAGGCAGGTCCCCTTCAATCATTGGCTGAAACCTAAATTGAATCAGTTGAAAGTAATGAATAGAACACTGATTCATAATTGAAGCCTTGTGTGGAGGGGGACCATGTCTATAAAGATATACTGTGAATACACAAAACATATAATGACACAAGTGATAACAACAAGACAAATTAAAAAATATATGATTAAAAACAAGTATAAGTGATGTGCAGCATCCTAAATTAAATATATATATATGTGTATATAAACAAATTGCACTAGGAAAACATGGTAAGAGTTAATGAGGAAAGATATATATATAACGCATATTGATACATAATGAATAATGATTATATATTTTTTAAAGTTTGTATATAAACCAATATATTGTCAAAATTATGTTAAGAAATCAATAAGATAATGTAAAAATATTGATGATTGGTAAGATAAACTTCACATTAAGGTGTGAGTCCCATGGAAGACAATCTCAAAACAATTAATATTTATATCCAACATTGCACAGAACATAATGCACATTGCACAGAAACAATTGATGTTTTTATCCAACATTACACAGAACATAATGAATGTATATACAGCAAATTACCAAGTGTAGGATTGTGTTGAGATGCATGGAGACACACTCCCTAGACTCCCCTTTCAACCATGTAAGAAGTGTTTCAACTCCCACTCATGGTTGATGCCGTGCGGATGGAGAGTGTTGAGAGTGTATATCCAAAACATCTCTTGTTTGTTTAAGGTGTTTTCCCTATTGCCACCTCTGGGGTGGCAGGGTATATGTTCTATAGCTGAAAAAGAAAAGTTCTGAATGCCTCCATGAGGGCATTGTGCAAAGTGTCTAGGAACTGGATGATTTAAGTCCCTTTTCTTAATTAAGCGTACATGTTCAGATATTCTTAGTCTGAGTGGTCTTATTGTGCGGCCTATGTATTTATGTCCGCAGCCACAAAAAAGGATGTAGATTACAAACGAAATGTTACAATTGAGGAAGGTCTTTATATAATATTTCTTAGAATTCGTGTAAGAAATGTATTTACTCTGGCAAGCGTACTGGCACATGGAACACATCCCACATTTATAGAAGCCTATGGGAATGCATGAAATTCTAGTTAATTTGGATTTAGAATTGAACATACTTGGTGACAAGTGTGATGCCAAAGTTTTGGCTTTCCTATAAGAGAATCTAGGACCATGTTGCAATAGTGGGCGGATGTATTTGTCTAGTAACAGTGTGTGCCAATGTTTAGATATTATGTTGCAAATATCCTGAGATTGTGAACTATATGTGCTAATAAAGAAGGGACTTTTGTTGTTGTCCGATCTTAACAATATATCTTTTTGGTGTTTGGGTATATATTTTCTAGATTTTTTACACACAAGTTCACTCCTCTCAGTCTGATCTGCTTTAGCAAAAGCTGTTGCTATATCTTTTGCTGAGTATCCCCGCTCTAGAAACCTCTCAGACATTTCACTTGCACGGGACAGAAAAACCTCATTATCTGAGCATAGTTTTTTTAATCTAATAAATTGTGCCCCTGGTATATTCCTGATCAATGACCGTGGATGGGAGCTTTGAGCACATAATAATGTGTTTCTAGAATTCTGCTTCCTATAGATGTCAGATTGAATGGTTTTATTAGCGTCAAAATACAGGAGTAAGTCCAAGAAGTGAATATGATTAATGTGGTGCTCAAAAGTAAACGTAATATTGTAGGTGTTGTCATTTAGGTAATTGAAAAAAGAAAAGAGTGAATTTTCATCTCCCCTCCAAATAAAGATCAGATCGTCAATATATCGCCTGTAGAAGACGATATTATGACGATGTGAATTGTTACTGTGATAAATAAACCGTGACTCCCATAAACCCATAAATAAATTAGCATACGATGGTGTGAAGCTTGTGCCCATTGCGGTACCCAAATTTTGTAAATAAAAGAGTGAATCAAATAAAAAATAATTGTGTGTTAATAAAAAAGATATTGATTGTAATAAGAGAGTGCAATGTGAGATAGATAAAGTGGATTGATCAAGAAAGTGCTCAATGGCCTCTAGGCCGTGTTTGTGTTCAATAATAGAATACAGGGAGGTCACATCCATAGTGACCCACCTGTATTCATGTGACCATGGTAACTCCTGTATACTGACGAGGAAGTTTGTAGTATCCCTGATGAAGGATGGTAACTTGAAAACCAGGGGTTGTAAGAACCTGTCCACATACCGCGATAACCCATCTCCCAAAGATCCAATACTCGCAATGATAGGTCGACCAGGAGGATCCACCAGCGATTTATGGATCTTTGGGAGATGGTGGAATACCGGAATCACGGGATGTGGACAAGAAAGAAACATAAACTCCTTTTTGTTGATAACATTTAGAATTTGGCCCGTCTCTAGTAGTTCTAACAACTCAAGACGGTACTCAGATGTGGGATCACCCTTTAAATTATGATAAGTGTTTCTATCCCTCAGTTGTCTGGTGGCTTCTGCATGATATTGGGTTTGGGACAATATAACCAAAGCCCCACCTTTGTCGGCATTCTTTAGAACTATGTTATGTTCGTTCTTAATATATTCAATATATTTAATCTGTTGAACTTCTAGGTAAGACAAATTCCCGTTTTTAACAAAAGAACTAGAGAAGCCCTTGGATAAGATACGTAAATCCCGCTCAACCAGTTGTTCAAAAAGATTAATAGAAGGTCCCCTGTTAGAGTTTGGACAAAACAGAGACTTGGGACGATAACCCGAATCCTCACGGCCAAAAAATGGCTGACTATATGAAGTGAGGGGTTCTCCTTGCTGTTCTAATAAGGAGTCCATATCGGAAAGTGTGCAATTCTCTTTGAAGTCAAAAACTGGGACATCATTAGTGATAGACAAAACAACTGGTTTTTCAGGATCCTCCAAGGGCGCTAATACGTCAAATCTATTTCTAGTTGACATCATTTTGTTCAAGGACAATTTCCTAGTAAATTTTTGTAGGTCTATGACCGTCTGAAATAGCTGGAAATTTTGGCTGGGTGCAAACCCCAAACCCTTATTGAGAACTGATAACTGTTCTAATGTTACATCTACCCCTGATAGATTGATAATATTGTCTATAGGTTCTAATCGTACTTCTTTCTGACATCTATAGGAAGCAGAATTCTAGAAACACATTATTATGTGCTCAAAGCTCCCATCCACGGTCATTGATCAGGAATATACCAGGGGCACAATTTATTAGATTAAAAAAACTATGCTCAGATAATGAGGTGTTTCTGTCCCGTGCAAGTGAAATGTCTGAGAGGTTTCTAGAGCGGGGATACTCAGCAAAAGATATAGCAACAGCTTTTGCTAAAGCAGATCAGACTGAGAGGAGTGAACTTGTGTGTAAAAAATCAAGAAAATATATACCCAAACACCAAAAAGATATATTGTTAAGATCGGACAACAACAAAAGTCCCTTTTTTATTAGCACATATAGTTCACAATCTCAGGATATTTGCAACATAATATCTAAACATTGGCACACACTGTTACTAGACAAAGACATCCGCCCACTATTGCAACATGGTCCTAGATTCTTTTATAGGAAAGCCAAAACTTTGGCATCACACTTGTCACCAAGTATGTTCAATTCTAAATCCAAATTAACTGGAATTTCATGCATTCCCAAAGGCTTCTATAAATGTGGGATGTGTTCCATGTGCCAGTACGCTTGCCAGAGTAAATACATTTCTTACACTAATTCTAAGAAATATTATATAAAGACCTTCCTCAATTGTAACATTTCGTTTGTAATCTACATCCTTTTTTGTGGCTGCGGACATAAATACATAGGCGGCACAATAAGACCACTCAGACTAAGAATATCTGAACATGTACACTTAATTAAGAAAAGGGACTTAAATCATCCAGTTCCTAGACACTTTGCACAATGCCCTCATGGAGGCATTCAGAACTTTTCTTTTTCAGCTATAGAACATATACTGCACCGACACACTTTATTCAAGCAAATACCCAGTATGTACCTGGCAGATACCTGGAATGCGCCGCTCCTCACCTCTGACAAGCCCCGTTGTGTTTGCCTTCCCAGCCTGGGTTCATGCCTGGCTGACGGGCGGCTGATCTGTTAAATGATAATGATTAGGATTTAATAGGCTGCAATGCTTCGCGTGTCTACCAGATGGCATAAATTCATGAATTGTAATGCAGTATATATATATATACTGTGCAGTATTGCAGCCAGCGGGAATAAAATGCTTCAATCCCTCCTTGGAAAATACCTCAATGCACTCGGGCAGAAAACAGTCACAAACCTCAATACACCCGGGTATACCCGAATTCGTGGGACTAGCCGAGCTCGAATAAAGTGTGTCGCCAGTGTACCCTGCTACCCCAGAGGTGGCAATAGGGAAAACACCTTAAACAAACAAGAGATGTTTTGGATATACACTCTCAACACTCTCCATCCGCACGGCATCAACCATGAGTGGGAGTTGAAACACTTCTTACATGGTTGAAAGGGGAGTCTTGGGAGTGTGTCTCCATGCATCTCAACACAATTCTACACTTGGTAATTTGCTGTATATACATTCATTATGTTCTGTGCAATGTTGGATATAAATATTAATTGTTTTGAGATTGTCTTCCATGGGACTCACACCTTAATGTGAAGTTTATCTTACCAATCATCAATATTTTTACATTATCTTATTGATTTCTTAACATAATTTTGACAATATATTGGTTTATATACAAACTTTAAAAAATATATAATCATTATTCATTATGTATCAATATGCGTTATATATATATATCTTTCCTCGTTAACTCTTACCATGTTTTCCTAGTGCAATTTGTTTATATACACATATATATATATTTTTAATTTAGGATGCTGCACATCACTTATACTTGTTTTTAATCATATATTTTTTAATTTGTCTTGTTGTTATCACTTGTGTCATTATATGTTTTGTGTATTCACAGTATATCTTTATAGACATGGTCCCCCTCCACACAAGGCTTCAATTATGAATCAGTGTTCTATTCATTACTTTCAACTGATTCAATTTAGGTTTCAGCCAATGATTGAAGGGGACCTGCCTATTTAAGATTCATGTGATCAGATTCATTATACTCTTTGATAAAGTTCCTGAACGTAACGAAACGCGTCAGAGGATGTGAATCTCTGTGATGTCCAGCACCACGTCTTGAATAAAGATTGATTTTATCTTCACTTTGGCGGAGTTTCTATTCATGCAGTGACCGCCGATACTCCTTCTACTCTGCTATTTCACATTTACGGCTGGGGCACGCCAAGGATCCCCTGCATTAAGAGAACGTCACTACATCCCCTCCACTTGCAGCTGCAGGGATACCTGGGATACGTGACTCATCGTTGGAAACCTCACCGCAGTAACCAGCCTGGCGATTGCGACGACGTCATCCGACAGCGCAATCCACGTGGAGCCAGCACCGGGAGTTCAACGGAGGCAGCAGTGAAGAATCCAGGCGGGCTAAGGGCAGCAGGCTTCGGTCGGTTCATTCGTGAGTACAGGAGGGGAGTTTCAAAAATGCTTCTTATCCTGTCTCCTTACCAACCCCTGCATTACGGGCCCCCCCCCGGGAATACTAAGTCTGCATATTGCCGCCTCATTCATATGCCTAAAAGCTTTATATGTTCATTGCAGTGGGATCGCTTGTTTTCCTTTTTGCTTACTTTGCCATCTGAGGGTAGTTTTGACCCATACCCCGCCACACACACCTCTCAGGAGCATCGAACATTATGGGGTTCATTCCCCCTACGCTATAGAATATTTAAATCTATGCCAGTCAATGGTGAACCTATAAAAAACTATTACCAAATAAACATAAAAAAAACAAGTAAACACAACAAAATTACAACCAATCAATTAATCAAATACCAAATCAACACCAAAATTAACTATTCCAACACCAAAACAAAACAATCAATAAATAAAATAAATCTCCAAAAAAAAAACATCCTTCAAATTCCAAACTCCAAAAATAAACCACTATTAAAATGCAAACATCCTAAAGAACACAGAAAGAAACAATGAAAAACACCATCAAAAATGCCATAATACAACATGAACACGCAAAATTAATAGCATACAAATATTTTAAAAATGAGCCAACATACATATAAAAAAAATAAAAGCAAGCATTTTGCAAAAGCACCATTGCTTCTTACTGTATGTATATATAGCCATAAAGGGGCATACATAAATACAGTTGCAATGAATTTGTAAAATAAAAAATGCAATACCTCAAAAACACAGTGAAAAAACCTGTAAAATAAATAACATACATTCAATTTTTTAACTTACCTTTAGATGCCTTCACCCTCCGATCCCCATCATCTCCGCATACTCTTGTACCAATCTACAATCCCAAACAGCAACGGATAAAGGAAGGTTAAAAAAAAATGTTAAAAAAAATCCCGTCTTTTTCTTCCTTCTTTATCTTCATCTGTAAATTTTTAAATTGTAATCCATTTTGTGCTCTTCTATCTTCTTCTGTATCTTCTTCCATCTTCATCTTCATCATCTTCTTCATCATCATCTTCTGTAACTCCCTTGTAATCCAATTGTAGGAGGTCCTTCCTCCTTGGCTTCTTGCCGTCAATTGATGCTGCACAGGCTTTTAAAAGTCTGTGACTTCCCATTTGAGTGCAAATGGTTCACATGCCACTGTTTTTAAGTGACGGCATGTAATGGGAGTGAAGCCAGACAATCACAATGGCTGTGCTTTATTTTCCTTTATGACGTCACTAAATCCAAGATGGCCGGTGTCACATGGTATTTCAGCCAATCAGATTGTGAGAGCAATATCCATATCTTTATAATAGTTATTTTGCCCATTACTGTACTGTCTGTTTGGGGGGAGGCGGGGAGGTGTATTGATTGAAATGTAGGCCATGTTTTTATTTTTTAAATATAGGAATGGTACCCCAGGCCAGTGGGGACCCAAGGGGAACACCCGAGGACCCCCGGATGCCCACGGTGACAACCTGAGGATCAATAGACACATGTGGGGAGGAACCGGGGACCCCTATGGGGCTCTCTGTGGACATGCAGGGATAAAACCAGGGCCCCCAGACACCCGTGGGAACCACCCAAGGGTACCCAGACCCCAGTGGGAACCAACCAAGGGCTCCCAGACACCTGTGGGGATGACCCGGAGACTCCTAGACACCCACAGGGGTCACCCATGGACCCCATTGGAGCCCACGGACACCAACGGGGACCATCTGGAGGCCCACTGAGCCTAGTGGGGACCACCTGAGGGTCCCAAGGCATCCATGGGAACCCCCCTGGGTTTACTGTGGGGCCTGCAAACACCCGTGGGGACTACCTGGGGACCCTGTCTGGCCTGTCGCATTAATCCTGTGTGTAAAACAAAAAACATGGTTTTATGTGGGGGCACAAGGGGTGGGTGGGTTTTGTTTTGGTGTTTTAGATATTGTAATATTTATTGGGGGCCTTAGAGATGGGTAGTAGGGCTGTTGTGTGTACTTGTGTTTATTGTGTTTAGCGGGGTGGGTGAAGGGGGTAGTAGCCCCAAGGATGGATGTTTAGGCCTACCGGGTGGTAGCTGGAAGGGTTAAACCCTTCATTACCATAGCGGTATTAACCGCTAAGGTAATGAAGGTGTTAAGTGCACCCGCAATCCACCCACAAGGCATAAACACCCACCAAGGGCCAAATATCACCTTCACTCACCCCCGCTACTCACAAGAAACATGGCACTGGTGGTTAACTCCTTCATTGCCTTTGCGGTTAGCCGCTAAGAATGAAGTTGCCTGTAAATGCATTTTTATTGCATGGGATTCATGCTGGGGGTCTCTGTTGATGATATTAATGGGTATCAGTTCTAGAGTCTCCCAGCATCAATCCCATGCAGGAAAAATGCATTTTATTTTCTAAGTGCAGTCTCGCAGCTTCTCCCTACTGATGCAGTGGCCGTTATATGAACACTCCACGCGTCATGTACATCGGAATCCCGATTTGAAACCGCGGGATGAATTCCAGCCTTCCCGCACTAAGATGCGAGCGCGGCGAGTGCAGAAAAATGAATTTTAGTGTTCTGGCTTTTAAAAACATGTAATATACACAGTAGCACAGTAGCACAGTACTGTACACATTACAATTCATCAATTTTATTGCAAACGAAGAAACAGAATCCATGAAATTCAAACAAAACATTCGCGATAAGCGCGGGTGCCTGGGGCGATTGGCCGCGTTCATGCTGCGTGGGGAAAAGCAGAGAACTCAAAATCGGCGCTGTGATGTGTTCGAATAACGGCCGCTGCATCAGTACCTTCTTGCCAACTTTTTGTGGCGAGGCGATTTGGAGAGGAAATCTCCATTCTAGAGCAGTGATCAGCAGCGATAAGGTGAAATGGGATTCTAGAATTGAGTGAGTTCTATAAGCTGGCGATAAGTGGCAATAAGTGGCTTATCGCCGCACGTTTGGCGGGTTTTTTTCTCTGCAAAAAAAAACCCATCAATTTTTGCTCTTATCGGGGCTTACTGAGTCGCTGTAGGCTTTTTTGGCGATAAGCTGTCTGTCTATAAGGGCTTATCGCTGCTTATAGCATGAGGCCCCTAGTTGCTTAGCATGTGGAGCAAATTCATGGTAAGTCAATTGCTCTCGGCAACTATAGCAACTATTTTAAATTCATAAAGATTTACCCTCCAGTGTTTCTTCAAGTCTCCTCCGTAGCACCAAAGTATCACGTCACAAGCCATTATTATCTGCAGGGGCTTCTATACGTGAATGTTACTTTATATGAATATAATTATCAATTACATTTTTTTTTTTGCTAAAAATGTCAGATTACTTTTGGTTTCATTGGGGGACAAACCAAAGTTTATCCCTTATGAACAACTACAGTACATTTGGTGGAGTTTACCACTATTCTAATACAAGTAAAATTAGCACCGCCAGTCCTTACTGATGTACTGTACAACTATTTATCTTACTATCTGAACCCATTCATTTAAAAAGAAACTTCAATTGTGATCTATTGTGTAAAATATGAATGATAAAAAATAACAGTACATGGTGACAGCAGTTACCTTACGATACTGCAGCTTCGGACTAAGAAATTAATTGTACAGCGAATCTACAGAAATATAGAATAAACATTTATTGTTTTCAAGCAGAACAAGTCAGTTACATTTTAATTTGATTATAACCATTTGTACAAAATACAGATCTTTAAAAACAATAACGTTTTGCTTTATTAAGGACAGAAAGATGGATTTCCACACTATCAGGTTATCCTAAAAGTATGTTAACATGAAATACTAAATACAATTCTACTCATCTACAATAAATCTTATTATAGATTTTGGCAATTTTACTACTAACATAGTGAAGGTTTCAAGCAAGGTTTGAAAATAGAAATCTTAAATTGAATCATTCTTGCATGAATATATGCAAAATATTCATTTCTAGCACTGTGAGGGTTGAGTGCTTTTAAATTGGAGAAATCACTCATGACTTCACCTTTTCATGCAAGATAAAGTTGTGTGTGGTAACATCATTACAATGTCATGAAATGAGTGGAAATCACACAACAGTTCTGCCAAAAGCTAATACTCAAAAAGTGCTAGTAATATTTTTAATATAGTTCAATATTTAAAGCTGCAGTACTAGCATGTATATATTTAAGGCCTATTTGGTTTTATACATTTCTGATTGGCTTTGGAAGAAAATAATAAAATAGTTGACAAACTGTTTCAATACTTTAGTAAAACACAGATATATGGTTAGCCTCAGAAACTTCTGTAATAAAATGGCACATTTTAATGTGAGGTCAACTGATATTCTTCCCAAATAGATTTTTTTAACTAAAGAAGGAAAAACCATGAAGCATAGCATGAGGTAAAAAATCTAAAATGTATAAAACCATAATAAGAACAGAAGCTGAAACATTCAAATGCTTATTATTTTTATAAGCCCTTTTGTTCAGAGATTACCTAAAAGTCAGCATGCATTGACACAAATTAATAGGCTGTAATCTTAAACACTGCAATATAATTAATGTTTTAAAGTGCTGTTCTATGAATCAAATACAGTTTGGGCAGATGCTGTTATGATTTCACCCTTCTTTTTAAACCAGTGGTTTTTTTCCTGAAGTGTATTTAAATGAAAAGAATATATAATCTAAAATTATGTATATCTTTATTCTGAATCAATACTATTGCATTCTGAGATCAATATTTTAAACTAGTTGAGGAGAAAACAGCACTGTTCTATTACTACTTGAATTATTTAGCCACAAAAATCAACCTAGAATTTAAATAATATAACTGAAGTATTCCCATTTATTAAAATAAAAATGTAAAGTAAAATGATTATCCTATATTTATGTAAAGGTATTCTACAAAGTGCCTTACATACTTGTCACATGGAAACCATGTTTTGCTTTTATTGGATGTTGCTAAGATACCAGAAAATGGAATGCACCATTGGCAATGATGAATTAAGTGATGAGCCTGGATGACAGTAATCTTTGTCATTGGATGCAGTAGCTGTCTGAATCCTGTCATTTTCTACATCTCATGTTAAACAGATGTATCGAGATGGTAAAACAATAAGAGAAAAGCAAGACAAATGAACTCAAGTTTGACAATCATGGAAGAGAATTGTTATTTAGCGTATATACAATAAAACAGTTTAATTGTAGAACAACAGTACATTAACCCGTTAATACATTGCATAGAATACACACACACTAAAGCGGATAAGAATTAAAAGCTGCAATGCATAACATAAAAAACAGGATTCTATTAATTCATATACTTCAAGATTTCCATGTATTATCTCGACTATGGCAATGTTATCATACGGGCTAACATGGGACCATCCTCTATTAATGTTATTATAGTGTCGCTTTTTTTAATATGCTTTCTTAAGATTATAAAAAATGCTGCCCAGTATCTAACAGACAGTCAATGTACACACATGGAATCTTTCTAAATTGAGTTTTCTTCAGTTACCAACATTGCCCCAAGCAAACACAGTAGCAGTCATTTATCAATGCAACGGAGATAATGCCTATGCTAAAGTGATGCAATTTTCACAATACATGAGCTGCTTCAATTTATGCAAATAGCTTGCTTCAGATTTAAGGAATTAACACCAATAAAATAGCAATGTTATCAAATAGATTCCCTAAATCCCTCAAAGATGACGTAACTGTACTTAATAAACAGATGAAACAAAAATGCAGCTTTGGTTTTATAATGTGTAGTCATTTCGGGAAATTCCTAGTTCCTTTCTTTATTATAATAATGTTATGCTTTAGAAGAAATAGAAACCGAACTGAAATACTAGCTTATCATCATCTGGTTCATCAACATGATCATCATCATCATAATCATTTATTTATATTTTAAGTGAAACAGGTGTTCCCCCACCCTCTGGGAGATATCACTGCTACCTGGTGTTGTTGTGCTGCTCACCTGCTAGGCTTACCTGATACTGAGTGTCCGCCAGTTTTAGTTGGGGACGAATAGGACAGGCTTTAGGGTTCCTCTCAGTTCTTCTTTCTGTGTTGCAGTGCCTCCATTCCCACAGGGCTTATAGGGATAGGTAAAGTCCCCTGTGGAAAATACACACTCTCCCCTCGAAGAAACTGCATCCTCAGGCAGGAGTATAAAACAGGAACGTTTCTTTATTCTTCATACAGCATACCAGCATGTACTGTACACTCTTTTTCTCCCCCTCTGCTCTCTGGAAACCAACCCCAGGGCTTGAGGACCTAAAGGTCTATCCTTGGTTCCCATATCCCCTGGTGGAATATGGGGCCGTTGTTCCCAGTCCCCCGAGGGATGGGATCTCTCCAGCACTGTACAAAATTTGAATCTGAAGCACCTTTTGTACCCAGGGGAGGGTCCTAGGTCTGAACTCCTGATAGGGCAATACACAGGCCTTAGGCCCACCCCCTGTCAATCATGGTAGTTGTTTACTGCTACAGCAGCAAGGGCATAGATTTAACCCTAACACTGCCGGTACTGGTACCAGGGCTTATGTGTTAGGTAGGGTAGATTAGTAGCCAAGAGGATACATGGCTACACACTCCCCCTGATGGAATCTCACAGATTCTGCTGAGAACCCAATTTACACACCATCCCTAAATTGGATAACATGGAACAATGCATAATAGTTTATGGCATAATATTTCTCAATGGTAGTCTGGCCAGAGAGGTGGAGAGACACGCTGCTGATGGACCACCGAAGCCAAACCGGAAGTGACGTACCATCTTGCAGACCGCGACTGAGCTGAGCCCCTGCAAGTGATCTGGAGGCAAACAACTACATGCGGAGCGTCCATTGAATACAAACGGAGGTGGTGTGTTGAGCCACGGCACGGGGTGATTTCTCCTGCTTTCACATTAGTGATACATGCTGTTTTTAATTTGATATATTGTAAGTGCGCATTTTTTGAGATTTTACATAAATATTTACCTTTTACCATATTGATCTGCGCTATGGATATATTTTTTCTCTTTGCATCTCCTCTCCTCAACGAATTTTGAGCTAGAGCACATCATACCTGACTCTAGAGGAATATATATACTGATGTTGCCCTAATTACATGTAAATCTTGTGAGTAGGCTATACAGAAGAGCCAAGATAATATGTGAATTCATTCACAAATGAATATCATCTACACTTAGATTGTTGTGCATTGTTGTTTTTTCTCCCTTTATGCTCCCCCTGGATTGTGAGAGAAAAAGTTTCTACATCTGTGGACGAGTGAAGACAAGCCCTACCAGAAGGTTTGAGCAGGGAGTCACAACCTTTATTATATCACATTTTATTATATCACATTTGTTTCTGCACATTTATTTGCACTTAAATTCACCAATATTTGTGTTTCACTTTATCAGTCACTTTATGGTTAGTGACCACTTTTAGGGTTTAGTACCTTTTCATTTGCACCATCACTTTGTCACATGGATCCCTCCCATAGCATGGAGAATTCCTAACCCCTTAAATAATAATTTTTGGGTCTGGTTTTTAACTAACCTGCCCACTCCGTTGGGAACAGTCATGGAGTACACCCTCTTTGGACCCCTCTCTGGGATATATTCCACCCGGTCCAGGTAGATGTTTCTCCCTACCCTCCATACTCGCATGAGATAACATATTTTCTCCTCGTTGTAGTACCCAGAGATAACACACCTGGAAGCTACAGTAGGTATTCTAGGCCACTTTGTGGTAACGACTCCTCTCGGTTGGCCGCTATATCTCTCGTTATGGGCTAAGGGACATAGGGATAACCATGCCCATGTGATTGATGGTAACTCTGCACTATCAATCAGTCAGCCCGACTGAGTTTGGTAAATTTACAGCCACAGGCCTGGCCCGGTAGCACCCAGGATATTGGTTCGTGAGAGGGCTCTTCTTGGTAGGTCAAGGTTAAACTGGTTGGTTGTATCAACCCTAGTTTAATTTCCCTATCTCTTCTTCTGAGGGCCTCTGTTGTCTCTTCCGCAGAGAACTCTTCTTCCTCCCACCAATCTTCCTCAATGTCCCCGCTAAACAGCAAGAACCGTGTTTGGTTCATATGATGGACATACGCTTGAAACATGGGGTCCCACCACGACAATACCTTCTCCACATTTGCATTACACTCAGGCACATCAGATTCGGAAGTTACTCTAGAAATTGTCCCTGATCTTTCCGACCTTTCTGATCTCATCAATCCTGACCTTGGCAAAGTACCCCAACGATCCGCTACTCTCCAAACCTGACCTTGGCAAAGTACTCCAACGATCCGCTACTCTCCAATCCAGACCTGGCAAGTATAACGACTACTCTACCTTCCATACTCCCGACCCAGCTTGCAAGATTAATCTACATCCTAGGCATGCCGCATGGCTGTGGGTTTGTGTTTCTCAATTCCCTACCTCAGCACCGCGGTTGCGCTTTGTTTGTGGTGAGCTACGTGTTACATTCGCCTGGGAAATCACAGCGGGGGCAGATGCACTGCAGGAAACTCTCCCCTTGCACTTGCACTACCAGGAAACCCCCTGGTAGTTGGTAGTGAGACACATTACACTTGGCCATAGTAGAGTATTGTGCAGGAATAGGGGTGATTAGCTCCTGCTCTTTTGACTGGTCAGCACAGGCAGCAGTTCCACAGGTGATGTAGTTGGTCCTTTGCTGGGCAAGAGTCCCCTGGACACTACACTTGGCCCCCCCTCCTTCTTCTAGTACATAACAGGAGCATACCTCCTTTCTCTTACTGCAAATATCTGTCCTGATTATGAATCTCAGCAGCGCCTCCAAATGTAATAGATGTTTCCCCACCCTCTGGGAGATTTCACTATTACCTGGTGTTGTTGTGCTGCTCACCTGCTAGGCTTACAGATACTGAGTGTCCGCTGGTGTTAGATGGGGATGAACAGGACAGGCTTTAGGGTTCCTCTCGGTTCTTCAGTCGGTGTTGCAGCTCCTCCATTCCCACAGGTCCTATAGGGATAGCTGCAGTCCCCTGTGGAAAACACTCCCTCTCCTCGAAGAAACTGCAGCCTCAGGCAGGAGTATTAAACAGGAAGGGTTCTTTATTCTTCATACAGCATACCAACATGTGCACTCTCTTTTCTCTCTCTAGTCTCTGGAATCAAACCCAAATGCTTGAGGCCCTAAAGGTCTATCCTTTGCTCCTATATCCCCTGGTGGAATATGGGGTAGCTGTTCCCATTCCCCCGAGGGAGGGGATCTTGCCAGAACTGCATTAAATTGGGATCTACAGCCCTTTTGTACCCAGGGGAGCGTCCTAGGTCTGAGCCCCTGATAGGGAAGTACACAGGCCTTAGGCCCATCCCCCTGTCACTCAAGGGAGTTTGTGTACTGCTGCAGCAAGGCATAGATTTAACCCTAACACTGTATGCCCTGGTACCAGGGCTTAGGCGTTGGTAGGGCAGATTAGTAGCCAAGAGGATACATGCCTACATAAGTAAATACATGCCTCCCCTTAAGGGGGCATCGCAAAGGGCCGGCTTTAGGATTTGCTGGGCACAAGACAGCATGATGCCAGGGGGAGCCCCCACTGTAAAAAAAAAAATAAGAGGAACTTACTTAGATGAGCAGCTCTCCTCCGGCAGCGTCGCGGTTGCATCAGGTCACGATGTTCTGTAGCGTCACGTTGCCATGACAATGCCTGTCATTGCATCGTGAGACATCATGTTGCCACAAAAATGTCATGACGCTGTGACAGAGCATTTCATTGGAAACGCGACACTGCTTGAGGCTGCCCGCTGTGACAAAGGAAAGAGGGGACACCCCACCCACCTTCCTCCTCTGCCTCCTCCTGTCGATACCGGGATCTAACTTCTGACTGGTGTGGGGGGACTTGAGGATGGAGGGCCCCATACTCCCTTCTCTAGCTCCCCCCTCCAGTTGGGTGAAAGTTTAATCCCAGCATCAACAGGAGGGAGAGGACAGAGAAGTGGGAGCGTGGGGCCTCCTGAGGCACGGGGCCCAAGGCGGCCTCCTTGCTTATCTTGCCCTAAGGCCGACCCGGATATTTGCAAAACTTTACAGTCAGTTTGAGAACAACTACAATTAAAAATCATTATATTGTTACCCATGAGACAGATCTACAAAGCCAGAATTATTATTACTATTATTATAACCCGCCAACATAGTATTCCATAGAGCTGCGCAACAGGACAAAAACAATAAAATAACAAATGTATGCTCTGCCCCAAGGAGCGTGCATTAAGGGTAGGTGGAAACTTAAGGTACAGGGGGATACATTAAAGGAACAGAGGTTACACATTCAGTTTACAGACATTTCATGGACAGTGAGAGATAATAAATGATTTTGGGAATTGTAACAGAGCATCTCTAACATCAGCAAATGGCAGCAAATGGCAGCAAATGGCTGACACGCTTTAACATCCGCCTTTGGGGAGGCTTGTGTGGTCTCTTATCAAAGAAATCCTAAAATAAGAGCTTGATAATTAGGGCATTTAATCTTTAAAGAAAACACTGATAAGTGACCAAAAATTGTCACTTAAGGTCCCTAGAAACTGCACTCATTGTAAATTGTAATCTAATATACATAAAGTACCAGTTAAGTAACTAGTACCACTAATTTGAAAATATTACAGACAAATGGGATATATCCACATAACCATGACTATAACACAACATAAACATATACAATTTTATTACATGCTAAAATATGACGAAATGCATAAAATGACAACTAATTAACTATAACTAAAAAAGTCCCCGTGTGGACGAGACGGAAAGTATAAGGTAAATAAGAGTGCTAGTATAAACATATGCATAAAGCCCCATCAAGATATAAGGGGCCAGTGTCAAAATATACTAACATTACTAATTAGCTTCACCACAGAACACTGCAGAATAACAGCATACAGCAAAAATTAGTTCCAAAAAGTTCAAATTAAAGCATATCCCGGAGTAACAATTAATATGTCACTTGTAGGTTGATTACCATCATAATGATGGTACAAAGTTGATATAAGGGGTTAAATGTATAGTGGACTAAACATATACCCACACAGACATCAGTGAATGGGACTGCTGTTAGGAACTAAGGGCCTCATGCAGTAAGCACCAAAAAGGCTTTTATCGCCATTTTATCGCCAAAATTGCCTTCCCGATTCAGTAAGCGCCGATAAGTGGGAAAAATCGGCAATTTTAGTTCCCGATAAAAACTTATCGGCAGCCGGGTGCCGATAAGCCACTTATCGGCACGTTTTGAACTCGGCTGAATTCAACTAGCCCCGATCAGCTTTTCGCTGCTGATCGGCACTCCAGAATTGAGATTTGAACGCCAATCCGTCCCGCCAACTAAAGTTGGCGGGCTGGTGGTGTATAAGCATCGGCAAGGTCGACACTTAGAAGTTAATAAAGCTACGGTCATGAAGGAGTTAATCCCTCCCGCTACCCACCCGCAAGCCCTAAACAAACCACCGTTGGGGCCAAATACCCCCTTCACCCACCCCCGCTACCCACAATAAAAAAAAAACACACACACAATAGCCCCACACTAAATAAATAAATAAATAAATATATATAAATAAATATATATAAATAAATAAATAAATAAATATATATATATATATATATAACATATATATATATATATAATCAAAAAATAAATAGATGATACCGTTCTGTGGCTAATGAAATGCTTTTATTTGTGCGAGCTTTCGAGATACACTGATCTCTTCTTCCGGCGATGTTACAATGAATGAAGCAAGCAAAGGTATACTTAAAAACAGTGTCTCTTGGAATGTTATCTGTGCTCGTCCTTCTCCCGGTGTGGATGAGATTTTTGGCTAGAGGTGTTAAATGGTTCCTGAAAGTAAGTGATGTAAGAGTGTGTGTGTGTATCTGTGTGAATATACATAAATGGAGAGCCCACAGTGTATACAGTGCTTTACAAAAGGGGTGTGTGGAGTGGGAGTTAATATAAATGGTGTGGGTAGGTGTGGAAATGTGAGAGATAGTAGCATAACTAAAAGTGTCCGTGGATACTATGTGGTCCCTAATGGTGTATAGGGATGGAAAAACAAGGAGTATTGGTATGTGTAAGAGATAGCTATATGTGCATACATATAGCACAGTATGTACAGACATGGTCTTTAGCGCTCATGGAAAGAGAGTTCACTTGTGTCAGTAATGACTCATAAAATTTCGATCTCTGTTTAGGCCACCGTTAAGTGTCCCGAACAGTTGCATAAATTTGAATTCATGCAACCATCTCTCTTTCAGTGTTTTAAGATTACCTTTGAGTATGGCAACCCTCAGATCGTTCATCTTATGGCCAGAGTCAGAGAAATGTTCGCCGACAGGACTGTCTCTTGTTCCGCGTGTGATGCTGTGGCGATGCAGGTTCATTCTCTTGTTTAGCCCCTGCCCCGTCTCACCTATGTAGTAGCAGCCTCCTGGGCATTTCATGCACATGATGAGGTACACGACATTGCTGGAGGAACAGGTGAACCTTCCTCTGATTTTGTATTCCCGATTCCTGTGTGGTATTTGTATTGTGTCCGCTGTGTAGAGCATTGCGCAGGTTTTGCATCTTGGGTCATGGCATGGTTTCGTCCCGCATTCAGTTGTACTGCTGAATACTTTACTCCTCACCATAATATTCTTGAGATTATGAGGTTGTCTGTATGATAATAAGGGTGCTTCAGGGAAGACCTGTTGCAGTCTTGTATCTTCCTGGAGGATGGGTTGTAGTTCTCTGGCGATCTTACATAGGGCTCCTAGGTGTGGGTTATATGTGACCACCAAAGGTACCCTGTCGCTTGTTTGTATTCAAGGAGATCACTTCTTGGTATTCTGGTGGCTTTGTGAATTTGCTGGTCTACAATTCTGTGGTTATATCCACGGTTTATAAAATCTGATCTCAAGGCTTTAATCCGCTGGTCTCTGTCTGCTGTGTCGGAGAATATCCGGTTGTAGCGTATGGCTTGACTATAGATGGTTGCATGTTTGGTGTGTGTCGGGTGGAAGCTGTTGTCCCTCAAATAGCTGGCTCTGTCTGTAGGTTTGCAGTATACAGAAGTCTGTAGTTGGTTGTTCTTTATAGTAATGGTGGTGTCTAGGAAATATACTTCATCAGGGGTATGGGTGAGTTTGAGGTTGATGGTCGGGTGGAACGTATTGAAGTTGTCATAGAACTGTAGGAGGTATTGTTCGCCAGAGGTCCAAATCAGGAGAATGTCATCGATGTAGCGAAGGTATGTAAAGGTTTTCAAGTGACAGGTGGAAAGAAAGTCACTTTCCAGTTTTGCGCAGAACAGATTGGCATACTGTGGCGCCATCCGAGTACCCATAGTGGTCCCGGTTGTCTGTATATATAATAAATATATATTACCCCAACAACCCCTATACCCCCCTAACAAACACATATATGATACTATAGGCCGGCGGGGGCCCTCGGGTGTTACCCGCAGGCCTGCAGTACCAATTCTTTGCCCCCCCCCAATTAATGTCAAAACACATACATACTTATAAAGAAATAACCCCCCCTCTAACACATACAGTATAGTAATGGGCACAATTAATATTATCCACAAATGGATAATAGTGAATGTACCCATTTTAAATACATAAAGAACAATAAATACATTAAATACATTTAGCACTCACCCTTGTCCGGCTGCCACGATGAAGGCCATCCTCATCTTCATCATCGTCCATGCCCCCTCCGCTGCTGCAAAACAGAATCAAGAATAAAAACATCCAATGTAATGTCCCCTAACCCCTTAATCACCATAGCGGTTATTAACCGCTACAGTCATTAAGGGGTTAACCCACCCTCACCCACCTACATACCCTCCCCCACTAACCCCCCACCCCATAAGGCCTAACCATCCTAACCCACTAACCATTCGGGAGGCCTACCCACATACCCTTGGGGCCAATACCCCCTCCCCCACCCCCAGTACCCACAATAAAAACAATACACTGCCCAACAATAAACATCATTCTATTTATTAAATACATAACCCACCACCTGTGCCCCCCCATAAATACATGATTTATTCTTTTACATACAGGATTCATACCCCAGGCCCACGTGAGTCCCCAGTGGGCCTGACGGGTCACCTCACAGACCTACAGGTTACCAGCAACTTGTTTAATACAGGTTCTGGAGGCCTGTTGGTGGGTCCCGCAAGGTGCCATGGCCCACCAGGTGGTCTCCGCGGGTCACCGAGGGCCACAATTGGGTCCCCCACGGTAGGCCCGCGGATGTCTGGGGGCCCCGGGTCAAGTCCACAGGTGTCTGAGGGGCCTCGGGTGGTTCCAACGGGGGTCTGGGGACCCATGGGTGGGCACTATGGGTCCACGGTGCCCCCACAGATGCGGGACCACCGGTTCTTCCCTGCACACTACGGGTTCACGGTGCCCCCACAGATGTGGGGCTACCGGTTCTTCCCCACACACTACGGGTCCGCGTGCCCCCACAGGTGTGGGGCCACCGGTTCTTCCCCGCAGGTGTCCCCCGTGGACCACGCAGCCTGATACCCGTGAGAAGCCCGAGGATACCGCAGGTGGTCTCCAGAGGTCTCTCGCAGAACCAAAAGGAACAAACCCTGAATGTAAAATAAACAAACCTGACCTATACATTCAATACTTCAATCCCCCCCCAACACATACAGTACAATAATGTGCAAAATAAATATTATCCAGATAGGGATAATAGATTATTTGCCCATTATTAAACACATTAACTAGCATAATAACAGAAATAAAGTTCTACTGACCTCATCAATAAGAAGCCCCCATCGCCAGCAAAATCCTTGTCCTCCGTTGCCAACAAAATACATAGCCAATACATTGCAATTATATTCAGATATCAATTAACCCCTTAATCACCTTATCGGATAATAACCGCAAAGGTAATTAAAGGGTTAAGTCACCCTGGCCCGATACCCACCCTGAATATAATTGCAATGTATTGGCTATGTATTCTGTTGGCAACGGAGGACAAGGATTTTGCTGGCGACGGGGGCTTCTTATTGATGAGGTCAGTAGAACTTTTTTTCTGTTATTATGCTAGTTAATATGTTTAATAATAGGCAAATAATCTATTATCCCTATCTGGATAATAGTTATTTTGCACATTATTGTACTGTATGTGTTGGGGGGGGGATTGATGTATTGAATGTATAGGTCAGGTTTATTTATTTTACATTCAGGGTTTGTTCCTTTTGGTTCTGCGAGAGATACACACACATGATGAACCAATATACAAATAAATGTAGAAGGGTTATCAAAAACATGCTCTACTACAAATACCACTTCTCCATACAGACACAGTACAATAAAATCATATTTACTTAAAAAATCCAATCTCATCTTCCAATCAAAATCCTCAAATGCCAATCTAAAGACTCAAATGCCAATCAAAACATTGCATTTACATTGTGTACATGATGCATACAATCTATGCACCATGTACACTCTGCCAATGAATGTTAACAATAACATATTCCAAACAAAATACCAATACATCCAAACAAGTATACTATTTAAACCAATCAAGTCACCATAAATCAATTAGCATTCATTAATTAAATCACGAAACAATTTAAATTCCATCCATAACAATTAAACAATTAACTTTTTCTATCGTTAAACAGAACAAGTTACCATCAGACAAAATATAAATACCAAAAAGAATACAATATACAAAAGCAAGCCTCACCCTGACCTAAAGTACACCATACAAGACCAAAAATTACATCTATCTAATTTTAAAATACATTACACACACATTTATGCATAGCAGCATAGCCCACAACATTTTTAACACAGCAAAACAAGCTTTTAAAACAACATAATTTCTTACCCTGTATGTATATATCGATCTAGACATACATACATACATACATACAGTACATACAGTGGCAAGAAATTATATACAAAAAAAAAAAACACATGTAAAAAACAAAAACAAAAAAGAACAAGTTAAATAAAATACATTTATTTTGTTCACTTACCATTACTTGACCCACTCACCGACTCCCATTGAACAGCTTACTCTCGAACCAATCCACGCACAGGAACCCATAAAATAATAAACCATAAAATAATAAATATTAAAATAAAAAAACAAAACAATCCACAGGTCTTCTATTTGTAATCCATCTTCATCTGTATTCTTCTTTCTTGTATCTTCCGCTCTCTTCCGGGGTCTTCTTGTCTTCTTCGGCCACGCCCTGGCCTTCTTTCTTCGGTAGGAGGTCCTTCCTCCTCGGCGTCTGCCTTCAAAATGAGACGACATAGGCTTTTATAGGCCTATGAAGTCACATTTCCATCATATGGTTCCCACGGCCCTGATTGGGCCATGAAAACCATGTGCTTTGGCCACAAAAAAAAAACCGATGACGTCATTTAAAGGCAATGAAAGCACAGCCAATCAGAATGGCTGTGCTTCAATTGCCTTTAAGATGACGTCATCAAAAGAAAGATGGCCGGCCTCACATGGTACGGTAGCCAATCAGAGCGTGGGAACTCCATCCCAACTCTGATTGGCTCTAGTAGACCATGTGACAGAGGCTTGGGAGAGAACGGATGTGACGTCATTGAAAGCCTGTCACATGGTATACTGTCATGCGCCTGTAACTTCACCCACCACTGCTTGCTTGAGTGAGTAACCAAAAAAAATTGTTGAAACACATAGGCGTGTACAGTACTGTAACAGTATCACATTTCGGCATATACAGCGCTCTCCCCTCGCTCGCCCCGCACACACACAGGATAATTTACTGCACTGCAGTATTTCAACTTCTTACTGTATCTTATCTACAGTACAGTACACCTCTCCCACACTATTCCTTTGAATGTGTGTCTTTCTGGTTTCAATCACATTCCTGCTTGATAGCTGATGATTACTGCGCATGTGTCTGTAAGTTCAACACTGCTTGCTTGAGAAGTTCAAGAGTGAGTGACCAAAAAAAATAAATATTTTTTTTTCTCCTCATTTTTTATTTTTATTTTCTCCACAAGCCTGCAAAAAACATCTTGATATTACGATATTCAATCTGTGCTGTAACTTTTGACTGCGACACTGCGTTTGACTGCACATGGTTGATTTGTGTGCTTTTTATGTACAGTACTGTATTTGGGAGTTTAGGGATCATATTATTATGATGAACTGCCTTTTCAAATTACAGTGTGTCATTATCTTTGAACTTCATCCAGCTGTACCCTGTACCCCCCTCCCCCACGCACACACAAGGCTCGCTCAAGGATTTGAAACTCTTATCGACAGACACCTCTACAGAGTCATTCATTTTCTGAAGCTTGTCATTGTGTTTTTAATCCGTCCCTAGCCGAGCGTCACCTCACTGCGCCTGCGTGTAATCCTCTTTGAGATGGGAGCTATTTGATTACTGCGCATGCGCCTGTAAATTCACGACTGCTTGCTTGAGTGACACACAAAAAAAAATAACTTTTTTTTCTCCTCATTTTTTATTTTTATTTTCTCCACAAGCCTGAAAAAACCATCTTGATATTACGATATTCAATCTGTGCTGTAGCTTTTGACTGCGACCCTGTGCGTTTGACTGCACATGGTTGATTTGTGTGCTTTTAATGTACTGTATTTGTGAGTGTAGGGATCATATTATTATGATGAACTGCCTTTTCAAATTACAGTATGTCATTATCTTTGAACTTCATGCAGCTGTACCCTGTACCCCCCTCCCCCACGCACACACACAAGGCTCGCTAAAGGATTTGAAACTCTTATCGACAGACACCTCCACAGAGTCATTCATTTTCTGAAGCTTGCCATTGTGTTCTTAATCCGTCCCTAGCCGAGAGTCACCTCACTGCGCCTGCGTGTAATCCTCTTTGAGATGAGAGCTAGCTGATTACTGCGCATGACTCACCCTACCCCCCCCCCTCCAACCCTTTGTGGCTTTGTTTACGGTAACGCTTTGGAAAAATCCTTTCTCGAATTTGATATGTAAATCTGATTTGCACAGCATTGTGAGAATTGAGAGTTAAAAAACCATTAACTGATTCATGTTGTTTTGTCATTTATTCTTTTTCTTTGGTGTACTGTGGGTGTGGGGGGGTTGTTGTCAATGATTCTGATTATCAAGAATGTAAATAAATATTTATTTTATTTTATCAGGGACAAATAAAATAAATATAAAACGCTTGCCATTGTGTTTTTAATCCGTCCCTAGCAGAGCAACACCTCTCTATGGGATAGAAGCTAGTTGATTACTGCGCATGCGCCTGTAAATTCACCACTGCTTGCTTCAGTGAGTGACATTTTTTATTTTTATTTTCTCCACAAGCCTGCAAAAACCATCTTGATATTATGATATTCAATCTGTGCTGTAACTTTTGACTGCGACCCTGTGCGTTTGACTGCACATGGTTGATTTGTGTGCTTTTTATGTACAGTACTGTATTTGGGAGTGTAGGGATCATATTATTATGATGAACTGCCTTTTCAAATTACAGTATGTCATTATCTTTGAACTTCATGCAGCTGTACCCTGTACCCCCCTCCCCCACGCACACACACAAGGCTCGCTCAAGGATTTGAAACTTTTATCGACAGACACCTCTCCAGAACCATTTCGTTTCTATAGCTTGCCATTGTGTTTTTAATCGTCCGTCCCTAGCCGAGCATCACCTCTCTGCGCCTGCGTGTAATCCTCTTTGGGATGGGAGCTAGCTGATTACTGCGCATGACTCACCCAACCCCCCCCTCCAACCCTTTGAGGCTTTGTTTACGGTAACGCTTTGGAAAAATCCCTTCTCGAATTTGATATGTAAATCTGATTTGCACAGCACTGTGAGAATTGAGAGTTAAAAAACCATTAACTGATTCATATTGTTTTGTCATTTATTCTTTTTCTTTGGTGTACTGTGGGGTTGGTGGGGGGCGGGGGGGTTGTTGTCAATGATTCTGATTATCAAGAATGTAAATAAATATTTATTTGATTTTATCAGGAACCGAAAAAATACAAATATAAAAATAATCATGAATAATACATAATGCAGTCTTTATTAAGTTCTTCTGTCAGATGTAAATTGAGGGCCGGTGGATAAACATGAATAATGCACATTGATAATAATATTAATTAATAATATATTTTATATATATATATATAGTTATATAATTTTTTCCGTCTTTATCTTCTTCCTCATTCTGTGTACAATACAGTAGTTCATTTAGAGAGGAGAGGCTTTGTGTACATCATTACTGCTGTTTAGATACTGTACACTTAACTGTACAAACAGTTCACAGACCATACACGACACCCTCCCTCTCTCCCAGTCCATCCTTTTTTCCTGAAAAGACAAGAAAACAAAAAATTAGTGTAATTATGTGCATACTGTATTAAGGTATTGTGTGCTGTGTAGTACAGTTAAACTAGTCTATACTGGAACTACTGTATACTGTGACTACTGTTAAATACTTTGTAACTAGATGGCTGGTGCTACTCTCTCTGAAATAAATAAATTGAGCAGTTACTGTACTGTAGGTGCATACTGTATTATGGCATTGTGTACTGTATACTGTAGCTACAGTACTCCATATTGGACTACAGTATGCAGTTACCGTAGTAATGTCAAACTAGTCTATACTGGAACTACTGTATACTCTGACTACTAGGAACGAAAAAATCTGTTCCATACTTACCTGCATCATACTGTACTTACAATACTACAGCACAGTACTTCAGTATACCATACTACCTTCCTGATGCTTGCCCATTACGCGCGATCACAATGGGCAACACAGTCGCAATATGGTCAATATATTTATTGCATCGTTCCACGGTGAGTACATCGTTCCAAAAACTCAGTATGCCTTGCGCCAACTCATCTTTTTTGGAGGGTTTCACGACTTTTCGGATAAGGTTCTTCAGCTGATGCCAGACCATTTCGATCGGATTGAAGTCTGGCGATCTGTCATTGGAAAAAAAGGACAATTAGTTTAAGAGATACAGTACACAGTAGAAACAGTGGGAAAAAAATGAGCACGGTTACCGCACTTACTCCGCTGGCGTCTTCACCCAGTTGATACCGCGCTCAAGGATATGCGCTGTTGACGCGGTGTGCTTCGGATCGTTGTCCTGGTAGAAACGGTGACCATCCGGGAACTCACGTGTGATGTATTCCACAATCTCAGGCACAATTTTCTCTTGGAAGAAAGCTTTATTCATGATTCCTATAACAAGAAAAGAAAAGTGCTTAAAAAACTGCACACTAGTATAGCACAGTGCATAAGGCAAAATTATATTTTATATATTTTACCTTCAAAGATGACAATGCATCCTGGTCCACGCCTAGAGATGGCACCCCACACATGCATCTTCACTGGGTGTTTTGGACGCGGCTTCATAGATATGCAACCTTTTTTGTGGAATGCAAAGGTGGCAAATCTCTCCGGCGAAACAGTAGACTCGTCAGTGAAGATGCAATCCTGGAAAGTTTCTCCACTGTCGATCCATGCCTGGGCCTGGACCACTCTCTTGATTTTGTTAACGTCCCTTATCATGGGGTGCGCTCTGTAATGACAAGGAAGAAATCATTTTAGAGGTACAGTACAGTTTCTTAAACAACACTTTTACCTCCTGTACTGTCCAGTACTAACCTAACACGTCCATATTTCCATCCAATTCTGCGTCTCATCTTCTTTATGCTGGTTCCGGATACAGTGAGATTGTGATTTTCCTGCAGAGTGTATTTGACCCTTATTGCACTCTTCTCATCATTCTCCTCACTTATTTTGTCGACCAGAAGAGTTGTCTCACTACAAAGTACAGAAAAACAATCCGGTAAGTTACAGAGAAGTAGGCCACAAGCACAGCACATCCTTTGGTATAAAAATAGTTTGCAATGAGATATTGTTCTATTAATATGCAGCAATATAAAAAATATATACTGTTGTTATATAAAGATACCGAAATAACTAAAATATTAGATACAGTAGATCTACAGTACACAATATATTGTTCTATTAATATGCAGCAATATAAAAAATATATATACTGTTGTTATATAAATTTACCGAAATAACTAAAATATTAGATACAGTAGATCTACAGTACACAATATATTGTTCTATTAATAGGCAGCAATATAAAAAATATATATACTGTTGTTATATAAATATACCGAAATAACTACAATATTAGATACAGTAGATCTACAGTACACAATATATTGTTCTATTAAAATGCAGCAATATAAAAAATATATATACTGTTGTTATATAAATATACCGAAATAACTAAAATATTAGATACAGTAGATGCACAGTATACAATATATTGTTCTATTAATATGCGTACTGGACACCTAACAAGCTCCTATTGAACCCCCAAAAAGACCACAACATATATATAAGCATATGAGTGTCACAGAGGAGTGCTACTGAGCATGGCAATATATATTTTAAAACCAGAGACAGAACATAAAACACAGACAAAGCTCAGTTTTTAGCACATCCAGTGAGACTCATACACGGTACAGTGCCTAAATATATATGTATAAATATCTAATAAGTAAAATGGTCTTTTAGTTTGACATTTTTGGCCAAAATTGTTGTAAGCCCCTGAGCCAACGCCAAGGCAGACCACATATCAGGGGTCCCTAACGCTAATATAAATTCTTAATAACCTGTGTAATAACAGGAAGAATGATTTATAGTAAATCTGTCAATATTAGTTGCAAAGTTCTGAGTCTGACTGAAGCTTTTATTAACCTGTACATTACCAGGAAAAGCACTCTGTATTAGAGATGTCACAGCCAAACTAGTTTGTGCTAAAAAGGATGTGCTAAAAACTGAGCTTTGTCTGTGTTTTATGTTCTGTCTCTGGTTTTAAAATCTATTAATATGCAGCAATATAAAATATATATATACTGTTGTTATATAAATATTCCGAAATAACTAAAATATTAGATACAGTAGATCTACAGTACACAATATATTGTTCTATTAATATGCAGCAATATAAAAAATATATATACTGTTGTTATATAAATATACCGAAATAACTACTGTATAAAATTAGAAACAGTAGATCAACACAATATATTGTTCTATTAATATGCAGCAATATTAACAATGATAGATATACTGTATTATATAGTTATATAAATATACTTATGCGGTAGTTTGGTTTTTCCGTGTGCATGATAGCACACGGTGGTTGATGGCACAATGAGGCCAGAAGCAGCAAACCAGCGTTGGATATCTGCAATTCGGTGTCCGCTCGTGTACATCTCCTTAATTCTCATGCTGAAATCCTTTGAAATCTTTTTAACAGGCATTGCTGCGAGTAGAAAGAAATACAAACACAAGAATTTATATTCAATGTTAAGTCGATGTGTATTCAATGTGCAGTGAATCCACAAAATGGATGGTGTATTTATACGTTAATGACTCACATTTGCGTGCGCCCACTTTCAACACCTGTACCTCGTCGCCATGCATAAAAGGTTACACACTTTGCATAGCCCACCATTCGATGATCTTTATCTGAACTTGCCCTTGTCCAGATACTGGATTGTGCCATCTGCTTCCATGGATCAACCCCAATTCTACAGACGCAGGAAGCCACTCGCCTCTTCCGTGCCTATCACACAGAAAAAGCAAAAGGCGGCAGCTGTTTCCACGCCAAGGCCAAAGCGACAGGCTAAGGCCAATAAAGAAAACCTTCTGCTGACCCCAAAGGCTAAGGGTTTTAATAGACGTAATCCTTATTATGTCAAGAAGCAATACGGTGATGTACACTCAACGCAAAACAAATGGTAGCCAACCCATCGAACCCGCAGACCACTTCCTCCAATACGCTTCGACGATTCTGCCGCCGGTCGCCCGAATATCTTCAACCCATCTTCTCCACTACTTGTCCTCGACGCTGCCGCCGATCTCCCGGTAACCCACAGGCCATCTTCGCCACCGGTGCCCCTGAAATCCACGGGTCACTTTCTCCATTGCGCTTAGACGACTCTGCCGCTTCTCGCCTGGAAATCCAGAGGTCACTTTCTCCATCCCTCTTCGATGACGCTGCCGCTTCTCCTCTCCCAGGAATCCACAGGTCACCTCCTCCACCCTTCTTTGGTGACGCTGCTGTTTCTCTCCATGGAACCCCCCTCTCATACTCCGTAGCACCCATCCACCCAGATGTCCACAGCACGCCATGCACAAGAACCAGCTCGTTAGACCGGATGCTGAATGGGATAAGTGTGGATATCCCTGGGAACTCTATTGTCCTGGCAAAGATAGATCTGCTTCTGGAGACCATGATAAATATGGATCAACGGATGCAGAAGATGGATCAACAGATGGAGAAGATGGATCAATGGATGGAGAAGATAGAGACTGACATAGCGGGGATACATAATTTGCTCAGTGTTCATGTCCCTGTATCCCCGACGCCGGAGCAGGAGGGTGGCATGGATGTGATGAATGGGACCTTCGAACACCTTCCATCACCAAGCGCACCCACTCCACCAGAAGATTTTATGTACATGTATGCCGTTGAGGAGGAGTATAACATGACAACCCAGTCAAGACCACGCCAGGAGACAACACGGTGACCAAGACAGGAGGAAAGCTTCCTCCCAGACAACCTATCCTCACCCGCCACCACAAGCACACCCGCTAACAGAAGAACACCCACTTCCAGAACCCAACCTACATTCGCTTGCATCGATACGGTGCCCGACATCATCCTGCGCGATCTGCCACCAGAACTCAGGGAGAAGTATAGGGTGATGAGTGCTGGTGTACCCCACAAGTATGCCTTGTTACTTTTTAAGCACAACGTGTCCTACTTGATGTACTGCGAGTGGGCCTTCAAAGTGAACTATGATGGAAATCGCAAAAAAAAGGCGCTTCCTGACAATTTAAGAAAGACCATTCTGGAGGAATTGTGGCGCTTTTTTTCAATTTAGATCCTTTAATGAAAGTCGTTCGAGACTGCATTAATGGCATTTTGCGCTATGCAAGGCATCGGCCATGGAAGGACAATCTGGTGGGGTACGAATTTGTGTGAGTGTTCAACTGTTGTTTATTTTTTGTAAATGTTTTTTTACAGTCCCCGAGAGCAACAAACAGGCCCGGTTTTCAAAGGTTACCCTGAAAACCGGGACTGTTTGCGGCTCTCGAGAACAGGAGTTGTGCAAGCCTGACTGACCGCTCTGCACACCATCCTACCGTAAATGTTTTGACTTGCTGTACATTAATAAAGGAGATGTTGCGTTTTGTATATTTTACTTTCTGAATAAAGATTTTTTTAAAAAACAGGTAAGACCATACTGTTGTGCTGTACTGTACCCGTTTTGACCTGCTGTACTTAAATAAAGGAGATGTTGCGTTTTGTATATTTTACTGTATGAATAAAGATTTTTTTTTAAAACAGGTAGGTAAGACCATACTGTTGTGCTGTACTGTACATGTTTTGACCTGCTGTACTTAAATAAAGGAGATTTTGTGTGTTTTAACTTGTATTAATAAATAAATGTTTGTGTTTACTGTAAACAAGACCTGCACAATTCCAGTCCCCCAGGACAAAAAAACAGGCCCGGTTTTCAAAGGTTACCCTGAAAACTGGGCCTGTTTGTGGCCCTCGAAGACAGGAGTTGTGCAGGCCTGACTGACTGCTCTGCACACCATCCTACCGTAAATGTTTTGACTTGCTGTACTTTAATAAATGAGATGTTGCGTTTTGTATTTTTTATGAATAAAGAATTTTTTTTAATAACAACATGTGACTGTAAACCATACTGACTGACTGTAAATGTTTTTACTTTCTGTACATAAATGTTTTAGCTTGCAGTAAACCTGTTGATGTTTTGAATTGCTGTGCAATTAAAATGTTTTTACATTGTACAGTATTTGTAAATAAATGTTTTTGTACTTACTCCACCAATAAAAGAAATGTTGATTTGTTTTAAATTGTTCCATTGGCTCCTTTGATACTGTAACAAAATACAGTGTTTCTAGAATGTACACTACTGTCCAGGCATACTGTACTGTATACTGTAGGCATGCTCAGTACTGTACATCACAAGAGTATTAAAAAAAAATACAAGACACATTCTGTATGTACTGGTATAGAAGACACATATGTACTGTAATACATGTAGAATAAATGCGTACTTTTTATTTTCTCGGGTTTATTATACAGTATACAGTATACAAAAAAGCATTGTATACAGTACGGTCTGAAAACATCAGCATACTGTTTCTGGTATTCTATCCTAATCAATAACAACAGCCAATAAACTGTAGACTCCGGTACATGGTTTTTTAAATCCGATTCTGCAATGTGCAGGCATTGTTACACGAAGCGATATTATCCATCCATATCCATCAGATGACAAAGTTTTATTTTCTGAGGAAAAAATAAATAAAAGTTTTACTGTGATGGTCAGTCCCCCAAAGAAGTTCCTAGTCAGTCCCACCAATGTTTTTCTCGGGGGGCGTCTCCTGTTCACATGCGCATGCGCCTACCGTCGATGTGATGACACGCATATGCGTTTCAAAAAGTTTCCAATGCGCATGCGCCTAGCTTTTCACCAATTGTGCAGTATCTACTGTAGAAGCCGCTGAGCCAATGATATAGCTAACAGGAGAATCGCTTGACTTTTGAATCGCACTGATATTGATATTTTCAAAATAAAAAAAAACAGAATAAAATACGGCAACATTACTCACCATAGAATTTCCCAATCATCTGGCGCCGGGCCACTGCCAGTCCAGTATTCTTGATCATACACGTCGTTGACAGGGACTACTACACCTGTAGTCAGCTGATGAGGCTGGAAATCGCTTAGGTACATGCAAGCTTGCTCGAAACTATACGGCTCAGGCTACAGGTATCCGTCCGTGGACAGACAGCAAGGGTTGTCACTGACGGTCGGAACGTTATTGGAAGCTGGTGCTGGTGCAAGTGCATTGCTTGCCAGCGACTGTCGTTTCTTAGTTGGTTTTAACACGACCTTTCGCCTTTTGCCGTCTGCTTGATCATAGATACAGGAAAAACCCGGTGATACACACCAATACCCTCCAATAAATTCGGGATCAATACGATAAAAACATGGATCGCTACATAACTTTTTCCTTATTGCACGCTTCCACACATGAGGAGCTGGCGAAAATTTGTAAAAGTCATAGTTTTCGATAAAATACTGATAAATTTGAACAACTGTTGCTATCTTATCATCTGTTGCATTAATCGCGGCCCATATTAAATACGCGTACGTTCTGTCGGGTTTTTGGAACACGGGCTGCACTTGAACACTCATGGTGACGGGACTCTGGAGAATAACAGAAACTGGTGTTTGTCTTTCTTTAATATGAAAAGCCTAAATTGATACATTATTGTAACCTCTTCCTTCAGTCCCAAGGCCAATTTACAATAGACCACTGTGGAATCTTTTTTAAACAAAACACCTGCAAGTCGACACATTACTGAAGCGCATGCGCATTACAATTCATGAATATCTGCCATCTGGCGGACACGCAAAGAATTGCAACCTATTAAATCCGAACCATTCTCAATAAACGCATCAACTGCGCGTCAACCGCGCATGAACCGCGACTGAGAATGCGGCATGAATGCGGCATGAACCCGGCGAGAACCCGGCGTAGTGTGTAGCATACGAAAAAAAAATCCCGGAAAAATGCGGAAATGTTGGAGAATAAAAGGGGGCGCGACAGTAGGTCAGGTTTATTTATTTTACATTCAGGGTTTCTTCCTTTTGGTTCTGCGAGAGACCTCTGGAGACCACCTGCAGTATCCTCAGGCTTCTCACGGGTATCAGGCTGTGTGGTCCACGGGGGACACCTGTGGGGAAGAACCGGTGGCCCCACATCTGTGGGGGCACCACGGACCCGGAGTTGCTCACCCATGGGTCCCCAGAACCCCTTGGGAGCCAACCTAGGCCCCTCAGATACCTGTGGGTCTGACCCGGGGCCCCCAGACATCCGCGGGCCTACCGTGGGGACCCAATCGTGGCCCTCGGTGACCCGCGGAGACCACCTGGTGGTCCATGGCGCCTGGCGGGACCCACCAACAGGCCTCCAGAACCTATATGAAACAAGTTGCTGGTAACCTGTAGGTCTGTGAGGTGACCTGTCAGGCCCACCGGGGACTCACGTGGGCCTGGGGTATGAACCCTGGATGAAAAAGAATAAATCATGTATTTATGGGGGGGCACAGGGGGTGGGTTACGTATTTAATAAATAGAATGATGTTTATTGTGGGGCAGTGTATTGTTTTTATTGTGGGTACTGGGGGTGGGGGGAGGGGGTATTGGCCCCAAGGGTATGTGGGTAGGCCTCCCGGCTGGGTAGTAGGTGAGGGTGGTTAGGCCTCACGGGGTGGGGGGTTAGTGGGGGAGGGTATGTAGGCCTCCCGAGTGGTGGGTGAGGGTGGGTTAACCCCTTAATGACTGTAGTGGTTAATAACCGCTATGGTGATTAAGGGGTTAGGGGACATTACATTGGATGTTTTTATTCTTGTTTCTGTTTTGCAGCAGCGGAGGGGGCATGGATGGTGATGAAGATGCGGATGGCATTCATCGTGGCAGCCGGACAAGGGTTAGTGCTATATGTATTTAATGTATTTATTGTTCTTTATGTATTTAAAATGGACAAATGCACTATTATCCATTATAGTAATTTTGCCCATTACTGTATTGTATGTTTTAGGGGGATGTATTTATTGTAAAGTATTTGTGTTGTTGTATTTTTTGGGGGGGGGCACAGAATTGGTACTGCAGGCCTGCGGGGAAAACCCGAGGGCCCCCGCCGGCCTCTAGTATCATTGCTGTGCATCCCAAAAATGAGATATATGTAATGGGGGTATAGGGGTTGTTGGGGGCACAGGGGGTGTATGTTGTGTATTGCAATGTTTATTGGGGGCAATTGTCTCCAATAAACATGCTATTATGCCTTAACCCCTTCATTGCCTTAGTGGCTATACGCTATGGTAATGAAGCAACATTAATGTATTTTAATAATATTGTGCGGGAGCAGGGGGTCCCCTGAGCTGAACCGCATTGAATTGTGGCTCAGAGACCCCCTGCTTCCCGAGTTACAGGCCCCGGTTTGGGGCATCGGTTCCAGTGTCGCCGCCATCTTTATAGCGTCCAAGACGCGACGTGGGCTCTATAAAGATGGCGGCGACACTGGCACCTGATGCCCCTTACCGGGGCCTGTAACTCGGGAAGCAGGGGGTCCCTGAGGCAGAAATCAATGTGGTTCAGCTCAGGGGACCCCCTTCTCCCGCACAATATTATTAAAAATACATTAAGGCTGCTTAATTACCATAGCGGATAGCCGCTAAGGTAAGGAATGATTGTTTATTGATATGTGTGTTTTACTCATAGTGTAGATGTGCAGAGGGTCTCCGGAGCTGAACCGCTTTGGTTTTAGGTCCGGGAACCCCCTGCTTCCCGTGATACAGGCCTCTTTATTGGGTGCCTCTGCTTTGTTTACATTCCGCGGTCACGTGATCGGGACATTGAAATGCAGAGGGATACCGGCACCTCGTAAAAGGGCCTGTATCTCGGGAAGCAGAGTGTCCCCGGACCTGAAACCAATGCGGTTCAGCTCCGGAGACCCCCTGCACATGTATACTATGAGTAAAAGTTGTTTAGAAAGATTTTTAATGTGCCGATGTTTGCACAGAGAGAGTGACGGATCTCTCTCTGTTGCAAACAAATATCGGCAGAAACGGCCTATCGCCAGGCTATAGGGAGCCAGGCTCTTTTATCACCTGCTCATCGGCGTTTTGCTTTCGCAGTGATTCGCCAGGGATTCGGCAGGGATTCGGCCTTTACTGAATACTGCGAGAGCAAATCGCCAACATCATGCCGATAGTGAACACTTGGCGAGAGCATTAGTGCTTAGAGCCCTAAATCGCCTGGGGAGAGAAGAAGCGCGTTGATCGCGCGAAACTATCGTCGGATTTTAGTGACGTCACTACGGTGACGGTCACATGGGAACGCGACAGCAAACACTTGCAGCTTCCGATTTTGATCTGTACTGAAGACATGTGCGACACTTAGGACGTCTATCCCATTGGTGTCTTTGCAGCATTACACATCAGGTTGTATGCTTTCGGCCTCATTGCTGGCGATTTAGTTCCTAACAGCAGTCCCATTCACTGATGTCTGTGTGGGTATATGTTTAGTCCACTATACATTTAACCCCTTATATCCATTTTGTACCATCATTATGATGGTTATCTACCTACAAGTGACATATTAATTGTTACTCCGAGATATGCTTTAATTTGAGCTTTTTGGAACTAATTTTTGCTGTATGCTGTTATTTTGCAGTGTTCTGTGGTGAAGCTAATTAGTAATGTTAGTATATTTTGGACACTGGCCCCTTATATCTTGATGGGGCTTTATACATATGTTCATACTACACTGGCGACACACTTTATTCGAGCTCGGCTAGTCCCACGAATTCGGGTATACCCGGGTGTATTGAGGTTTGTGACTGTTTTCTGCCTGAGTGCATTGAGGTATTTTCCAGGCAGGGATTGAAGCATTTTATTCCCGCTGGCTGCAATACTGCACAGTATATATATATATACTGCATTACAATTCATGAATTTATGCCATCTGGTAGACACGCGAAGCATTGCAGTCTATTAAATCCTAATCATTATCATTTAACAGATCAGCCGCCCGTCAGCCAGGCATGAACCCAGGCTGGGAAGGCAAACGCAACGGGGCTTGTCAGAGGTGAGGAGCGGCGCATTCCAGGTATCTGCCAGGTACATACTGGGTATTTGCTCAAATAAAGTGTGTCGGTGCAGTAGCACTCTTATTTACCTTATACTTTCCGTCTCGTCCACACGGGGACTTTTTTAGTTATAGTTAATTCGTTGTCATTTTATGCATTTCGTCATATTTTAGCATGTAATAAAATTGAATATGTTTATATTGTGTTATAGTCATGGTTATGTGGATATTTCCCATTTGGTCTGTAATATTTTCAAATTAGTGGTACTAGTTACTTAACTGGTACTTTATGTATATTAGATTACAATTTACAATGAGTGCAGTTTTTAGGGACCTTAAGTGACAATCTTTGGTCACTTATCAGTGTTTTCTTTACGACTTTTTCCCTATACACCATTGATAATATCTTTTTCTAGTTGGTGAGCAAGGTGTTATTGGGTATTTTATGGCATTTAATCTTTATAAATGTGTTGCTTTTTTAGTTAAAATGCAAAAACATATAGGCCTGCTAGCTGGATACTGACAGTAGGGAGCAATGATAAGCAATACTGCTTACTACTGTAGCTCACAAGACTCAGTTCATGTATTATGGTTGTAATATATTTGATCTCTCCCATCGTACTTGCAGTGTCTCGTTTCCTCTATCGATCTCTCTGTAGGTGTACCCCGGGGGTCTGTCCTGAGACCTTTTCTCTTTTCTCACACTCTCTCTAGTAACCTTATCACAATTCATGGATTTAAATATCACCTCTATGATGATACACACAAATTAAATTTTCAAACCCTGATCAAAGTCTCTGAATGTCATATAATACTGGATGGCCCATTGTCAACTCGAACTTAACATGTCAAAGATGGAGCTCCTCATACTTCTTCTAGCCTGGTCCCACTGTCCCTCTCATTCATTACTGTTGGCAGCCCTATCATTCCCCCAGTATCACAAGCACATTACCTACAGTAGGTATCACATTATACTCCTCCCTCACATTCTCCTCACATTTTCAATATAGCTAAAACCTCCATAACATTGTAAACGAACGCCCTCTCCTCTGTTGGTCTACTGCTAAAACTCTAACACATTCCCTCATTCTCTCCTGTATCAACTATTGTAACCTTCTACTGTCTAGCCTTCCTGCCTGTCACCTGTCTCCCATTCAATCTATCCGAAACGCTGCGGTTAGAATCACTTTACTCTCTCCTAAATGTATCTCAGTGTCTTTCCTAAGGTAATCCTAAAGTAATCCCTCTCCTGGCTTCCTATTAAATCCCGTATAACAAACAAAAGTCTCCCCCTCCATTTTAAAGTTATACACTCTTCTGCCCCTCCTTAGATCTCAACCCTAATTTCTCACTATACAGTGGCGACACACTTTATTCTCGCTCGGCTAGTCCCGCGAATTCGGGTATACTCGGGTGTATTGAGGTTTGTGATCGTTTTCTGCCGGCAGGGATTGAAGCATTTTATTCCGGCTGGCTGCAATACTGCAATGCCGTGTAAAAACACATGAGGGCGCTTGCGAGCTGTTCTCTTTGAAGCCGTCCCCTATAATGAATTGTAATGCAGTATATATACTGTATATATATATATATATATATACTGTATAACAACAACCCCTATAACCCCTAACATACAGTACTGTACACATACAGTACTGTATATGCACATACATAAATGATACTATGGGCCGGCGGGGGGCGAGATGTGTTTGTAGCAGAGAGAGATCTGCTGTTCTCTCTGCGCAAACATCGGCACATTAAAAATTATTTTAAATACATTTTTATTTATAGTGTAGATGTGAGAGGGGTCTCGGGAGCTGAACCGCACTGGTTTCAGGTCCGGGAACCCTCTGCTCCCCGAGATACAGCCCCCTTTATGAGGTGCCGGTATCCCTCTGCATTTAAAGGGCCCGATCACGTGATCGCGGCCTGTAAACCAAGCAGAGCAGAGGGATACCGGCACCCCCTAAAGGGGCCTGTATCTCGGGGAGCAGGGGGTCCCCAGACCTAAAACCACAGCGGTTCAGCTCCGGAGACCCTCTGCACATGTACAGTATAAATAAAACACACACATCAATAAAGAATCGTTCTTTACCTTAGCGGCTATGTGCTATGGTAACGAAGCAGCATTTCTGTATTTTAATAATATTGTACAGTGAGCAGGGGGTTCCCTGAGCCAGAAATTAATGCTCAGGGACCCCCCCTGCTCCTGCACAATATTATTAAAAATACAGAAATGCTGCTTCATTACCATAGCGTATAGCCGCTAAGGCAATGAAGGGGTTAACTCACCGTGCCCGCTTTATTGTGGGTAGCGGGGGTGGGTGAGGGGGGTATTTGGCCCTTGGTGTGAGTTTAGGGCTTGCGGGGGGGTTGCGGGTGCACTTAACCCCTTCACGGCCGTAGCAGTTAATACCGCTACGGTCATGAAGGGGTTAAGCCCTCCCGCTACCCCCCCCGCAAGCCCTAAACAGCCACCGTTGGGGCTAATACCCCCTTCACCCACCCCCGCTACCCAAAATAAAATCTATGTACTGTAAAACCCCCTCCCCTTCTGTATTCTCTCTTTTAAACTTCCCTGCCTTCAATGTAATCTACTGTACTTTATGTAAAACCCCCTCCCCAATTCTCTCTTTTAAACTTCCCTGCCTTCACTGTAATCTATGTAAAAAAAACCTCCCCCTATTGTGTGTTAAATCTCCATGGCCTGTGTTTCTGAGTGCAGTGTACTGTGTGTAAATGTGGGGAGGGGGATCCCGTGTAAATAACCACACCCACCACCGCTACCCACAATAAAACAAATCACACACAGCATCCCCGCAATAGATAAATAAATAAGTCTAAATAAATAAATAAATACAAATAAATACATTTGATATACATTTTTATTCCTAGTGTAGATGTGCAGGGGGTCTCGGGAGCTGAACCGCGTTGGTTTCAGGTCCGGGGACCCCCTGCCCCCCGAGATACAGACCCATTTATGAGGTGTTAACCCACCGTGCCCGCTTTATTGTGGGTAGCGGGGGTGGGTGAAGGGGTTTATAAATGTGAGTTTATAAATAAAATAAAGAATATACTGTAATTTCTAGGGGCCCTAGAACAGAAGTTCCCACGCCAATTGCGCGCTCATTGCTCTTTTTTTTACAATGTTGCTGGTCTTGCGGCTTTGCATTCTGGCAGCAAAAAGCAGTTTGTAGTACTGAGTGTGAGATAAATTAACCAGTTCTTTTATTGCTGAAGTCGCCACAAAAAACTTTTATTTACAAATACAGTACAATACAATGGTGAAACATTTCAAGTGAACAGCAATTCAAAATATCAACACACAATAATACATACAGTACAGTACTGTATGATTATTTATTTATAATACAGTATACAGCTCTGTACTGTATATGCAGTATACAGTATACTGTACTGTATTTGGGGCTTGTCTTTGGGGGTTTATTTATGCAATTATTAGGGTGACCTGCCTGCCTTTGGAAATACTGTGACAGTACAGTCCCAGCTATTTCAGCCACCCCATCCCCTCCCTTAGAGTTTTAAATCCTTCCCTGGCCAAGCGTCAATGGGCTGGCTCATTCAACCCTAATCTAATCATTGTGTTGTTAATCTGCCCCTGGGCGGGCTACGGTAACAAGATTCAGCAGGAGGCCAGCGTCTGATCCCACCATCCCCCTCCAACAACCATTAGATGCCTGAGGCCTTCCTGCTTTGGAAAAAGATTCAGCAGGAGGCTAGCATCTGATCCCACCATCCCCCTCCAACAACCTTTAGAGGCCTGAGGCCTGCCTGCTTTGGAAAAAGATTCAGCAGGAGGCCAGCGTCTGATCCCACCGTCCCCCTCCAACAACCCTTAGAGGCCTGCCTGCTTTGGAATAAGATTCAGCAGGAGGCCAGCGTCTGATCCCACCATCCCCCTCCAACAACCCGTAGAGGCCTGAGGCCTGCCTGCTTTGGAAAAAGATTCACTTCTTCTAAATTAAATACAGTACATTCTCTAATACCTTTGGAATAAAAATATATATACAGTAATGTGAAATAATCCGTTCTGTGGATCTGAGCGGGTTGAAAGTCACCAGGTCCTCATACAGTACATTCTCGAATACCTTTAGAATAAAAATATATAAATATACAGTATAAATATTGTACAGTATAATGTTAAATAACCCGTCCTGTTCTTTTTTCCTTCATAACAGTATCCTCATTGTGTCTGCGTTACAGTAGTTCATTGAGAGAGGAGAGGTTTTGTGTACATCATTACTGCTGTTTATATACTGTACATTTGACTGCACAAGCAGATTTGACGGGAAACAACGCCCCCCTACCCCTTGGGCACCCTTTTTCCTGGAACGACAAGAAAACAAAAACTTAGTTCAGTTACTGTACTGCAGAGTATGTACATACTGTACTGTATTATGGCAGAACTACTGTAGGTGGCTGGTGCAGATTTCTCTGTAAAGAAAAAAATGGAGTAGTTAGTAGGCAGTTACTGTAGTACTGTCAAACTACTGTATACTGGAACTACTGTATACCATGGCTATGTACTGTAACCTTATGGCTGCTGCTGCTGTCTCTGAAAAGAAAAAATCTGTGCCATACTTACCTGTATCATACTGTGCTTACAATACTACAGCACTCTACTACTTTCCTGATGCTTGCCCATTGCGCGCGATGACAATGGGCAACACTGTGGCAATATGGTCTATATATTTATTGCATCGTTCCACGGTGAGTACATCGTTCCAAAAACTCAGTATGGCTTTCAACAACTCGTCCTTTTTGGAGGGTTTCGCCACTTTACGGATATGTTCCTTCAGCTGATGCCAGACCATTTCGATCGGATTGAAGTCTGGCGATCTGTGATTGGAAAGAAAGGACAATTGGTTTAAGAGCTAAAAACAGTGGGGAACAAAAATGGGACACGGTCTACTGCACTTACTCCGCTGGCGTATTCACCCAGTTGATGCCGCGCTCAAGGATATGCGCCGTCGACGCGGTGTGCTTGGGATCGTTGTCCTGGTAGAAGCGGTGACCATTGGTGAAGTCGCGTCTGATGTATCATACTATCGCGGGCACAATGTTGTCTATGAAGAAAGCTTTATTCATGATTCCTATAGCAAGAAAAGAAAAGTGCTCAATAGTACAGTACAGTGCATACGGTAAGGCAACACTAGTCAAGTACAGTGCATTAGGCGGCATTATATTTGAGAAATTGTACCTTCAAAGATGACAATGCATCCCGGTACACGCCTAGAGATGGCACCCCACACATGCAGCTTCACAGGGTGTTTTGGCCGCGGCTTCAAAGATATGCGGCCTTTTTTGTGGAACGCAAATCTTGCAAATCTCTCCAGCGACACAGTAGACTCATCAGTGAAGATGCAATCCTGGAAAGTCTCACCGCTGTCGATCCATGCCTGGGCCTGGAGCACTCTTTTGATTTTGTTTGCGTCCCGTATCATGCGGTACGCTCTGTAATGACTATGAATAAAAATGTTTTGCGTCACAGCGCAGTACAGTTTGCAAAACAACATTTTTACTTTACAGTAACTCCTGTACTGTCCAGTACTAACCTCACACGTCCATATTTCCATCAAATTCTGCGTCTCATCTTCTTTATGCTGCTCTCGGATACAGTCAGATTGTGCTTTTCCTGCAGAGTGTTTTTAACCCTTAATGCACTCCTCTCATCATTCTCCTCACTTATTCTGTCCACCAGAAGAGTAGTCTCCCTACAATGCAAAGAAATTATATTGTTTTATTAATATGCAGCAATATAAAATGTATACTGTATACTGTACATGTAATGTTGTAATATACAGTAAATAATAATACCAAAAGTGTATACTGCTGCACAAAAAATATAAATTGACCACAAATACAGTATATACTGTTGTAATATAAATATACTATATAAATATACTGTTGTTATATCATAATAAATATACATCATGTATATATTCCGTTGTAAGATGAATTGCAATATACCAAAAGTGTATACTGCTGCACAAAAAATATAAATTGACCACAAATACAGTATATACTCTTGTAATATAAATATACTGTACTATATAAATATACTGTTGTTATATCATAATAAATATACATCATATATATTCCGTTGTAAGATGAATTGCAATATACCAAAAGTGTATACTGCTGCCCAAAAAATATACATGTACACTACAGTTTTCTATATCTTTTTTGTTAAGTTTTGTAAATATACTTACGCGTTAGTTACCCTTGGTTCCTTTTTGCTGTCTCTGTTTTTTGCGTGTGCATGATAGCACACGGTGTTTGATGGCACAACGAGGCCAGAAGCAGTTAACCAGCGCTGGATATCTGCAATTCGTTTTCCGCTCGTGTACATCTCCTTCATTCTCATGCTGAGATCCTTTGAAATCTTCTTAACAGGCATTGCTGCGAGTAGAAAGAAATACAAACACAAGAATGTGTATTCGATGTTTAGTCGATGTGTATTCAATGTGCAGTGAATCCACAAAATGGATGGTGTATTTATACGTTAATGACTCACATTACAGTACGCCCACTTTCAACACCTGTACCTGGCCGCCATGCATAAAAGGTCACACACTTTGCATAGTCCACCACTCCAGGATCTTTATCTGAGCTTGCCCTTGTTCAGATACTATACTGCATTGTGCCACCTGCTTCCATGGAGCATCCCCGGTTCTATGGATGCAAGAACACACTCACCTTTGCCGTGCCTGCCATGCTGAAAAAGCGAAAGGCAGCAGCCGTTTACACGCCAAGGACAAAGCGACAGGCTAAGTCCAATAAAGAAAACCTTCTGCTGACCCCAAAGGCTAAGGGTTTTCCTAGACGTAAACCTCATTATGTGAAGAAGAAATACGGTGATGTGCTTTGTACGCAAGACGAATGGCAGCCATCCCACCGAATCCGCAGACCACTTCCTCCCATATGCTTCGACGACTCTGCTGTAGCTGTCCCGGAAATCTTCAGCCCGGCTTCTCCACCCCCATCTTGTCTGGTTCCATCCGAAGATGCTGCCGCCTCTGAAATCCAAGGGTCACCGTCTCCTTTGCTCTTGGACGACTCTGCTTCTCGCCCGGAAATCCAACGGTCACCTTCTCCATCCCTCTTTGACGACGCTGCCGCTTCTCCTGTACCGGGTATCCACAGGCCACCTCTTGCACTCTCCATCGCTGCCGCTTCTCCTGTACCGGGTATCCCCAGGCCACCTCCTCCACTCTCCATCGATGCCGCTTCTCTCCATGCAACCCACATCTCATCCTCCGTTGCACCCATCCCCCCAGATGTCCAGATGCCATGCACAAGCAGCTCATTAGACCGGATCCTGAATGGGATAAGTGTGGATCTCCCCGGGAATTCTATTGTGCTGGCAAAGCTAGATCTGCTTCTGGAGTCGGTGCTACATGTGGAGCAACGGATGGAAAAGATAGAGGCTGACATAGCAGGTATACATTGTTTGCTCGGTGTTAATGGCCCTGTTTCCCCGACGTCGGATCAGGAGGGTGACATGGATGTGATGCATGGTACCTTCGGCCCCCGTCCATCACCAAGCGCACCCCCCCCACCAGAAGATGTAATTTACATGTACATTGAGGAGGACATGACAACCCCGTCAAGACCACGCCAGGAGACAACCCGGCGACCTTGACCGGAGGAAAGCTTCCTCCCAGACACCCTACCATCGCCCGTCGCCTCAAGTACACCCGCTCCCAAAAGACCTCCTACACCCGCTCGCATCGAAACGGTGCCCGACATCACCCTGCGCGATCTGCCACTGGGGCTCAGGGAGAAGTATAGGGTGATGAGTGCTGGTGTACCCCACAAGTATGCCTTGATCATTTTTAAGCACCATGTTCCCTACTCGTTGTACTGTGAGTGGATGTTCAAAGTGAACTACGATGGGAATCGACAAAAAAAGGCCCTTCCTGCCAATTTAAGGCTACAAATTGTGGAAGAAATGCGGCGCTTTTATGCAGTTACAGATCCTGTAATGAGAGGCGTTAGAGACTGCATTAATGGCATTTTGCGCCATGCAAGGAATCGGCCATGGATGGACAATGTGGAGGACTGTCAGTGAGACCATAATGTAATGTTGTGCTGAACTGTATTGTGCTGTACAGTACATGTTTTGCCCTACAGTTCCTGCTGTACTTAAACAAAGGATACTGTACTGTATGTTGTGTGTTGCACGGTTTTCAATGTGGCCCTGAAAACCTGCCCTGTTTTCTGCCCTCTAGGACTGAGCTGGTTGCGCATCATCCCACTGTAGAAGCATTTAATAAAGGCTGCAGTTTTGCACTGTACAGTACTGTACTGTATGTATTATTGTGTGTTGATGTTTTGAATTGCTGTTCACTTGAAATGTTTCACCATTGTATTGTACTGTATTTGTAAATAAAAGTTTTTTGTGGCGACTTCAGCAATAAAAGAACTGGTTAATTTATCTCACACTCAGTACTACAAACTGCTTTTGCTGCCAGACTGCAAAGCCGCAAGACCAGCAACATTGTAAAAAAAGAGCAATGAGTGCGCAATTGGCGTGGGAACTTCTGTTCTAGGGCCCCTAGAAATAATATTCTTTATTTTATTTATAAACTCACATTTATAAACCCCTTCACCCACCCCCGCTACCCACAATAAAAAATAATCACACACAGCATCCCCGCAATAAATAAATAAATAAATAAATAAATACAAATAAATACATTTGAAATACACTTTTATTCCTAGTGTAGATGTGCAGGGGGTCTCGGGAGCTGAACCGCGTTGGTTTCAGGTTGGGGGACCCCCTGCCCCCCGAGATACAGACCCCTTTATGTGGTGCCGGTATCCCTCTGCGTTGAGACCCCGATCACGTGACCGCGGCCTGTTAAACCAAGCAGAGGGATACCGGCACCCCTAAAAGGGGCCTGTATCTCGGGGGGTAGGGGGTCCCCGGACCTGAAACCACAGCGGTTCTGCTACGGAGACCCTCTGCACATCTACACTGTGAATAAAACACACACATCATTAAAGAATCATTCATTGCCTTAGCGGCTATCCGCTATGGTAATGAAGCAGCATTTCTGTATTTTTAATAATATTGTACAGTGAGCAGGGGGTTCCCTGAGCCAGAAATCTAAACTCAGGGGGCCCCCTGCTCCTGCTCAATATTATTAAAAGTACAGAAATGCTGCTTCATTACCTTAGCGTATAGCCGCTAAGGTAATGAAGGGGTTAAGGCATAATAACCAATAAATACATTCAATACACTACCCACTACCCATGGCAACCTCCGCTGCTGCTGCTGTAAAACAGAGAAAACAATTAACACTTTCAAAGTAATGTCCCCTAACCCCTTAATCTCCACAGCAGTTATTAACCGCTACAGTCATGAAGGGGTTAACCCACCCTCACCCACCACTCGGGATGCTTACATACCCTCCCACACTAACCCCCCCCCCGTGAGGCCTAACCAACCAGTCAGTACCCACAAGGGAGGCCTACCCACATACCGTTGGGGAAACACCCCACCCCCAGTACCCGCAATAAAAACAGTACAATGACCCACAATAAACAGCATTATATTTATTAAATACATTACCCACCCCCTGTGCCCCCCCATAAATACAAGATTTATCCTTTTTCATACAGGGTTCATAACGCAGCCCCACGCTAGTCCCCGGTGGGCTGGCAGGGCACCTGGACAGACCTACAGTTTACCAGCAGCCCTTTTTACACAGGTTTAGGAGGCCTGCTGGTGGATCCTGCCAGCACCATGGCCCCCAGGTGGTCTCCTTGGGTCACCGTGGGCCACAATTGGGTCCCCACGGTAGGCCCAAGGATGTCTGGGAGCCCCGGGTCAAACCCACAGGTGTCTGCGGGGCCTCGGGTGGTTCCCTCGGGGGTCTGGGGAACTCACGGGTGCTCACTATGGGTCCGCGGTGCCCCCACAGAAGTGGGACCACACATCATCATCCCCGCACCTACGGGTCGGCGGTGCCCCCACAGAAGTGGGACCACACATCGTCATCCCCGCAGACTACGTGTCCGCGGTGCCCCCACAGAAGTGGGACCACACATCATCATCCCCGCATGTGTCACCCGTGGAACCACAAGCCTGATACCCTTGGGATACCCGAGAATACCCGGAGGTGGTCTCCAGAGGTCCCACGCAGAACCACGGAATCAACCCTGAATGTAAAAAAAATAAACCTGGCCTATACATTCAATACATACACCCTCCCCCCCAACACCTACAGTACAATAATGTGCAAAATAACTATTATCCAGATATGGATAATAGATTAATTGCCCATTATTAAAACCATTAACTAGCATATACAAATAAATAAAGTACTACTGACCTCATCAATACGAAGTGTCCGTCGCCAGCGCCTTCCTTCCTTCCCTTGCCCACACAAGACATAGCCAATACCAAGCCAATACATTGCAAGTACATTCAGATATCAATTAACCCCTTAAACACCTTATCAGATAATAACCGCAAAGGTGATTAAGGGGTTAAGCAACACAGGCCCGATACCCACCCTTCACACATGAATTTGTACTGTGACTTCATCATGCAACTATATATATACTGTATACTGTATACACTGGCGACACACTTTATTCGAGCTCAGCTAGTCCCACGAATTCGGGTATACCCGGGTGTATTGAGGTTTGTGACTGTTTTCTGCCCGAGTGCATTGAGGTATTTTCCAGGCAGGGATTGAAGCATTTTATTCCCGCTGGCTGCAATACTGCACAGTATATATATATATACTGCATTACAATTCATGAATTTATGCCATCTGGTAGACACGCGAAGCATTGCAGCCTATTAAATCCTAATCATTATCATTTAACAGATCAGCCGCCCGTCAGCCAGGCATGAACCCAGGCTGGGAAGGCAAACGCAACGGGGCTTGTCAGAGGTGAGGAGCGGCGCATTCCAGGTATCTGCCAGGTACATACTGGGTATTTGCTCAAATAAAGTGTGTCGGTGCAGTATATATACAGAGAGACAGAGAGAGAGAGAGAGAGAGAGAGAGAGAGAGAGAGAGAGAGAGAGAGAGAGAGAGAGAGAGAGAGAGAGAGAGATACAGTATATATATATACACACGTTATATACACACCCATGATAAACCAATATACAGTACAAATAAATGTAGAAGGGTTATCAAAACCATACTGCCCTACAACCAAACACTTCTCCATACATACACACTAAATTAAAATCAATTTCCTTTAATATTCATAACTGATCTCTCAATCTAAATCATCACTAAGCCTCTGAAAAGCCATTTAAACAACTTACATTCCAATATAAATGATGCCTAAATATCTATGCACGATACAGTATACATTCTGCAAATTAATCAATCAAGTAAACAAAAATCAATTAGCAATCATTATTTACATCCCTAAACAATTCACACTCCCATCAAGAACAATGAAACCATTAACAAATTCACGCCTAGAGCAGAACAATTAAGCCTTTGAAAAAATATTAGTACCGACAAAAATACAACCTTTACAACCAAGCCTATCCCTGACCTTCCTCAAACACACAATACAATACCAAGGAATACATCTATCTAATTTTAAAATACTTTAAACACATGTTAAAAAAGCTTTTAAAAAAATTAACAAGTTAAATAAAATACATTTCTTTAGTTCACTTACCATTATTTGGCACCATCCGACTCCCGTTGCGCAGCTTACTCACGAACCAATCCACGATCAGGAACCCATAAAATAAAAAACCATAAAATAATAAACATTAAACTAAAAATCCAAATCAATCCACGGGTCTTCTACTTGTAATCCATCTTCATCTGTATTCTTCTTTCTTCTATCTCCTTCCGGGCGGGGCAGAGCGTGGTCTTCTTTCCATCATCGGCCACGCCCTTGTCTTTTTTCTTCTCCGGAGGTCCTTCCTCCGCGGTGTCTGGCTTCAAAATGAGACGACATAGGCTTTTAAAGGTCTATGACGTCACATTTTGCGTCATGGTTCCCACGGTCCTGATTGGGCCGTGAAAACCATGTGTTTTGGCCGACAAAAATTAAAATGATGACGTCATCTTAAAGGCAATGAAAGCACAGCCAATCAGAATGTCTTTGCTTCAATTGCTTTTAAGATGACGTCATGAAAAGGCACATGGCCGCCCTCACATGGTATGGTAGCCAATCAGAGCGTGGGAACTTTATCCCTACTCTGATTGGCTCTGGTATACCATGTGTCAGGGGCTTGGGGGAGAAAGGATGTGACGTCAATGAAAACCTGTCACGTGGTACGGTAGCCAATCAGAGCGTGGGAACTTTATCCCTACTCTGATTGGCTACCGTACCACGTGACAGGTTTTCATTGACGTCACATCCTTTCTCCCCCAAGCCCCTGACACATGGTATACCAGCGCAAATCAGAGTAGGGATAAAGTTCCCACGCTCTGATTGGCAACCGTACCACGTGACAGGTTTTCATTGACGTCACATCCTTTCTCCCCCAAGCCCCTGACACATGGTATACCAGAGCCAATCAGAGTAGGGATAAAGTTCTCATGCTCTGATTGGCTACCATACCATGTGAGGGCGGCCATGTGCCTTTTCATGACGTCATCTTAAAGGCAATTGAAGCAAAGCCATTCTGATTGGCTGTGCTTTCATTGCCTTTAAGATGACGTCATCATTTTAATTTTTGTCGGCCAAAACACATGGTTTTCACGGCCCAAACAGGACCATGGGAACCATGACGCAAAATGTGACGTCATAGGCCTTTAAAAGCCTATGTCGTCTCATTTTGAAGCCAGACGCCGCGCAGGAATGACCTCTGGAGAAGAAAAAAGACAAGGGCGTGGCCGATGATGGAAAGAAGACCACGCCCTGCCCCGCCCGGAAGGAGATAGAAGAAAGAAGAATACAGATGAAGATGGATTACAAGTAGAAGACCCGTGGATTGATTTGGATTTTTAGTTTAATGTTTATTATTTTATGTTTTTTTATTTTATGGGTTCCTGATCGTGGATTGGTTCGTGAGTAAGCTGCGCAACGGGAGTCAGTGGGGCCAAATAATGGTAAGTGAACTAAAGAAATGTATTTTATTTAACTTGTTAATTTTTTTAAAAGCTTTTTTAACATGTGTTTAAAGTATTTTAAAATTAGATAGATGTATTCCTTGGTATTGTATTGTGTGTTTGAGGAAGGTCAGGGATAGGCTTGGTTGTAAAGGTTGTATTTTTGTCGGTACTTATATTTTTTCAAAGGCTTAATTGTTCTGCTCTAGGCGTGAATTTGTTAATGGTTTCATTGTTCTTGATGGGAGTGTGAATTGTTTAGGGATGTAAATAATGATTGCTAATTGATTTTTGTTTACTTGGTTGATTAATTTGCAGAATGTATACTGTATCGTGCATAGATATTTAGGCATCATTTATATTGGAATGTAAGTTGTTTAAATGGCTTTTCAGAGGTTTAGTGATGATTTAGATTGAGAGATCAGTTATGAATATTAAAGGTAATTGATTTTAATTTAGTGTGTATGTATGGAGAAGTGTTTGGTTGTAGGGCAGTATGGTTTTGATAACCCTTCTACATTTATTTGTACTGTATATTGGTTTATCATGGGTGTGTATATAACGTGTGTATATATATATACTGTATATCTCTCTCTCTCTCTCTCTCTCTCTCTCTCTCTCTCTCTCTCTCTCTCTCTCTCTCTCTGTCTCTCTGTATATATATACAGTATACAGTATTTATATAGTTGCATGATGAAGCCACAGTACAAATTCATGGGTGAAGGGTGGGTATCGGCCCTGTGTGGCTTAACCCCTTAATCACCTTTGCGGTTATTATCTGATAAGGTGTTTAAGAGGTTAATTGATATCTGAATGTACTTGCAATGTATTGGCTTGGTATTGGCTATGTCTTGTGTGGGCAAGGGAAGGAAGGAAGGCGCTGGCGATGGACACTTCGTATTGATGAGGTCAGTAGTACTTTATTTATTTGTATATGCTAGTTAATGGTTTTAATAATGTGCAATTAATCTATTATCCATATCTGGATAATAGTTATTTTGCACATTATTGTACTGTAGGTGTTGGGGGGGAGGGTGTATGTATTGAATGTATAGGCCAGGTTAATTTTTTTTACATTCAGGGTTGATTCCGTGGTTCTGCGTGGGACTTCTGGAGACCACCTCCGGGTATTCTCGGGTATCCCAAGGGTATCAGGCTGGTGGTTCCACGGGTGACACATGCGGGGATGATGATGTGTGGTCCCACTTCTGTGGGGGCACCGCCGACCCGTAGGTGCGGGGATGATGATGTGTGGTCCCATTTCTGTGGGGGCACCGCAGACCCGTAGTGAGCACCCGTGAGTTCCCCAGACCCCCGAGGGAACCACCCGAGGCCCCGCAGACACCTGTGGGTTTGACCCGGGGCTCCCAGACATCCTTGGGCCTACCGTGGGGACCCAATTGTGGCCCACGGTGACCCAAGGAGACCACCTGGGGGCCATGGTGCTGGCAGGATCCACCAGCAGGCCTACAGAACCTGTGTAAAAAGGGCTGCTGGTAAACTATAGGTCTGTCCAGGTGCCCTGCCAGCCCACCGGGAACTAGCGTGGGGCTGCGTTATGAACCCTGTATGTAAAAGGATAAATCTTGTATTTATGGGGGGGGGCACAGGGGGTGGGTAATGTATTTAATAAATATAATGCTGTTTATTGTGGGTCATTGTACTGTTTTTATTGCGGGTACTGGGGGTGGGGTGTTTCCCCAATGGTATGTGGGTAGGCCTCCCTTGTGGGTACTGACTGGGTGGTTAGGCCTCACGGGAGGGGGGGGGGGGGTTCGTGTGGGAGGGTATGTAGGCATCCCGAGTGGTGGGTGAGGGTGGGTTAACCCCTTCATTACTGTAGCGGTTAATAACCGCTATGGTGATTAAGGGGTTAGGGGACATTACTTTGTATGTTTTAATTTTTGTGTCTGTTTTGCAGAAGCGGAGGGGCCATGGCCAGGATGGGGGGGGGTAACGGTATGTGGGTAGGGGGTGAGGGTGGTTAGACCTCACAGTATGCATATTGGGTCCCCCCCTCCCACATTTACATACACTGCACTCACAGCAATGCAGGGTGGGAGATTTACTGTAACAGAAACATCTCTCTGCCTTCAGTGTAATCTGTTTAAAGCCCCCTCCCCCTAATGTATGTTTCTGTTAAATCTCTCTGCCTTCAGTGTAATCTGTTTAACAGAAACATTAGGGGGGAGGGGGCTTTAAGCAGGGAGATACAGGGGATGTACTGTACTGTACAGTATGTTGTTTATTGCAATGCTTCAATGTGTGTATAATGTATAATGTTTTTTACAATTAGATAGATGTAATCCTTGGTATTGTAAGGGTTAGCTTTGGTTTTAAATTGTGTTTTCTGGTTGGTACTTACATTATATATTGCTTTTTGTTTACTTGATTGGTTAAAATAGTTGACTTGTTTGGAAGTGTTTGTATTTACTGGTACAGTAGCTTGCAATTATATTGTTAACATTCATTTGCAGAATGTTTATGGTGCATAGATTTTATGCATCATTAATACAATGTAAATGCAATGTACTGTGTGGATTGGAATGTTATGTTTTATATTGTAAGATCAGTTAGGATTATTAAATGGATTATTATTATTGTCTGTATAGAGAAGCGTTATTTGTAGGACAGTATGATTTTGATAACCATTCTACATGTATTTGTATATTGGTTCATCATGTGTGTGTATATACTGTGTGTGTATATATATATATATATATATGTATATGTATATATATATATATACAGTGTATATATATATATATATATATATATATATATATATATATATATATATATATATATATATATATATATATATATATATATATATATATATATATATATATATATATACACACAGTATATACTGTATATGTATAGGGATTGTTATTATACTGTATATATACTGTATATATACAGTATATATATATACAGTATATATTTATTTCTCTTCATGTATTTATTTATTTATTTAGATATATTTATTAATTGTGGGGCTGCTGTGCGTAAATTTTTTTATTGTGGGTAGCGGGGATGGGTGAAGGGGGTGTTTGGCCCTTGGTGTGAGTTTAGGACTTGCAGCAGCAGCACAATTAATAAATAAATCTAAATAAATAAATAAATAAATAAATGAATATAAATAAATACATTTAAAATACATTTTTATTGATAGTGTAGAGGTGCAGAGGGTCTCCGGAGCTGAACCGCTGTGGTTTTAGGTCTGGGGACCCCCTTCTCCCCGAGATACAGGCCCCTTTAGGGGGTGCCGGTATCCCTCTGCTTGGGTTACAGGCCGCGGTCACGTGATCGGGACCTTTAAACCAAGCAGAGGGATACCGGTTCCTCATAAAGGGGGCTGTATCTCGGGGAGCAGGGGGTCCCCTGACCTGAAACCAGTGCGGTTCAGCTCCGGAGACCCCCTGCACATCTACACTATAAATAAAAATGTATTTCAAATGTATTTATTTATAGTCATTTATTTATTTAGATTTATTTATTTATTTTTTGGCGGCTGCTGTGTGTGAGTTTTTTTTTATTGTGGGTAGCGGGGGTGGGTGAAGGGTGTTTTAGCCCCAACAGTGGCTGTTTAGGGATTGCAAGGGGGTAGCGGGAGGGCTTAACCCCTTCATGACCGTAGCGGTATTAACTGCTATGGCCGTGAAGGGGTTAAGTGCACCCGCAACCCCCCCGCAAGCCCTAAACTCACACCAAGGGCCAAATACCCCCTTCACCCACAATAAAGCGGGCACGGTGGGTTAACCCCTTCATTGCCTTAGCGGCTATACGCTATGTTAATGAAGCAGCATTTCTGTATTTTTAATAATATTGAGCAGGAGCAGGGGCCCCCTGAGCATTAATTTCTGGCTCAGGGAGCCCCCTGCTCACTGTACAATATTATTAAAAATACAGAAATGCTGCTTCGTTACCATAGCACATAGTCGCTAAGGTAAATAACGAGTGTTTATTTATATATGTGTTTTATTTATACTGTACATGTGCAGAGGGTCTCCGGAGCAGAACCGCTGTGGTTTTAGGTCTGGGGACCCCCTGCTCCCCGAGATACAGGCTCCTTTAGGCGGTGCCGGTATCCCTCTGCTCTGCTTGGTTTGCAGGTCGCGGTCATGTGATCGGGCCCTTTAAACGCAGAGGGATACCGGCACCACATAAAGGGGTCTGTATTTCGGGGAGCAGGGGGTCCCCCGACCTGAAACAAACGCGGTTCAGCTCCCGAGACCCCCTGCACATCTACACTATAAATAAAAATGTATTTAAAATAAGTTTCAATGTGCCGCTGTTTGCGCTGAGAGAGAGCAGTGGATCTCTCTCTGCTGCAAACAACACATCTCGCCCCCGCCGGCCCATACTGTAGTATCATTTACTGTATGTACTGTACAGTATGTGCATATACAGTACTGTATACAGAACATGTAGAATAAATGCATAGTTTTATTTTTTGGGGTTTATTACACAGTATACTGTACGGCCGGAAAACATCAGCATACAGCACAATATTATCCATCGAAATCCCCCCATTAGCCGTTTTCTTTTCTGAGGAAAAACAAAATTAAAAGTTTTAATGTACAGTAATGGTCAGCCCCCTAAAGAAGTACCCAGCCAGCCCCACCAAAATAATACGGCAACAATACAGTACTCACCATACTATTTCCCATTCAGCTTGCGCCGGCGCCGGTCCACTGCCAGTACAGCTTTCTTCATCATCCACGTCGATAGTTTGCAGCGGGACTAGCCCACCTGTAGTCAGCAGGTGAGGCGGGAAATCGCTTAGGTACATGCAAGCTTCATCAAAACTGGCCGCGAAATCCGACTCTGCCTCAGGATCAGGCTCGGGCTCAGGGTTGTCACTGATGGTGGGTCCGTTATCGGAAGCCGGTGCCGCTGCCGCTGCCGGTGCTGATGCTGGTGCTGGTGCATTGCTTGGCAGGGACTGTCGTAATGGTATATAGAGAGGTCACATCTAGGGTCACCCATTGATAAGAATATGACCATGAGATCCTCTGTATATCTGTCAACAAATCTATAGAGTCTCGTAGATATGATGTGAGCGTCTTAACCATTGGTTGTAAAAATTGGTCCACGTACCTAGATAGACCATCACCCAAAGATCCAATGCTCGATATGATCGGTCTACCAGGAGGGTTAACCAGAGACTTATGGATCTTTGGGAGATAGTGAAAAATAGGTACTGTGGGGAATTGATTGTACATGTATTTGTATTCTTGTTGCGTGAGAACCCCTAGCTCCTTGCCCATCTCCAACAGCTCTTTAATTTCAATAAGGTATGGGGCTGTGGGGTTTCGGTCTAGTTTGCAGTAAGCCTCATTATCACTCAGTTGTCTGAGAGCTTCCTTTAAATAAAAATCTGCATGCATAACCACACAGCTCCACCCTTATCCGCATTTTTAATAACGATATCACTTCTCTGACTAAGTGAGCTGAGATGCATCCTTTCCTCTTTGGAGACATTGCCATGTGTACAGCTAGAAAATGAAAACCCCCTGGCTAGTGTCTGTAAATCTTTTTCTACTAGCTTTTCGAATGTTTCAATGTGTGCACCTTTCTTAAAAAGGGGACAAAAAATGGATTGGTGTTTGAAGTTGGTGTGCTTACTATCCGTGAGGAAGTTAAACTGTTGTTCTTTATCAGTCATAGATGACTCCCCTGCTTCTTGTTCAGAGAGTAGGTCATTCAGTTCTCTAAAGGAAGGTCTCTCTTGTGTTTCAATTGAGGGACTTCAATCTACCTCATCAATATTGTCATGTATTGAGGTAACAACCTGTCTATCAGCCCTGGACAAGAAGAATTTCTTTAAAGATAATTTTCTCACATACTTTTGAAGATCAATAACAGTGCTGAAGAGGTCAAAGTTCCTGCTGAGAGCGAAGTTGAGACCTTTCTCCAGCACTGCTATTTCTCCCCCTGAAAGAGTAACCCCTGAAATATTGACCACATTGGTTGGACACGTCAAAAGTCCCTCTTTCCACGGCTGGGCGCCCCTCTTTTGGACGAGCGTCTTGTCCTTTTTGGTAGTTTTTTGATATTTTTGAGCTTCTTAGGTCATAAGAGGTTGAGTTGTCCTGTAAAGACTTAGTGTGGCGGGTCTCGTAATCTGTAGTGTCCCTTGTTCTGTCCCCTTCCTCATCAGTGGAGAAAGAGACAGTAGATTGACGTGTCTCATAGTCAGATACATCAGACATACTTGAAGTTTCAGGATTTCTCTTCAGGATAATTTTCTTAGGTGTTGATTTCTTCTGATATTCAGGGCGTTGGTCAGGATTCTTCCTTTGTGTGTTGTCCTGTCTATACATGTTCCTTGTAGATGGTGGTTTTTGCCAAGCGTAGATTTGATTCCGTTCATAATCGGTCCGGTCGCGATCAAATTTTATTTGTTTTTTAATCATAATTTGATCTTCGATTTTATCTATATCTTTACTCAGTTGATTATCCATTCTATCAAAGTCTGTCATATCCCTGAATGTGTGTAAATTCTGTTGCAATTCTTTGATATTTTTCTTTATCACATTCCTTTCCTGGATCTTTGTTTTTATAATTAAATCCATTAGCTTCATTGAGCACTCATCAAGAACTTTAACCCATTCTGATTCAAAGCCCTTTGATGGGAAGCCGAATGAGGGCATTTCCTTGATCCAAAGACCTCTGGGAATTCTTTTAGAAATAACATAGTTATCCAGAGTTGTTATGTCCCACCAAAGTCTGAGATTAGTTGTTAGGGCTTTTTCCAGCCTTGCAAAGTACATGGTCAAGTCTAGTGTGTCTTCACAGGTATTGGACATAGTACCTGTGAAGACATGTGCTGCTCTGCGTTTGCGTCCGCTGTTATCTGCGCATTTTTGGACGAATGTGATATTCATAGGGGTATCAGTGCTCACATCTTCAACAGTTTCCTCCATTTGTTAAAAACAGACTTCCAATTTATCCACAGAATTAAAAATATGTAATAATGTACTGGTATATTTGAGCAGCCCCCTATAGCAATGAGACTTTTAACAATCCATGTTAGGCGAGCTCCCGATGGAGTACAGTAAATGGTAGGTGAGGGATATTCTCCCAATGATCGGGTCTCAGCTGTCCCAGGGATGTGTGTATATATTTAAATGGGAGTCTTAAATCAAGGTGTATAAGAGCAATGATGAGTGCTATGGGAGACTCAAATGTGGCAATATATGCAGTGGTATATGAGTACTGGTAACGCCGTGTGGCTGGCTCAGATCTCCATATATACCATAAAGGTCCCAAACAAGCCCCCAGCAAAACCGAAAAGTACATACCATGTCAGTAAATGATACTGAGATCTCCCTCTTGCAGCACAGCTCTATCCTTGATGAGTGGGTGCATCACGTCCAGCGTAGTAGAAAGAAGGATGGTCCCAGAGGGGCCTTTGGCGGAGCACTACCGAAGAGAAGGAGGGGGCTGCAACCAGTAGTGAATAAAAGGATTTATTTGGTGGTCAAACAGAAGTACATAGTCACTTTGACGCGTTTCGGGACCTGCGTCCCTTTATCAAAAAGTGAATTCGCGTCTGCACGCATACCTGTTACATACTGAATCCCCCGCCCCCGGCGATGACGTCACGGAGCCAGAACTCACGCGAGTTGGTCAGAGAGACCAACCCATTGGCGGAGAGAGCCACCAATGAGAGGCCTCGCCGAGAACTCGCCCCCCAGTGAGCCGTGGGATCGGGAGCTGCCTGCAACTGACATGCATGAAGAAAATTGTACATAACCCAATGTGAAATTTAATAAAAACGAGTGTAGCATAGGGCTATAATGAATTAAAAAACACGAATAAAACCAACAATAGCATGGTGAAACTGTCTGATATGCATTAGTTAATAGCATAACGTGAATCTATAAGAATGATACAATTTATCAAGGAGATGATTGGACAAAATAATGTAGCAAGCATTGGTGAACCATATATATACTAGAGATAGAATGTAACAGGTTGTATAATGAACACCTAAATTCAAACATAGTAATGCCCATAAATGTTATAATTATGATATCATGTACATAAAGTGATTTAGAATCCAATCCTAAACTATTATAAGCTAACAGCAACTGGATGAATGGCTGAAGCAAAATACGTTCTGCATGCAAATATATAATATATAAAATGTGCTAAAGCAGTACAAGGGCATGTATACATATAATGGGCTACATTTTTCCTGGCTCTTTTCTCGAATGCGACGTACTTCACCGGGAGCATGCCACATTCATTTTGCGTTCTCAGCCACGGGTCATGCGCGGGTCATGCGCGGTTGACGCGCGGTTGATTCGTTTATTGAGAATGGTTCGGATTTAATAGGTTGCAATTCTTCGCGTGTCCGCCAGATGGCAGATATTCATGAATTGTAATGCGCATGCGCTTCAGTAATGTGTCGACTTGCAGGTGTTTCGTTTAAAAAAGATACCACAGTGTGCTATTGTAAATTGGCCTTGAGACTGAAGGAAGAGGTTGCAATAATGTATCAATTTAGGCTTTTCATATTAAAGAAAGACAAACACCAGTTTCTGTTATAGTATTCTCCAGAGAGCCGCCACCATGAGTGTTCAAGTGCAACCCGTTTTCCAAAAACCCGACAGAAGTTACGCGTATTTGATATGGGCCGCAATTAATGCAACAGATGATAAGATGGCAACAGTTGTTCAAATTTATCAGTATTTTATCGAAAACTATGACTTTTACAAATTTTCATCAGCTCCTCTTGCGTGGAAGCGTGCAATAAGGAAAAGGTTATGTAGCGATCCCTGTTTTTATCGTATTGAGCCACAATTTATTGGAGGGTATTGGTGTGTATCACCAGCTTTTTCCTTTATCTATGATCATGCAGACGGCAAAGGCGAAAGGTCGTGTTAAAACCAACTAAGAAACGACAGTCGCTGCCAAGCAATGCACCAGCACCAGCACCGGCTTCCAATAATGTTCCGACCGTCAGTGACAACCCTTGCTGTCTGTCCAGAAAGCCTGAGCCGGATTTCGCGTGCAGTTTCGATTTCCAGCCTCATCAGCTGACTACAGGTGTAGTAGTCCCGCTGCCAACTATCGACGTGGATGATCAAGAACACTGGACTGCCAGTGGCCCAGCGCCGGCGCCAGCTGAATGGGAAATTCTATGGTGAGTATTGTTGCCGTATTATTTTCTGTGTTCTTTAGGGGACTGACCATTACAGTAAAACTTTTCTTTTTGTTTTTCCTCAGAAAAGAAAACGGCTAATGGAGGGATTTCGATGGATAATATCGTTTTGTGTAACAATGCCTGCACATTGCTGAATCGGATTTAAAAAACCACGTATCAGAGTCTACAGTTTAGTGGCCATTGTTATTGATTATGATAGAATGCTGTACCTGAAACAGTATGTTGATGTTTTCTGACCGTACAGTATACAATTCTGTTTTAAATACAGTATACTGTGTAATAAACCCGAAAAAATAAAAACTATGCATTTATTCTACATGTATTACAATACTGTACATACAGTATGTGTCTTCTATATAGTGCCAGTACATAAAGTACAGTACAGTATGTGTCTTCTATTTTTTTAATACTCTTGTACTGAGCATGCCTACAGTATACAGTACAGTATGCCTGGACAGTAGTGTACATTCTAGAAACACTGTATTTTATTACAGTAGCAAAGGAGCCAATGGAACAATGTAAAACAAATCAACATGTTCTTTTATTTGTGTAGTAAGTACAAAAACATTTGTTTACAAATACTATACAATGTAGAAACATTTTAAGTGCACAGCAATTCAAAACATCAACAGGTGTATGGTTTACTGCTAGTGAAAACATTTATGTACAGAAAGTAAAAACATTTACAGTCAGTCAGTATGGTTTACAGTCACATGTTGTTATGTTATGTTATAAAAACAAATTCTTTATTCATAAAATATACAAAACGCAACATCTCCTTTATTAAAGAACGTCAAGTCCAAAACATATACAGTGGGATGGTGTGCAAAACAGTCTGCCCCAGTACAGTCCTCAAGGGCAGCAAACAGGCCCGGTTTTCAGCATAACCTTTGACAATCGTGCCTGTTTGCGCCCCTCAGGGACTGGAATTGTGCAGGTCCTGTGTGTGTGTACAGCAAGTTTAAACATTTCTGTATAAATACAAGTTAAAACACACAACAACATCTCCTTTATCTAAGTACAGCAGGTCAAAACATGTACAGTACAGTTCAGCACAACAGTATGGTCTTACGTACCCGTGATTAAACCAGAAAGTCCACCACATTGTCCATCCATGGCCGATTCCTTGCATGGCGCAAAATGCCATTAATGCAGTCTCGAACACCTTTCATTACAGGATCTGTAATTGTATAAAAGCGCCGCAATTCCTCCAGAATGGTCTTTCTTAAATTGGCAGGAAGCGCCTTTTTTACGCGATTTCCTTCGTAGTTCACTCTGAAGGCCCAGTCGCAGTGCAACGAGTAGGGCACATGGTGCTTAAAAAGTAACAAGGCATACTTGTGGGGTGCACCAGCACTCATCACCCTATACTTTTCCCTGAGCGCCGGTGGCAGATCGCACAGGCTGATGTCGGGCACCGTATCGAGGCGAGCGAATGTAGGTCTGCTGGGAGCGGGTGTGCTTGAGGTGACGGGTGAGGGTAGGTCGTCTGGGAGGAAGCTTTCCTCCTGTCTTGGTCGCGGTGTTGTCTCCTGGCGTGGTCTTGACGGGGTTGTCATGTCCTCCTCAACGGCATACATGTACACTTCATCTTCTGGTTGAGGGCGTGCGCTTTGTGATGGAAGGGTGTAGATACTCTCATTCATCATATCCATGCCACCCTCCTGCTCCGGCGTCGGGGAAACAGGGGCATGAACACCGAGCAAATGATGTATACCCGCTATGTCAGCCTCTATCTTCTCCATCCATTGATCCATATGTTGCATCCGTTGATCCATATTTAGCATGGTCTCCAGAAGCAGATCTATCTTTGCAGCACAATAAAGTTCCTGAGGATATCCACATTTATCCCATTCAGCATCCGGTCTAACGAGCTGGTTCTTGTGCATGGCTTGTGGACATCTGGGTGGATGGGTGCAACGGAGGATGAGATTGGGGTTCCATGGAGGGAAGCGCCAGTGTCGTCGAAGAAGGGTGGAGGAGGTGACCTGTGGATATCCGGTAGAGGAGAAGCGGCAGCGTCATCGAAGAGGGATGGAGAAAGTGACCTTTGGATTTCCGGGCAAGAAGCACAGTCATCTAAGAGCAAAGGAGAAAGTGACCCATGGATTTCAGAGGCACCAGCGGCAGCATCGTCGGATAGAACTGGAGAAGATGGCCTGTGGGTTTCCGGGAGGGCGGCGGCAGCGTCGAGGACGAGGGGTGGAGATGACGGGCTGAAGATTTCCAGGACAGCGGCGGCAGAGTCGTCGAAGCGTATGTGAGGAAGTGGTCTGCGGGTTCGATGGGTTGGCTCCCATTTGTTTTGCGTCGAGAGTACATCACCGTATTTCTTCTTGACATAATAAGGCTGACGTCTATTAAAACCCTTAGCCTTTGGGGTCAGCAGAAGGTTTTCTTTATTGGCCTTAGCCTGTCGCTTTGGCCTTGGCGTGGAAACGGCAACCACCTTTCGCTTTTTCTGCATGACAGGCACGGCAGAGGTGAGTGGGTTCCTGCGTCCATAGAATCGGGGTTGATCCATGGAAGCAGATGGCACAATGCAGTATTTGTACAAGGGCAAGTTCAGATAAAGATCATCGAGTGGTGGGCTATGCAAAGTGTGTAACCTTTTATGCATGGCGACGAGGTACAGGTGTTTAAAGTGGGCGTACGTAAATGTGAGTCATTAACGTATAAATACACCATCCATTTTGTGAATTCACTGCACATTGAATACACATCGACTAAACATCGAATATACATTCTTGTGTTTGTATTTCTTTCTACTCGCAGCAATGCCTGTTAAAAAGATTCCCAAGGATCTCAGCATGCGAATTAAGGAGATGTACTGCTATCCAATGCTGGTTAGCTACTTCTGGCTTCTTTGTGCCAGCAACCACCGTGAGCTATAATGCACACGGAAAAAACAGAGAACGCAAAAAGGCACCAAGGGTAACTAACGCGTAAGTATATTTATACAACTTAAATTTTTTTTATATAAAATAATGTTCTGTAAATCTACAGTATCCAATATTTTTGTTATTTCTGTAGATTTATATTACAACAGTTTATATATTTTGTATATTTATATTACAACAATATAAATGTTTTGTATACTGTATTTATATTTATATTACAACAATATATATATATATATATATATATATATATATATATATATATATATATATATATATATAATATATATAATATATAATATATATATTTTGTATACTGTATTTATATTTATATTACAACAATATATATCTTTTGTATATTGTATTTATATTTATATTACAACAGTATATATATTTTCTATATTTATATTACAACTATATATATATTTTGTATACTGTATTTATATTTATATTACAACAATATATATATTTTCTGTATTTATATTACAACAGTATACTGTATATATTTTGTATATTTAGATTTATATTACAACAGTATATATATTTTCTATATTTATATTTATATTACAACAGTATATATATTTTCTATATTTATATTTATATTACAACAGTATATATATATTCTATATTTATATTTATATTACAACAATATATATATTTTGTATACTGTATTTATATTTATATTACAACAATATATATATTTTGTATACTGTATTTATATTTATATTACAACAATCTATATATTTTGTATACTGTATTTATATTTATATTACAACAGTATATATATTTTCTATATTTATATTTATATTACAACAATATACATATTTTGTATACTGTATTTATATTACAACAGTATATATATTTTCTATATTTATATTACAACAATATATATCTTTTGTATATTGTATTTATATTTATATTACAACAGTATATATTTTCTATATTTATATTACAACAGTATACTGTATATATTTTGTATATTTAGATTTATATTACAACAGTATATATATTTTCTATATTTATATTTATATTACAACAGTATACTGTATATATTTTTTATATTGCTGCATATTGATACTGTAGAACTGTGCTTGTGGCCTACTGCACTGTAACTTACCGGATTGTTTTTCTTTACATTGTAGGGAGACAACTCTTCTGGTGGACAAAATAAGTGAGGAGAATGATGAGAAGAGTGCATTAAGGGTCAAATACACTCTGCAGGAAAATCACAATCTCACTGTATCCGAGACCAGCATAAAGAAGATGAGATGCAGCATTGGATGGAAATATGGATGTGTGAGGTTAGTACTGGACAGTACAGGAGGTAAGAGTGTTGTTTATGAAACCGTACTGTACCGCTAAAATTATTTATTCCTTGTCATTACAGAGCGTACCCCATGATAAGGGACGTAAACAAAATAAAAAGAGTGGTCCAGGCCCAGGCATGGATCGACAGTGGAGAAACTTTCCAGGATTGCATCTTCACTGACGAGTCTACTGTGTCGCCGGAGAGATTTGCAACCTTTGCATTCCACAAAAAAGGTCGCATACAGTATCTATGAAGCCGCGGCCAAAACACTCCGTGAAGCTGCATGTGTGGGGTGCCATCTCTAGGCGTGGACCAAGATGCATTGTCATCTTTGAAGGTTAAATATATAAAATATAATGTAGCCTTATGCACTGTACTGTACTAGTGTAGCCTTACTGTGCTGTGCTGTACTACTGTGCAGTTTTTTGAGCACTTTTCTTTTCTTGTTATAGGAATCATGAATAAAGCTTTCTTCCAAGACAAAATTGTCCCTGAGATAGTGCAATATATCACACGCGAGTTCCCGAATGGTCACCGCTTCTACCAGGACAACGAACCGAAGAACACCGCGTCAACTGCGCATATCCTTGAGCGTGGTATCAACTGGGTGAAGATGCTAGCGGAGTAAGTGCGGTAACTGTGTCTCATTTTTTTACCACTGTTTCTACTGTGTACTGTATCTCTTACTGTATCTCTTAAACTAATTGTCCTTTTTTCCAATGACAGATCGCCAGACTTAAACCGATCGAAATGATCTGGCATCAGTTGAAGGACCATATCCGGAAAGTGGTGAAACCCTCCAAAAAGGATGAGTTGACGAAAGGCATAATGATTTTTGGAACGATGTACTCACCGTGGAACGCTGCAGTAAATATACTGTACGGTAGTATTGTAAGTACAGTATGACACAGGTAAGTATGGCACAGATTTTTTCTTTCCTAATAGTCAGAGTATACAGTAGTTACAGTTTTTTCTTTACAGAGAGAGCAGCACCAGCCATCTGGTTACATAGTATTTAACAGTAGTCAGAGTATACAATAGTTCCAGTATAGACTAGTTTGACAGTACTACAGTAACTGCCTACTAACTGCTCACTTTTTTTCTTTCCAGAGAAAGCAGCACCAGCCATCTACAGTAGTACTACACATCACACGATGCCATAATACAATACGCACATAAGTGCACTAATTTTTTTGTTTTCTTGTCGTTTCAGGAAAAAAGGGTGGCCTGGGGGAGGTGGGGTGTTGTGCCCAGTCTAATCTATTTGTACAGTCAAATGTACAGTATATAAACAGCAGTAATGATGTACACAAAACCTCTCCTCTCTCAATGAACTACTGTACTGTACACAGAATGAGGAACAAGATAAAGATGGAAAAAATAATATTACTACCCTATTTCCTCGATTCTAAGACGCCATCGATTCTAAGACGCACCCTTGATTTAATAAAAAAAATTGAGGAAAAAAACCCCACTATATTAAATGTGCAGAATTTTTTTCGGGAGAGAGAGAGACAGGGAGAGAGGGGGGAGGGGGGGAAGAGAGAGAGAGGGAGAGTTGGGGGAAGAGAGAGAGAGGGAACAGAGAGAGAAGAGAGAAAGAGAGCTGGGAAGAGAGAGAAAGAGGGGGAAGAGAGAGAGAGGGGGGAGGAGAGAGAGAGGGGGGGGAGAAGAGATAGAGAGAGGGGGGAGAGAGAGGGAAGAGAGAGGGAAGAGAGAGAGAGTGGGGGGGAAGAGAGAGATAGGGGGGGAAGAGAGAGAAGGGGAAAATTGGGGGGAAGAGAGAGGGAAGAGAGAAGAGAGAGAGAGAGATGGGGGAAGAGAGAGAGGAAGAGAGAGAGGGGGGGGGAATAGAGAGAGGGGAGGCGGGAGAGAGAGAGAGGGAAGAGAGAGAGAGGGAGAGTTGGGGGAAGAGAGAGAGAGGGAACAGAGAGGGAAGAGAGAAAAAGAGGGGGGAAGAGAGAGAAAGAGGGGGGGAAGAGAGAGAGGGGGGGGAGAGAGAGGGAAGAAAGAGAGAGTGGGGGGGAAGAGAGAGATAGGGGGGGAAGAGAGAGAGAGGGAGAATTGGGGGAAGAGAGAGGGAAGAGAGAGAAGAGAGGTAGAGAGGGGGGAAGAGAGAGAGGGGGGAAGAGAGAGAGGGGAGGGGGGAGAGAGAGAGAGCGGGAAGAGAGAGAGAGGGAGAGCTGGAGGAAGAGAGAGGAAAGAGAGAGGGGGAAGAGAGAGAGAGAGAAGGGGGTGGGAGGGAGAATTGGGGGGAAGAGAGAGAGAGTGGGAAGAGAGAGAGAGGGGGGGGAAGAGAGAGAGAGGGGGAAGAGAGAGAGAGAGAGAGAGAGAGAGGGGGAAGAGAGAGGGGGGAAGAGAGAGAGGGGGGAAGAGAGAGAGGGGGGAAGAGAGAGAGGGGGAAGAGAGAGAGGGGGGAGAGAGAGAGGGGGTGAAGAGAGAGAGGGGGGGAGAGAGAGGGACAGAGGGGGAAGAGAGAAAGAGAGACAGAGGGGGGAAGAGAGCGAGCGAGGGGGGAAGAGAGAGAGAGGGGGGGTGGGAGGGAGAGTTGGGGGGAAGAGAGAGAGAGAGAGGGGGGGTGGGGGGGGGAGAGAGAGAGGGGGGTGGGAGGGAGAGTTGGGGGGAAGAGAGAGTGGGAAGAGAGAGAGAGGGGGGAAGAGAGAGAGGGGGGGAAGCGAGAGAGAGGGGGGGGTGAAGAGAGGGGGGGGGAAGAGAGAGAGGGGGGTGAAGAGAGAGGGACAGAGGGGGGAAGAGAGAAAGAGAGACAGAAGGGGGAAGAGAGAGAGAGAGGGGGGGAAGAGAGAGAGAGGGGGAAGAGAGAGAGAGGGGGAAGAGAGAGAGGGGGTAGAGAGGGAGAGGGGGAAGAGAGAGGGGGGAGAGAAGGGAGAGAGGGGGGAGAGGAGAGAGAGAGGGGGGAGAGGAGAGAGGGGGGAGAAGAGAGAGAGGGGGGGGAGAGGAGAGAGAGGGGGGAGAGGAGAGAGAGGGGGGAGGAGAGAGAGGGGGGAGATGAGAGAGAGAGGAGAGAGAGGGGAGGAGAGAGAGGGGGGGAGAGAGGAGAGAGAGGGGGGAGAGAGGAGAGAGAGGGGGGGAGAGAGGAGAGAGAGGGGGGCAGAAAGGAGAGAGAGAGGGGAAAGAGGAGAGAGAGGGGGGGAAAGAGGAGAGGGGGGAGAGAGGAGAGAGAGAAGGGGGGAGAGAGGGGAGTGGGGGAGAGAAGGGGGAGGGGAGAGAAAGGAGAGAAGTGGGTTAGAGATTGGAGGGAAGGGGAGAGAATGAAAGGTCACACACACACACACACACACACACACACACACACACACACACACACACACACACACACACACACACACACACACACACACACACACACACACACACACACACACACACACACACACACACACACACACACACACAGAGAGACACATACACACACAGAGAGACACATACACACACAGAGAGACACATACACACACAGAGAGACAGAGACAGACACGGGGTGGGGGAGGCTTGTGGTGCCGGCAGCACAGTTGTGAGTAGCAGAGGCAGACAGAGGGAACGTTGGGGCATGCAGCAGCCACACACTGCCGAATGAATCTCTCCTGTGTGGGACGGCACTTCCAACGAGCAGAGCGGGGGAGGAGGGGGGGGCTTGTGTTGCATGCAGCCGAACATACATTGCTCCTTTGGGGACCAGCACTTGGAGCAGGGGGGTGGGGTGGGTCTTGTGAGTAGCAGAGGCAGACAGAGGGCTTTTGGGGCATGCAGCCACACACTACTGAATCAATCTCTCCTGTGTGGGGCGGTAATTCCAGCAAGGGGGGGAGCGCGGGGCATGCAGCCGAACATACACTGCTCCCCTAGGGGACCGGCACTTGGAGCAAGCTAGGGGGGAGCGCTGGACATGCAGCCGATCATACACTGCTCCTTTGGGGACCGGCACTTGGAGCAAGCTAGGGGGGAGCGCTGGACATGCAGCCGATCATACACTGCTCCTTTGGGGACCGGCACTTGGAGGGAGGGGGGGGGTTGGTGGCAGAGTCGCGGGGCATGCAACGGGACACACTGCTCCTCTGTGTGGGGGGGGGGGCGGGGGTGGCAGAAACGCAGGGCAAACGCTGAAAGCTGCTGTGGCTTCTGCAGCGCCCCCTGGCTGTTTTTTTGTGTGTGTTTTTTGAGTACATCGATTCTAGGACGCAGTCCCTATTTCAGACACGTGAAAAAGGGAAAAAAAGTGCGTCTTAGAATCGAGGAAATACGGTATATATATATACTATACATTACAGTATATGTTATTAAATAATATTCTTATAAATTGTGCATTACAGTATTCATGTTTATCCATGTTTTACAAATGTTTTCTAAATGTTTATCCAATTTCAATCTGCCAGAAGAACTTAATAAAGACTGCATTATGTATTATTCATCATTATTTTTATTTGTATTTTTTTGTTCCTGATAAAATAAAATAAATATTTATTTACATTCCTGCTAATCATAATCATTGACAACACCCCCCCCACACACACACACACACACCTACACTGGCAACACACTTTATTCGAGCTCGGCTAGTCCCACGAATTCGGGTATACTCGGGTATATTGAGGTTTGTGACTGTTTTCTGCCCGAGTGCATTGCGTTATTTTCCAGGCAGGGATTGAAGCATTTTATTCCCGCTGGCTGCAATACTGCACAGTATATATATATATATATATATATATATATATATACTGCATTACAATTCATGAATTTATGCCATCTGGTAGACACGCGAAGCATTGCAGCCTATTAAATCCTAATCATTAACATTTAACAGATCAGCCGCCCATCAGCCAGGCATGAACCATGGCTGGGAAGGCAAACGCAACGGGGCTTGTCTGAGGTGAGGAGCGGCGCATTCCAGGTATCTGCCAGGTACATACTGGGTATTTGCTCGAATAAAGTGTGTCGCAGCAGTACAGTACACCAATGAATAAGAATGAATGACAAAATAACATGAATCAGTTAATATTTTTTTTAACTCTCAATTCTAACAATGCTGTGCAAATCAAATTTACATTTCAAATTCGAGAAGGGATTTTCCAAAGCGTTACTGTAAAGAAAGCCTCAAAGGGTTGGGGGGGTTGGGTGAATCATGCGTTAGCTCCCATCTCAAAGAGGATTACACGCAGGCGCAGTGAGGCTTTGTAGCTCGGCTATGGACGGATAAACAACACAATGTCAAGATTCAGAAAATTAACGACTCTGTGGAGAGGGGGGGGGGGGTTGGGTGAGTCATGCGCAGTAAGCACCTAGCTCCCATCTCAAAAAGGATTACACGCAGGCGCAGTGAGGCTTTGTAGCTCGGCTATAGACGGATTAACAATGTTAGTTTGAAACTTAACTATTTTCACTGTCTCCCCCTGATATCTGCTATACATGTGGGGTGTTTATTATACACAATTGAGTGCTGTGGACACTTGTATGATGATAAGTTTCCCTTTTTGGGATTTATTTGAAATTCCCTTGTCCAACGTGCACCTTATCATTCTATAAACAAGATAACATCTATTTCTATGGCCCAATTGTGTATAAACCTCACTAAAACTGAAATTAGGTTTCACTGCTGTCAGAACTGACATACTAAGGGTGAGTAAAATTCCGCCAGCGTGACAGTCTAGCTTTCTTTAGTTACAGTATGTCACATTTATTTTCGTTGTAAAACTCAACTTCACTTTTCCAAGGAATTCATTACAATTTTCTAAAAAAAAAAAAATGTTAAAAAATAAAGAAAATAATTAGTGCAGACTACAGTAATAAAGGATTCTGCAAAGAAGGGATGCGATAAATGACATAGATACCAAGACAGAAATCCTAAACGTGAAAAATTACAGCGGCTTAACAACATAATGTCAAGATTCAGAAAATTAACGACTCTGTGGAGACGGGTTGGGTGAGTCATACATAGTAAGCAGCTAGCTCCCATCTCAAAAAGGATTACACACAGGCGCAGTGAGGCTTAGTAGCTCGGCTATGGATGGATTAACAACACAATGTAAAGATTCAGAAAATTAACGACTCTGTGGAGGGGGGTTGGGTGAGTCATGCACAGTAAGCAGCTAGCTCCCATCTCAAAAAGGATTACACGCAGGCGCAGTGAGGCTTTGTAGCTCGGCAAGGACTGATTAAGAACACAATGTCAAGATTCAGAAAATTAACGACTCCGTGGAAATTCAAATCCTTGAGCTAGCCTTGTGTGTGTTCATGGGGGGGCGGCTACAGGATACAGCTGCATGAAGTTCAAAGATAATGACATACTGTAATTTCAAATGGCAGTTCATCATAATAATATACACCCAAATACAGTACGTATAAAGCACACAAATCAACCATGTGCAGTCAAACGCACAGGGTCGCAGTCAAAAGCTACAGCACAGATTGAATATCGTCATACAGTAAGATGGTTTTTGCAGGCTTGTGGAGAAAATAAAAATAAAAAAATTAGAATAACATTTTTTTTTTAATTTTTTTTGGTCACTCACTCAAGCAAGCAAGCAAGCAGTGGTGGGCGAAGTAGCAGGCGCATGCGTAGTAATCATCTGCTGTCAAGCAGGAATGTGATTGAAACCAGACACACGTTCAAAGGAATGGTGTGGGAGAGATGTACTGCATTGTAGAGAAGATAAGAAGTTGAAATACCCTGCAGTGCAGTTAATTATCCTGAGTGAGGGGAGAGTGCTGTATATGCCGAAATGTGACACTGTTGCAGTACTGTACACACCTATGCATTTCAACAATTTTTAAATGAGACATACTGTACAACAGCACAACACTGCAAATGCATGTATACTTTAAATATGCAAATTTACAATTATTGCGCGCGCACAAACAGATTGTGTACTGACGTAGGTTGAACCACGAAGGTATTAGACTTCCAAGACAACAGCTTGCAAACGCCCTCCTGAGTTTTTACGCGGCATTGCAGTATTGCAGACAGCGAGAATAAAATGCTAATATCACGAGCGCTAAAATAACGCAATTCACTCCGGGCGAAAAAAACTGAAAACCGCACTTAACCGGGATAATCTGAGAGCCGCGGATCTAGCCGACTTAGACTCAGGTCGGCCGCCACTGTATGGTGGGTGAAAAAGGCGACAAAAAACCTCGACCATTAGCATATAGCCAATAAAGAATATCACTTGTGAGCACATTCACATGTCTTAAACAGGTCTGAAACCCTGCCTTTCAATCATTATCACCTCGCATACAGTGCTCCCACTGCAGCAAGGGATTCTGGGAGATGACATGCAAATGAGCACACAATGTGTCAACTTTTGCTTGGAATATCCATTCACATGGAGCCCATTTAAGCTGATGTATCGCCGTTCATACATTGTGGAAAGAAACTTATATCTGTGGCGCTCTGCACAAGTGACAAACTATAATAAATAAATAAAAATATTATACAACCAGTATCAGTGCATGCGGTGTGCAGATACCTCCAGTCTGTGGCTTTCACCTCTGTCTCCGGTCCAAACTGTGCATGTGCAGTAGCAGCTGAGAGATCGTGGCCACAGATTAGTCTGGCCCAGGCTCCACCGAATGATACAATTGGTAATAGCAGATTCGCTGCCAATCTAGATGTCAAGCTGCAATGGTGATCCTCCAGCGGGGATACAAAATTTGTCAGATGTAGAGTGTCATGCAGGACACCCCTACGCGTTTCGGAAGTCGTGTTTCCTTCCTCAGGGGTGCAAAAATAGTCATAATAAAGTCCCTGTATGTCCCAGTATATATAGTTCCGATTTAAAGGTAAAGTACATACAATTGGAAATAGGTCATGCGCAGTAGGCACACACATGAACTGGGATTCTCAGCAAAAGAGACATAAACACAGACAAATAGAAACAGAATAACAACAATTAGAACATGGAAGTGACTAGTGTTATTAACAAAAATGTAGATGAAAATAAATATGGATAGCAAGTAGGGCAAATAACCACTGATGTGAACGTAAATAAATATGATAATTATGTATATATACTCAATCGTTTACAACACCTCTATTGCTATTCAAATAGCAGACATAGTCACTCTAGTTGTATCTACTGTAGGTGGCAGTAATTTCAGACCATATTAATTACCCGTTGGCTACTTTGGAAAATATGTTAGGCAGAAGAAAACTCCAAATGCCAGCTTGTTTAGTGTGACCATCACACATATAAACCAATTGGTCAATCTGAAACTAGAGCAAATCCCATATTATTGGACTTACTGTGGAATAAATACAACTGATCTTATAAGAATCCTGAATAGATGAAAGTAGGAATACTATAACTAATGTGTTACTAAAGGGTACATACTATTAATAGAATGTGAGTGAAAATACTATCTAATGAAATACTGATAAAGTGAATATGTGGTGATAATATATAATCGTGTGTGGTAAACTGGAAATAAGAAATGTATATATATATATATATATATATATATATATATATATATATATATATATATATTATTTATTTATTTATAAAATATTTTACCAGGAAGTAATACATTGAGAGTTACCTCTCGTTTTCAAGTATCAAACAAATAATACATGGTTTCAAGTACAGTTACATAAATGAACATATATACATATGCACACATATATATACATAATGGAAAATACATGAAAAATCAAGTGTGTAAATAGTACTAGTCTGGAGAAATACTAATATAATACTAAAAGTGATTTGACCATTTGGAGCTACATACAAGACAGCCCTGAGGGCCAAAACAATCATATCAACTAAGTGCAGGACATGGTAAGTGCTACATACACCACATCTACTTCATTTGTCCAAAAGAAATGACTTAAGGTCGAATTCTATGTTAAGTCCAGATGGTGCTAGGGTCTGCAATTCGTAAATCCAATAGGATTCTCTTCTTCCTAATAGGCTTTTAATGTCACCTCCTCGCCAATTGAGTGTCATTGCCTCTATGGCCACACATTTGAGGCCCTTTGGGTCTTTGTTGTGCACCTGGAGAAAATGGTTGGACACGCTATGTGCAACCAAGCCCTTTGTGATGTTTTAAATGTGTTCGTATAAACGACGTTTAATGGGCCTGGTAGTCATCGCCACATACTGCAGACCGCAAGTACATTCAAGGAGATAAAAATTATTAGTGCTGTTACATGTAATATATTGTTTTATAGTGTATGTCCTGAGTGTTTTTGTAGAGGAAAAGGAAAACTGTTTGACACTGTATTTGCAGGCTGTACACGTATTGCACGTGTAGTAGCCTTTGATACCATTTTTACTTTGATGATTTTTTCGTTTCAAAGGGCAAATGGGGGCCAGCTTTTGGCCTATATTAGGTGCTTTCGTAAATATTATCTTGGGGTTAATGGATAATATTTCTGCTAAATCTTTATCTTTTCTTAGAATCGGCCAGTGCTTGCGAATAATTCTCTTTATACCAGGGGCCATATTTTTGTATTGTGTAATGAATGGTATATGGATATGGTTTCAATTTGTTTCGGTTTATATTGTAGAAGAGTCGATCGATCTATTTGTTCTACTTCTGATATAATTTAATCTAAGTGTTTTAATGGATATTTTCTGTCAATAAATGTATTCTTAAGGTCTTGTGCCTGTGTATGAAATGCATCTGGTGTGGAACTATTCCTCTTAAGTCTGATGAACTGTCCTTTGGGAATGTTATCGATCCACACAGGGTTATGATGCCTACTGGCATGCAGATATTATTGGCTTGTACTTTCTCCAGCGGGGATACAAAGTTCGTCAGATATAGACTGTCACGCAGGACCACCCTACGCGTTTCGGAAGTCGTGCTTCCTTCCTCAGGGGTGCAAAAATAGTCATAATAAAGTCCCTGTATGTCCCATTATATATAGTTCCGATTTAAAGGTAAAGTACATACAATTGGGAATAGGTCATGCGCAGCAGGTACACACATGAATTGGGATTCTCAGCAAAAGAGACATAAACACAGACAAATAGAAAAAGAATAACAACAATTAGAACATGGAAGTGACTAGTGTTATTAACAAAAATGTAGATGAAAATAAATATGGATAGCAAGTAGGGCAAATAACCACTGATGTGAACGTAAATAAATATGATAATTATGTATATATACTCAATCGTTTACAACACCTCTATTGCTATTCAAATGGCAGACATAGTCACTCTAGTTGTATCTAGGTGGCAGTAAATTCAGACCATATTAATTACCGTTGGCTCCTTTGGGAAATATGTTAGGCAGAAGAAAACTCCAAATGCCAGCTTGTATAGTGAGACCATCACACATAAAAACCAATTGGTCAATCTGGAACTAGAGCAAATCCATATTATGTACTTACTGTGGAATACCTACAACTGATCTTATAAGAATCCTGAATAAATGAAAGTAGGAATACTATAACTAATGTGTTACTAAAAGGTACATACTATTAATAGAATGTGAGTGAAAATACTATCTAATGAAATACTGATAAAGTGAATATGTGGTGATAATATAATCGTGTGTGGTAAACTGGAAATAATAAATAAATATATATGTATATATACCATAATACTGAGTTAAGTTATGGTGAGTAAAAAAAGTGACAAAAACCCTCCACAGGAAAGCAAATATGCAAATACAACTGTATGCTCATCTGCATGTCTTAGGCAGGTCTGCAACCCCTCCTTTCACCATTATCACCCAGCATACAGCACTTCCACTGCAGCAAGGGATTCTGGGAAATGACTTTTTGCCTCAAAAACCCTTTTTAACATGGTTCCTATAGGCTTAAGCTTGCTGCATGGTCACAGCTTTGAGCACAGCCAGGGTTAGGGTGCATACCCAGAAAACACAGCACTTAAATCATTTCTTATTTCTGGTATACAATTTATTTTAACACATAATTTTTTTAATTTTAATGATTCGTATTTTTTACAGACATGTGGCACCGCCATGGGTACCAGGTTTGCTCCTAACTATGCTAATTTATTTATGGGCAGCTGGGAAAATAAATTCATCTGGTCCGGCTGCCCCTTTGGAGCAAGCCTGGTACTATGGCGGCGCTACATCGACGACATTTTTTTCATCTGGTCCGGTTCATTACAGCAGCTAGAATTATTCCAAGAATACATTAACAACAATTTATTTAATTTGAAATTTTCATTTGTATCTAGTAATATTTCAATAGAATTTTTAGACTTGGTCATTTACATCTTAGATAACTCACTTCATACTAAAACTCATTTCAAGAAAGTACAAGCCAATAATTATCTGCATGCCAGTAGTCATCATAACCCTGTGTGGATCGATAACATTCCCAAAGGACAGTTCATCAGACTTAAGAGGAATAGTTCCACACCAGATGCATTTCATACACAGGCACAAGACCTTAAGAATAAATTTATTGACAGAAAATATCCATTAAAACACTTAGATCAAATTATATCAGAAGTAGAACAAATAGATCGATCGACTCTTCTACAATATAAACCGAAACAAATTGAAACCATATCCCATATACCATTCATTACACAATACAGCCAAATGGCCCCTGGTATAAAGAGAATTATTCGCAAGCACTGGCCGATTCTAAGAAAAGATAAAGATTTAGCAGAAATATTACCCATTAACCCGAAGATAATATTTACGAAAGCACCTAATATAGGCCAAAAGCTGGCCCCAGTTGCCCTTTGAAACGAAAAAATCATCAAAGTAAAAATGGTATCAAAGGTGCAATACGTGTACAAAGTTTGTGGAGATCTGTCCTGCGCTTCCGTATGCAGTGTGGCAACTGTATGACTGTCAGTCACTGGGTAGCACATGAGGGAGCTCCGCTGGGCCACGGATTGACCGGTGCAGGGGGTTTGTTGGTTGCTTACCTCACCTGCATCTCCGGTCTGGGGCCTGCTCACCTCAGCTACTCCTGCGTGCCACCGTCAGAAGAAAATCGGGTAAAGATGGCGGATTCCGGCGCAACTGCGGATGACTGACTCAGAGAGGCTGCTGGGATACTTCAAAAACTTTATTAGTCCAAACACACAAGGGCTAACACCGCATTCTCCCCCTCAACGCGTTTCACCCTTAGGAGTAGGGCTTCGTCTTGGAGTGGGGAGAAGCGGATGCTGCCTACTTAAATACAGAAAAAGCCCGCGAAAACGGGAACATATGCATTAAAACATTAACTCCTCCAATGCCTGTAGCTATTATATATGTTGTCAATCAAGTAATCAGTACTCAGTACTTATATACATTGTTGAACTCACGATAATATGTTAACATTTTGTTTGTACATATACATAAAGGATGTCATTTACACTCAGGTAAATCATTGGAGAATTGAATAAAAATAAGTAAAAAGTGGCTGCAAATACTGCTAAAGCCTGGTGTGTATCCAACTGATTTAAGCTAACAGCCTATATTGATTGTGCATAGGTTTCCACTCAAACACATATTATACATTGTGAAAATAAATAAACAATGTACATTATTGGGCTGATTATTGCATCATATATTGGACTATGACCAGGTACTGGAAGAAAGAGAATAGGAAAGAGATAGGAGAGAAGGGGAGGGGGGGGGGAAAGAAGGGGGTGGGGAGGGGGAAAGGGGGGGGGGGGAGAAGGGGAAAAGGGGGGGGGGGAGAGAAAGGAAGGGGGGGGGAGGGGGAAGGGAAAATGGGGAAAAGGGGAGTGTGGGAAAAAAAGCCAATGAAACATAGTCACAGGGGATAGCATTAGGACTATGTGCCCTTACCCTGCGGTCATTATATCTCAATCTTAAGAGATAAAATTCAGAGAAACAAATTTTCTAAAGAAAACAACGTAGATCCCAATCAATGTTAAGTCCGTTGGGCTGTAGAGAACCCAATGTATGTATCCAGTGTGCCTCTCTCTGGTGTAAAATCCTTAGTCTATCCCCTCCTCGGGGTGGTAATACTATGTGTTCGATGGCACAGCATTTGAAATTCTCTACAGAACCCAACGGACATACATTGAAATGCAAAGGTACCGGATGTGTAATATCGTGTTTTTTAATTAACCTGAGATGTTCCATAATGCGGATTTTAAGGATTCTACTGGTTAGTCCTATATATTGTTTGTTACAACCGCATTTTATGAGGTAAACCACGAAATTGGTCTGGCATGTTATAAACGTTTTAATGGGGAATCTACGAGTTTCATCATAATTTGAGAAATGTTTAGTCTTAATCATATTTGGACATATTTTACAATGCCCACATTTGAACGAGCCAATTAACTTTGGGAACATAGACCTACTGGTACTGTTGCGGTTGGTTGGTTTTAACATACTGGGCGACAGAAGGTTCCCTAGAGTAGCAGCCTTGCGAAAAACTATTTTTGGGCCCATGCTGACCAGTTTAGCCAAAAGAGGGTCTAAGGACAAAGTAGTCCAATGTTTGCGTATAATGGCTTTAATACCATTGGCCTGCTCACTAAAGTTTGTAATGAAGAAAGGGGGTCCCATGTCATCTCTTTGTGTGACCTTTGTTTGTTGACGAACATTCATATCTATGAGTTGTTCTCTATTGGTGTCTAGGGCATTTTGATACGCCAGATCAAGGTCCCTAGCGTCATACCCCCTTGACAGGAATCGCTCCCTCATCTCACGCGCCCTCTGTTCAAAGGACCCCAAAGTAGAACAGTTCCTGCGTAACCGCAGGAACTGTCCCTTCGGAATACCTCTGACAAGAGGGCGAGCATGACAGCTTTTAGCATGAAGTAGTGAGTTTCTGGCGTTTTCCTTCCAGTAGATGTCAGATTGGATGTTTTTTTCCAAATCCACATATAGATTTAAATCCAAAAATTTAATTTGATATTTATCATAGGAATGGGTGAATCTCAGATTAAGCGTATTGTCAGCCAGATACTCAAAAAACTTCAGAAGCTCTTCCTCTCCACCACTCCAGATCAAAATGAGATCATCAATGTAGCGCTTGTAAAACGCCACATGATGTCTAAAGGGATTGGAATCTCCAAACACGTGGGACATCTCCCACCAACCCATGAAGAGGTTGGCGTAGGAGGGGGCAAAGGACGTCCCCATAGCTGTCCCACGTTTTTGGAGATAAAACTGTTGGTCAAAAAGAAAATAGTTGTGCGTGAGTGAAAACTTAATACTATCAAGAAGAAAGGCTATATGAACTTGAGATAGAGTGGAGTGGTTGTGCAGAAAAAATGCTGTGGCAGTGAGGCCATGATCGTGCTTGATGATGTTATATAGAGAAGTTACATCTAGTGTAACCCAGATGTAGTGAGTGTGCCAGGTAATGGGAGTGAGTAAAGATAAAATGTGTTTTGTGTCAATAATGTGGGACGGAAGTGAGTGCACGAGTGGCTGTAAAAAGTGATCAATGTATTGTGAAAGGTGTTCACCCAGTGAACCAATACTAGAAATGATAGGTCTACCCGGGGGTGCAACCAGTGTCTTGTGAATTTTGGGGAGGTGATGAAAAATAGGAGTGATGGGATCTGGAGTGGTGAGGAAGTCCCGCTCATTTGGTGTGAGAACGTATAGCATCTCACCTTCATCCATGAGGTCCAAGAACTCTCTGCTGAATTGGATGGTGGGGTCCCTGTCAAGGACACGGTAGGTATCAGGGTCACTCAATTGTCGCTGTGCCTCTGCTGTGTAGTAATCTCTGTCAACCACCACAGTAGCGCCACCTTTATCCGCCTTTCTAACAAGAATAGAGTCATTGTTAGTTAGTGATTTTAAGGCTGCCCTTTGTTCTACTGTTAAGTTATCTAACTGATGTCCCCTGGTTCCTATGCATTTTGCAAGGAGCGTTAGATCTCTTTCAATGGCTCTCTGGAAGATGTCGATGTACTGCCCTCTCATATATGAGGGATAGAACAGAGACCTCTTTTTAAACCCAGAGTTAGTACTACCCAGAAACTCTGCTGGGTCATCAATTGTGTTATTCTCATTGAAGAGATCCATGAGGTCCTGCTCCCTGTACTGGTCTTCGAAACCTAGGGAAATTGGAACAACAGGTTAGTGTCAAATATGGGTAACAATGTATTGGGATTTTGGTTCCTGGAAAAGAAGAAGCGTTTCAAAGTTAGTTTACGCGTAAACTTGAATACGTCTACCAAAGTGGAAAACAAGTTAAATTGGGTATTAGGAGCAAATGAGAGTCCAAGATGCAGCACAGATAGTTCTGATTGAGTCAGTTCATGTTTGGAGATATTAATAACATTAGACTGTTTGTTGAGCAAAATGGTTTTCTCTTGTTTGTTGAGTTTGCTAGCTGTTTTGCTATCTAGCTCCTTGAAATTATCCATTGTTGAAAAGGCTTTCATTTTATCTTGTAGTTCCAAAATTTGTTTGGACACTAATTTGTATTCTTGGGATTTCTGTCTAATAATTAGGTCCATTTTTTGAAAAAAACATCCAATCTGACATCTACAGGAAGGAAAACGCCAGAAACTCACTACTTCATGCTAAAAGCTGTCATGCTCGCCCTCTTGTCAGAGGTATTCCGAAGGGACAGTTCCTGCGGTTACGCAGGAACTGTTCTACTTTGGGGTCCTTTGAACAGAGGGCGCGCGAGATGAGGGAGCGATTCCTGTCAAGGGGGTATGACGCTAGGGACCTTGATCTGGCGTATCAAAATGCCCTAGACACCAATAGAGAACAACTCATAGATATGAATGTTCGTCAACAAACAAAGGTCACACAAAGAGATGACATGGGACCCCCTTTCTTCATTACAAACTTTAGTGAGCAGGCCAATGGTATTAAAGCCATTATACGCAAACATTGGACTACTTTGTCCTTAGACCCTCTTTTGGCTAAACTGGTCAGCATGGGCCCAAAAATAGTTTTTCGCAAGGCTGCTACTCTAGGGAACCTTCTGTCGCCCAGTATGTTAAAACCAACCAACCGCAACAGTACCAGTAGGTCTATGTTCCCAAAGTTAATTGGCTCGTTCAAATGTGGGCATTGTAAAATATGTCCAAATATGATTAAGACTAAACATTTCTCAAATTATGATGAAACTCGTAGATTCCCCATTAAAACGTTTATAACATGCCAGACCAATTTCGTGGTTTACCTCATAAAATGCGGTTGTAACAAACAATATATAGGACTAACCAGTAGAATCCTTAAAATCCGCATTATGGAACATCTCAGGTTAATTAAAAAACACGATATTACACATCCGGTACCTTTGCATTTCAATGTATGTCCGTTGGGTTCTGTAGAGAATTTCAAATGCTGTGCCATCGAACACATAGTATTACCACCCCGAGGAGGGGATAGACTAAGGATTTTACACCAGAGAGAGGCACACTGGATACATACATTGGGTTCTCTACAGCCCAACGGACTTAACATTGATTGGGATCTACGTTGTTTTCTTTAGAAAATTTGTTTCTCTGAATTTTATCTCTTAAGATTGAGATATAATGACCGCAGGGTAAGGGCACATAGTCCTAATGCTATCCCCTGTGACTATGTTTCATTGGCTTTTTTTCCCACACTCCCCTTTTCCCAATTTTCCCTTCCCCCTCCCCCCCCTTCCTTTCTCTCCCCCCCCCCTTTTCCCCTTCTCCCCCCCCCCCCTTTCCCCCCCCCTTCTTCCCCCCCCCCTCCCCTTCTCTCCTATCTCTTTCCTATTCTCTTTCTTCCAGTACCTGGTCATAGTCCAATATATGATGCAATAATCAGCCCAATAATGTACATTGTTTATTTATTTTCACAATGTATAATATGTGTTTGAGTGGAAACCTATGCACAATCAATATAGGCTGTTAGCTTAAATCAGTTGGATACACACCAGGCTTTAGCAGTATTTGCAGCCACTTTTTACTTATTTATATTCAATTCTCCAATGATTTACCTGAGTGTAAATGACATCCTTTATGTATATGTACAAACAAAATGTTAACATATTATCGTGAGTTCAACAATGTATATAAGTACTGAGTACTGATTACTTGATTGACAACATATATAATAGCTACAGGCATTGGAGGAGTTAATGTTTTAATGCATATGTTCCCGTTTTCGCAGGCTTTTTCTGTATTTAAGTAGGCAGCATCCGCTTCTCCCCACTCCAAGACGAAGCCCTACTCCTAAGGGTGAAACGCGTTGAGGGGGAGAATGCGGTGTTAGCCCTTGTGTGTTTGGACTAATAAAGTTTTTGAAGTATCCCAGCAGCCTCTCTGAGTCAGTCATCCGCAGTTGCGCCGGAATCCGCCATCTTTACGCAATACGTGTACAGCCTGCAAATACAGTGTCAAACAGTTTTCCTTTTCCTCTACAAAAACACTCAGGAAATACACTATAAAACAATATATTACATGTAACAGCACTAATATTATTTATCTCCTTGAATGTTCTTGTGGTCTGCAGTATGTGGGGATGATTACCAGGCCCATTAAACATCGTTTATACGAACACATTTACAACATCACAAAGGGCTTGGTTGCACATAGCGTGTCCAACCATTTTCTCCAGGTGCACAACAAAGACCCAAAGGGCCTCAAATGTGTGGCCTTAGAGGCAATGACACTCAATTGGCGAGGAGGTGACATTAAAAGCCTATTAGGAAGAAGAGAATCCTATTGGATTTACGAATTGCAGACCCTAGCACCATCTGGACTTAACATAGAATTCGACCTTAAGTCATTTCTTTTGGACAAATGAAGTAGATGTGGTGTATGTAGCACTTACCATGTCCTGCACTTAATTGATATGATTGTTTTGGCCCACAGGGCTGTCTTCTATGTAGCTCCAAATGGTCAAATCACTTTTAGTATTATATTAGTATTTCTCCACACTAGTACTATTTACACGCTTGATTTTTCATGTATTTTCGATTATGTATATATATGTGTGCATATGTATATATGTATATGTGTGTGTATATATATATATATATATATATATATATATATATATATATATATATATACTGTAAATAAGAAATAAATATATATATATATATATATATATACTGTAAATAAGAAATAAATATATATATATATATATATATATATATATATATATATATATATATATATATATATATATATATCTTATTTCCAGTTTACCACACACGATTATATTATCACCACATATTCACTTTATCAGTATTTCATTAGATAGTATTTTCACTCACATTCTATTAATAGTATGTACCCTCTAGTAACACATTAGTTATAGTATTCCTACTTTCATTTATTCAGGATTCTTATAAGATCAGTTGTAGGTATTCCACAGTAAATCCATAATATGGGATTTGCTCTAGTTCCAGATTGACCAATTGGTTTATATGTGTGATGGTCACACTATACAAGCTGGCAATTGGAGTTTTCTTCTGCCTAACATATTTCCCAAAGTAGCCAACGGGTAATTAATATGGTCTGAATTTACTGCCACCTAGATACAACTAGAGTGACTATGTCTGCCATTTGAATAGCAATAGAGGTGTTGTAAACGATTGAGTATATATACATAATTATCACGTTTATTTACGTTCGCATCAGTGGTTATTTGCCCTACTTGTTATGCATATTTATTTTCATCTACATTTTTGTTAATAACACTAGTCACTTCCATGTTCTAATTGTTGTTATTCTGTTTCTATTTGTCTGTGTTTATGTTTATTGCTGAGAATCCCAGTTCATGTGTGTACCTACTGCGCATGACCTATTCCCAATTGTATGTACTTTACCTTTAAATTGGAACTATATATACTGGGACATACAGGACTTTATTATGACTATTTTTGCACCCCTGAGGAAGGAAGCACGACTTCCGAAACGCGTAGGGTGGTCCTGTGTGACACTCTACATCTGACGAACTTTGTACACTGGCGACACACTTTATTCGAGCTCGGCTAGTCCCACGAATTCGGACATACCCGGGTGTATTGAGGTTTGTGACTGTTTTCTGCCCGAGTGCATTGAGGTATTTTCCAGGCAGGGATTGAAGCATTTTATTCCCGCTGGCTGCAATACTGCACAGTATATATATATATACTGCATTACAATTCATGAATTTATGCCATCTGGTAGACACGCGAAGCATTGCAGCCTATTAAATCCTAATCATTATCATTTAACAGATCAGCCGCCCGTCAGCCAGGCATGAACCCAGGCTGGGAAGGCAAACACAACGGGGCTTGTCAGAGGTGAGGAGCGGCGCATTCCAGGTATCTGCCAGGTACATACTGGGTATTTGCTCGAATAAAGTGTGTCGGTGCAGTATCCCTGCTGGAGGATCACCAGTGCAGCTTGGCATCTAGATTGGCAGCGAATCTGCTAATACCAATTGCATCATTCGGCAGAGCCTGGGCCAGACTAATCTGCGGCCACGATATCTCAGCTGCTACTGCACATGCGCAGTTTGGACCAGAGACAGAGGTGAAAGCCACAGACTGGAGGTATCTGCACACCGCATGCACGGGAGGGCTCCATGCCCAGGAGCAGACGCCAAAGCCAGCTAATCATCCTAAGAGGGGATACTCTTTGAATTATCCACCGCCTGTTACCTCCTTGCCTTCGGTAAGCAGGTACTGTCACCGGAGTATGAGTGTCCAGATGGGACCTTTTTTATATGTATTTTACCCATGATGTGTCTTAATTAAATGTTTTTGTATTACTTATTGTCACCTGTTGTTCTTAGCATTTGTCTTATGTCTGTTATATGTTGGTTTGTTGTTTTATGCAGTATTATGCTATGATTTTTTATTATCTTTTCATGCATTTTATCACCACGTGGAGCACCTCACTGGATGGGCCATACCACTGATACTGGTTGTATAATATTTTTATTTATTTATTATAGTGCACTTGTGCAGAGCGCCACAGATATAACTTTCTTTCCACGTTCAGTAGACTAACCAGGGGTCAGAGTTATATCACAGGCAGCTAGCAGTCTTTTGTGTTTTTAGAATATAGCGCTGCCTTTTTTTCTTTTCGCCGTTCATACATCGATACATAAGCTTAAATGGGCTCCATGTGAATGGATATTCCAGGCAAAAGGTGACACATTGTGTGCTCATTTGCATGTCATCTCCCAGAATCTCTTGCTGCAATGGGAGCACTGTATGCAAGGTGATAATGGTTGAAAGGCAGGGTTGCAGACCTGTCTAAGACATGTGAATGTGCTCACAAGTGATATTCATTATTGGCTATATGCTAACGGTGGATGTTTTCTGTCGCCTTTTTCGCCCACCATAACTTAAAATGTATGGTAAACCTACCCAGCCTAGAAATATTTCAAAGCAAGTTTATAACAACCTCACACTAATGATACCCATCAATGTTGAAACATGTCTGTGAGTGGTTTAAACTTGCTTTGCTAGTCCCATGCTGTGTTTAAAAGCTGTGTGAACGGCGATACATCAGCTTAAATGGGCTCCATGTGAATGGATATTCCAGGCAAAAGGTGACACATTGTGTGCTCATTTGCATGTCGTCTCCCATAATCCCTTGCTGCAGTGGGAGCACTGTATGCGAGGTGATAATGGTTAAAAGGCAGGGTTGCAGACCTGTCTAAGACATGTGAATGTGCTAACAAGTGATATTCTTTATTGGATATATATATATATATATATATATATATATATATATATATATATATATATATACTACAGTATAATACTGTAGGGAAGACAGTACACACATGTCTAATACAAATGTACTGTACATACTGTATAATATAGAGAAAGTGGAGTGTGAGCGCAGAAATAAAATGATTAAAATTGATATTTTGAGTGCCATACTTACCTGTACTACTGTATACTTACTGTACCTAAACTTACCTTACTACAGTACAGTAAAGTATCTTACTACATTATGGTAGCACTCCCATTATGCTGTAAAAGACCAGGCAACACGCTGGCAATATTGTCGATATAATTATTGCATTTTTGTACTGTGAGTATGTTGCTCCAGAAACGTACTATTCCCTGAGTTTATTCCTCCTTTTTTGACGGTTTAACAACCTTTCTTGAATCGATGGGATTCAAATCTGGTGATCTGGGAGGGGGAAGAAAAGCCAAATTATTTGCAGGGATATAAACCGTTTAAACCAATGAGAAACAGTTACTGTAGAGTAAATTGGAGAACTTACTCTGGTGGCGTCTTAACCCAGTTGATACCGCTCGCAAGAATATAGTTAATAGAGGCGGTATATTTAGGGTCATTGTCCTGGAAGAAACGGTGCCCTCCAGATGTGAAATCATGCCTAATGTATTCAACAATTTGGGTGACTTTTTGTTTTTGGAAAAATACTTTATCCATGATTCCTGGAACAATTGAAGAGAAATTTAACATTAGGTTACAAAATACACTACAGTTGTACACTGCATAAGGCTACAGCATGTGACTTTGTGCATTATTTTACCCTCAAAGATGATTATGCATCCTTTTCCACGTCTAGAGATCGCACCCCACACATGCATCTTCAGTGGGTGCTTGAGCCGCGGCTTCAGAGATAGACGTCCTTTTTTGTGGAATGAAAAATTTGAAATTTCTCAAAAGCACAGTTGTCCCATAAGAATAGTTGACATCCTGAAAAGTCTCACCACCTTCGATCCATGCCCGTGCTTGCTTCACTCTTTTCACCTTGTTGACATCCCTTATCATTGGATACGCTCTGTAATGAGAAGGAAGAATTTTACAGGTACAGTAAACCACACTTTTACCTACTGTACAGTACAATAGTGTACTGTGCGACAGTTTACCTGTAATGTCCTAACTATGGCACAGCACTCTGCATACAGTACTATTGCAATATACAGAACTTTATTACTAATGTATACTGTACTATAAAGTATTCGCTGGGGGTAATGCTACTGTATATTGTACTTTATTTAGTACTATATACTGCACCGACACACTTTATTCGAGCAAATACCCAGTATGTACCTGGCAGATACCTGGAATGCGCCGCTCCTCACCTCTGACAAGCCCCGTTGCGTTTGCCTTCCCAGCCTGGGTTCATGCCTGGCTGACGGGCGGCTGATCTGTTAAATGATAATGATTAGGATTTAATAGGCTGCAATGCTTCGCGTGTCTACCAGATGGCATAAATTCATGAATTGTAATGCAGTATATATGTATATACTGTGCAGTATTGCAGCCAGCGGGAATAAAATGCTTCAATCCCTGCGTGGAAAATACCTCAATGCACTCGGGCAGAAAACAGTCACAAACCTCAATACACCCGGGTATACCCGAATTCGTGGGACTAGCCGAGCTCGAATAAAGTGTGTCGCCAGTGTACAATATACTGTACAGTGCTGTACTTTGTTACAGTAAAACACTTACTTTACACGTCCATATTTTCATTCCAATTGGCATCTCAATAACTTGATGCTGGTCTCAGATGCTGTGATATTGTGACCTTTCTCTAGAACAGTCTTGACTGTTGCTGCAGAGCGCTCATCATTTGCCTCGCTGATTTTGTCCACCAGACGCTTTTTCGCCCTACAGTGTAAAGCAGGCCTGCTCAACTCGTAAAGTGAGAAGGACCGAACTGCTCCAAGGAAAAAAAAATTGGGCCGCACGGGTTAAATCATCATCGTCATCGTCGTCATCATCGTCGTCGTCATCATCATCATCATCATCATCATCATCATCATCATCATCATCATCATCATCATCATCATCATCATCATCATCATCATCATCATCATCATCATCATCATCATCATCATCATCATCATCATCATCATCATCATCATCATCATCATCATCTCTTGCAATCCCCTCAATATGACACACTCTCCCCCTCCCCTCAATATGACACACTCTCCCCCTCCCCTCATAATGACACACTCTCCCCCTCCCCTCTAAATGACACACTCTCTCCCTCCCCTAAATATGGCACATTCTCCCCCTCCCCTCAATATGACACTCTCTCTCCCTCCCCTCAATATGACACTCTCTCCCCCTCCCCTCAATATGACACTCTCCCCCTCCCCTAAATGACACTCTCTCCCCTCCCCTCAATATGACACTCTCTCCCCCTCCTCTCAATATGACACTCTCTCCCCCTCCCCTCAATATGACACTCTCTCTCCCTCCCCTCAATATGACACACTCTCTCTCCCTCCCCTCAATATGACACTCTCCCCCTCCCCTCAATATGACACTCTTTCCCCCTCCCCTCAATATGTCACTCTCTCCCCCTCCCCTCAATATGACACTCTCTCCCCCTCCCCTCAATATGACACTCTCCCCCTCCTCTCAATATGACACTCTCCCCCTCCTCTCAATATGACACTCTCCCCCTCCTCTCAATATGACACTCTCTCACCCCCCTGCAACTCACATCACACCCTCCCCCTGCAACTCACATCACTCTCTCCCCCCCTGCACCTCAGATCACTTCCCCCCCTGCACCTCACATGTCAGCAGCCCACCAATTACATTCTCTCCCCCTGCCCTCAATATGACACTCTCTCCCCCTCCTCTCAATATGACACTCTTTCCCCCTCCCCTCAATATGTCACTCTCTCCCCCTCCCCTCAATATGACCCGTTTTTCACAAAGCCCGTTTTTCACAAAGCCCGTTTTTCACACCCACCAGCCCATTTTTCACACCCACCCCCCACCAGCCCGTTTTTCACATCCAACAGCCCGTTTTTCACACACACACACACACACACACACACACACACACACACACACACACACACACACACACACACACACACACACACACACACACACACACACACACACACACACACACACACACACACACACACTCACACACACTCTTTGATCAGCACATCCTCTCTCCCTGGTACTAAGCCCCGCCCCCGGCATGCTCTGACCTCCAACCCGCCCCCCGGCATCCTGCTTTTGAAAAAAAAAATACTCACGGCTGCCGCATCCTCCTTATGCTTCTGCTGCCCCCGTACACCGCAAAACCCGGGGGCGGAGAGGGGGGGAGGAAGGAGGAAGGGGGGGGGGATTAATCGCCGCCATTTGTTAAAACTTTTTTTTTTTTAATTTAATTAATTGGCGCCCGGCCGAAGTCATCGCGGGCCACACAGAGAGGCCAGGCGGGCCGCATGCGGGCCGTGGGCCGTATGTTGTGCAGGCCTGGTGTAAAGGAAAAGAGACCAATTAGTTACAGTAGGGCCAAAATTAAGTCAACACAAGTACATGACATACTATACAGACATACCCCGGTTTAAGGACACTCACTTTAAGTACACTCGCGAGTAAGTACATATCGCCCAATAGGCAAACTGCATCTCACGCATGCGCCTGTCGTCACGTCCTGAACAGCAATACCAGCTCCCTACCTGAACCGAAGCTGTGCGCAAGCGGGGAGACTATAGAGCCTGTTACAAATGTGTTATTTACATCAGTTATGCACGTGTATGACGATTGCAGTACAGTACATGCATCGATAAGTGGGGAAAAGGCAGTGCTTCACTTTAAGTACATTTTCACTTTACATACATGCTTCGGTCCCATTGCGTACGCTAATGCGGGGTATGCCTATACATTATAGGCTAAAGCTCTAAAATTCATGGCATTATTGAAATCCCTGCCCTCTGATTGGTTAGAATTCAGGGCATTATTCATTCAGTACTGTCCGGAATTTTTGGCAACTTGCCAATTCACCTTTCAGAGATGCAGGGTGAGTGCGCTGAAAATTTGAAATAAAAAAACTGCCAAATGTAAAAATGCTAACAGTAAATACCTCTCCTCTCTCACAGCATAGCAGCAAACTGTATGCAGGCTCTCTCTTAGCTGCTACAGTAGTGCTGTCAGTGTAAGGAATCGGGGGCCACGTCCCTTGCGGCGTGACCACTCCTTACCCACAACTAGTACTGCAGTGGCTGCTGCCCCTGCCCCCTGTCGCTACCCATGCCACTGCCCAGCGCATACCTTGAACTCCGCCGTGGCCACCATCTTGGATTCTGGCGCTGGTGTTACAGAGCGTGCGCTTCCTTCAAGGATTTATAGCACGCGCATTATGCTTGTCTACGCCCCCGCTCGACGTGGGAGTCTTCACCACGTCTCCAGCACTCTCAGCTGTGCTCTATACTTCCTTGTCTCTCAGCCACTCATGAGCAGCTCCTCGACACGCCCCCGCCATGCCCCTCATCCGGATTGGTCATTGCCGCTTGAAATATCCTGCTTTGCTTTCACTTCCTTGCTCTGCATAGCTCCTTGCTATCTCTGTTGCCTGGAACCTGTGTCGTGCTCTCTTGGTGTTTATTTCTACAGCTATTGACCCGGCTCGTCTGAATACCCCCTCTGGCTCCTGAACTCGGCTTTCCTACTGACTACTCTACCTCTAAAACCCTCAGACTCAGCTACGGATTTTGACTACAGAACTTTCTATATCCTCGGACTCGGCAAGTACTTGACCATTCTTTATCTACATCCAGGCCTGGCCACACTACTATGCCACATCCCGGACACGCCCCCTCTGCTGTCGGTGCGTATACTCTACATCCCACCTCAGTACAGGGGACTGGTCAGGTCTGCGGCTGCACAGCATGACAGTCAGAAGCTGACGGGTCCCAAATACTGTGGTAACTTTGTTATTTGCAACAAAGTAATATTTCTTCCACAACTTGTATAGCTTCTGCTAGGTCATTTTTATTTGGCTTTTATTTAGTGCATCAGCCTAGTTCCAATTTATATACAGTATCTATACAAAAGTGTCTATTTTATGAAAAAATCCTACATTTAGCCTATTATAGTAATAATCCCCAAAGAACAGGGCATTACTGGCCAATAATGCCCTTGCTGGAAGAGTTGAAGGCCCGTATATATTAAGTACTATATACAGAATTCTACAATAATTTAAGGGAAAAAAAAGTAAACACACAAATGCATTTTGATAGGCAAGAAGCTTATACAAGTAATACAGTAATTGCATACAGTAATGAAAACAAAAATACTTACTCTGTTGTGACTGTGGGCTTTACAGCTTTTGCTTTACCATGGGCAAGATAAATTACAGTGGTTTTTGCTAAAATGAGGCACAAAGTACTTAACCAGCGTTGGATCTGTAAAATTCCGTGTCCTTTCTTGTACATGTTCTGTCTTCTCATGCTGAGATCCTTTGAAACAAATTTCCTCGGCATCGCTGCTTTAGGAAAGAAATCAAGCACAGAGGAATGTATATTCTATGTGTATTCGATGTATATTCAATGTGCATTAAATCAACAGAAATGATGGTGTATTTATACAATGAGATGGACCTCGTTCGACATGTTAAGCACTGTACCCCCACTTTTAACACCTGAAGCTCGTGTCCATGCCCACCAAAAATTAAAATGGACACACTGTGCATAAAAGGGGAAACAAATTGCAAACAGATGCAGCAATGAGTATCCGAACACTTGACTTTGAAAATCTGGGGCAATCTCCGAGTAATGCTGCAATATTTCTGTGACATTTCTGCAAACAGAATAATGGCCCATCGGATTAACACAGAGGGCGTCCCTGGCAGTCTCATTCAGTTTGAATGGGACTGCCAGGGACACCCGCTGTGTTAATCCGATGGGCCATTAGTTTGTCTGCAGAAATGTCAGAGAAATGTTGCAGCATTACTGGGATATTGCCCCAGATTTTCAAAGGCAAGTGTTCAGATACTCGTGGCTGCATCAGTCGCCTCTCACACGCTAATCTCTATCTGAAAGAGCTCTTGTACATATACTGCATTGTGCATTCTTCGATCTGTTAAGATGGATCTTACCTGATTCTACGGACGCAGGAACTGGCTTTCTTCTGTTGTGCCGATGACGAGAAAGCGCAAGGCAGAAGTTGTTTCAAACCCAAAGCCAAAGCTAAAGGACAATAAAGAGAACGTTCCAACGGCTCCCAAGGCAAAGAATCCTGGTCCTTATTATGTGAGGAAGAAAATTGCCAAAGTCAACTTCACAAAACCTGTTTGAACAGGCCCCAGAAGAGCTCCCACCGAAGCCAAATCGGACGTCTTGGACTTTTTACTTCCACCGCCCATCCACGCCGATGCTCATCCAGAAACCCCCAGCTCACCTGCTCCTGCACCCATCCACACTGATGCTTGTCCGGAAACCCCCAGCTCACCTGCTCCAGCACCCATCCACGCCGATGCTCGTCCATAAACCCCAAGCTCACCTGCTCCAGCACCCATCCATGCCGATGCTCATCCAGAAACCCCAAGCTCACCTGCACCAGCACCCAGCCACGCAGATGTTCGTCCGGGTGACACCAGCACTCCTTGCACCATATCCAGCTCGATCGCCCGCATGCTGAATGTTTTCATTGGTGTTGAATTAACTGACTTCCAAGATTGATATTCTTTATTTGGAGACCACGGGTGGCATGGTTGTTCACCTGGATAGGATTGAGAGGAACATCGCAGGGCTATATTCTTTGCTGGGAGTCCCTGTCCCTGTATGTCCAACGCAGGAGCAGGAGGGTTGCCTGGAGGCACCTTATTCTCCCATTGAGGAACCGTGCCCGTGCACCCTCTCCATCCTTGGATTTAACCTTCATGCTTTCAACACCAAGCACACCACAGGACACGTATATCCTTCTGGTGGAGGAGATGACAACCCCAGTAAGGCCACATCAGGAGGAAAGCATCCTCCAGACCATCTACCCCTGCTCGCTGCCAGAAGCACACCTGCTCCAGCACCCAGGATTGTACAGCTCCCAGACATGATGTTGAGAGAACTGCCCCAGAGCATCCGGGTGAAATACAATACAAGATCAGATGTGATGGTCTACCTCAGAAATATGCCCAGTTCATCTTTAAACACAACGTCAGTTTTGAAGTGTACAGCGAGTGGACCCATAATATCAATTATTATGGCAATAAAGACAAGAAGGCTCTTACTGCTCTTCCTTAAGGAACACAATTATGGAAGAAGTGAAGCGTTATTTTAATGTTACCAGTTATGTTGCGAGAACCGTGAAAGACAGCATCAATGGCCTTTTGAGGCATAAAATGGCTCTTCCCTTGAGCTCCATTGACTTGTTTTACGATTAAAAATAACGATGCGCCACCAATGTTTTTAATCTAAATACTGTATAAAGATAGTTGATTGTTTTAAATTGTTTCATTGGTTAATGTTTTTTTTTTCTATTTTATCGTCTTGGTCATGGTATAATAATTTTATTCTATTTCTGCTTTGCATGTGCATGTCTTGACCTGGGCGAAGACAAAGTGCAGGAAATCCTCCCCCAGCCCATGGGGCAGGAAATGCTCCCAGCATTACTGCCAGGTAAAACACAGTGCTCTAATCCATGCATGCCAATTCCCTTCCCTCCAATCCCTCCACAACATAAAGTAAACCTCTAGTCCTAATGTTAAGTGCTGTACCCCATGTCATGCTTAGTCTACTCCAACCCCCCAAAAAGCAGAAGATACAGCATAATAATGGACTGTACTGGCGTCATGGTATAATAATTTCTTTCTGTTTCGCATGTGCATGTCTGGAGCTGGGTGAAGACAACGTGCAGGATACCCCCCCCCCCCCCCCCAGGGCAGGAAATGCTCTCAGCAATGCTGTCAGGTAAGGCACAGTGCTCCAATCCATGCATGTCAATTCCCTTCCCCCAACCCCCCCAAAACCTAATGTAAACCTCTAGCAAAACTAATGCTTATTGTTAACATGCATCAATTTGTTGGATGCAATTTGATTAGAGCTCCTTTTAGCCGAGGATACACAGTAACATGTTCCCTAATAGAATATAACATTGTTATGGCAATATTAACTTGAAAGTCTGACACTTAGTATACTGTAGCAGCAGCAATTAAAACACACTGGTTGAATAAGTCCTGTATGAGTAGCCAATTACAATAAATCAGCAACTCTTGGCGTACAGTAGATCATTCTGTAAACTTGACAGAAGATGCAGGCATATTTTAACAATAATGTACAGTATGGCATGATTGATAATATAGAATATTGTCTCTTTCTTTCCAGACCCAGATGTCCAAGAAGCAGCAGCCATTACAATGAAGAAAAAGAAAAGATTGTAAATTTTGCAGAAGAGTAGTACTATACCTAAATGTCTTTGGGCATTTCAATATATAAAAACGTGTCATGATAAACTGTACAGAATACAGTACTGTACAGTATGTACAAAATAATATATAAATCTAGAAAACATAAGTGTTTTTTCCTATCTAGATATAGTACACCAACATCTACACCACCACACCACTACACCACTACACCAACACCAACGATTCCTTGAGGAAATGCACTGTATCTTACTGTACAGTAATTTAATTAGGAACATAAATGACACGCAGGCGCAGAAATGTGATGACACATATGCATTCCAATCAGGTTCAAATTATACATACATGCATGCGCAGAAATGTGATGACACGCATATGTGTTTCAATCAGGTTCCAATTAAACATACACGCATGCGCAGAAATGTGATGACACGCAGAATAAATATTTTACTTTCGGAAGAAGAGGCGATGTATTTTTGTATTCTTCTTTTTTCCTTTATTATCCTGTACAAATAACATTTTTCATTCTTTAAATATACTGTTTGGGTGTTCATGTTTTTACTGTCTTACACTTACAGTAGTACCTTACCTAAAGTTCTTTGGGCATTTCAATATAAAAATGTGTCATTGATAAACTGTACAGAATACAGTACTGTACAGTATGTACAAAATAATATATAAATCTAGAAAACATAAATGGTTTTTACTATCTAGATACAGTATACCAACACCTACACCACCACAACACTACACCACTACACCAACACCAACGATTCCTTGAGGAAATGCACTGTATTTTACTGTACAGTAATTTAATTAGGAACATAAATGACACACAAGCGCAGAAATGTGATGACACGCAAATGCGTTTCAATCAGGTTCCAATTAGACATACACGCATGCACAGAAATGTGATGACACACATATGCATTTCAATCAGGTTCCAATTATGCATACACGCATGCGCAGAAATGTGATGACGCATATGCGTTTCAGTCAGGTTCCAATAAGACATACTGTACACACATGTGCAGGAATGTGATGACACGCATATGCGTTTCAATCAGGTTCCAATTAGACATACAGTACACGCATGCACAGAAATGTGATGACGCATACAGTATTGTATGCGTTTTCAACAAGATTCCAATTTTCCTCAGAAAGGACTTATTTCCCATGTACAGTATGCAGTATGAACGTGTAACGTTAATCTTCAAATTGTAATTACACACACTCCCTTGAAGAACTGTACAGCAATAAAAGACAGGTTGAATTGCAATTAGATTTTTAAGACAACTCGCGATCGCCCACTTGAGTTTCTCAAAGGTATTGTAGAAAACGCTAAACTGCAATTTTCTGCACGAGATAAAAACACTAGTAAACTCGCGTCTTTACGTGAGAAAGTTCAATTAAATCACGCAGCATGACCAGGGTATGCCTAGGCATACAAACTGTGAAATGCTTTCATAACGGCCGCTGCATCTGTACCTGTTTGAAGAAATTATTAAGAATGTTAGTGCAGATATTTAGTCTGCATCCATGATTAAAGATATAGACAACATTTACACAAATAGCTCCATCTGTCCTAACAAGCAATCTGCACATGGATAGAGCACATTGAGCCCCGGGCCCAAGGGTCGTGGACCCCCGAAATCCATGGACGTAATAGTAAAATTACACTATTACACCACTAGGGAGAAAATGTAAAGAGGTTGCAGGAATCAAGAATTTTTGTGAATTCTAGGATTGAGATTTTCCAATATCTCTCCAGATCTACAATCGCAAGAAGAAGAAGCATCTGCCCAGTCACAGCGGTTCTCCGAGAAAATGAAATCCGCCATAGATGGACCTTCCCATTCCATTTTGTGGTTAATAAAGACGAGAGGCAAGTTTCGTTAAGATACCTGGAAGAGGCGGAGAATAACGTAAGAGCTCTTGGTCTGCATGAGTATCCGGCCACGAAATCGCAGCATTCCCTGAGGTCTGAGGGATCACAAAAAGTCACACAACAAGATGGAATAAGCGGACCTTTGGGTGTTTCCGAGTCCGCCGACCCATCTTGAGGGTGCAAAGGGTCCTTCCCCAAGGTTGAAATCCAATCAGATGAAGAAAGAGGTCGGCGGTCCAGAATTTATAGCCTGCTGCAGACTTTTTTCCTCTGTATTATTGATATTTTATCTGACTCGCTGTTGTCCCGTGCGACCTAGGAGGAGAACAAAGGAATTAAATGATAAGGGATGCTTTCCAATAGTTTCAATGTTATCTTGTTTCATTCATATGGGTGTATTGACTCTATTGATTTTACAAATTTTTTTTTTCCCTAACCCGCATCCCAATTATTATAATGATAAGATGTATATTCTCCAGTAGATGTGAAACTATCTAATTTGGGAGGTTAGGGCTGTTTTTTTTTTTTAATACTAAAGGCTAATATTAGTCTTTATATAAAAGGGATAAGAACAGATGATAAGAAATTTGGAAGTATGAGTATAAAGGAACCCATCCACGGTGTTCAGGGTTCCCGAAGACCTCAAGTCTTGTGCCCCCCACACACAATCTGGGTTTTTCTAGCCCACTGTAGGGCCATTAGTTAAAAGGGTTGGGGATGGACAGTAAGTCCATTCCTACTATGTTGTTGTTTATTTCTGCCCTGTATCTTCTAACTTTTGTTTCCCCCTAGTTGGTCCCCCCCCAGTAGCACCACAGATCATCATGGAGGATGCGCCTTCCCTCCTTTAAAGTTGACCGTAAGAACAGATGCAGCGGCCGTTATTCGAACATTTCTCAGAGCCGTTTTCGGCTGTATTCCATGCCAAATTTTACTCGTTATTCTTCCGTGAACGCTGCTGTGAATGCCACAAATCACATCAGTCACACCTGTGTCTACCGCGGTTGATTTATTTGATTTACCTGGATTCTGATTTCTTTGGGTGCAATTCTTCGTCTATCCGACAGGTGGCAGAAATGAATGAATTGTAATGTGTACTGTACAGTACTGTGCTACTGTGTCAATTTGCAGGTGTTCCAAAAACAGATAAAAACCAAGTATACAGTACCACAGTGGTCCATTGTGAATTGACCTTAGTCCTTGAAGATGCTGAAGACGTTATCAAAATTAAGCGTTTCATAATAAAAACCACTATAAAACAATGCTGTGCTTTTTTCTACATTCTTATATCTGCACAATTGCTGACTGGACACCATGTGTACACAAATAAAAAACCTGACTGTATTTATGCATTTTTAATATTCTGCAATTAATGCTGCAACAGATAGGATGGCGACTTTATCAGAAATATGAATATTTCATTTCGGACTATGATTCTTGCAAATTTTTACTTCACGTTCGTGGGTGGAAGCATTCGGTAATTCAAACCTTAACTAACGATCATTGCCCCTCCAACCGGAGATAGAGGGTATTGGTATGTGATCTAAGATTTTTACAGTATGTTTGATCATGGCAACTGCAAAGGGAGAAAGGTAGGGTTTAATCCATATAAGATTTGTGTATCCCAATCCAGCAATGTGCAAGCGCCAGCACCGGCACCAACACCGGCACCAACACTGGCTTACAATAACGGTCCAACTGTCAGTGAAAACCTGGTGAACAGGAATCCTTGCTACCCGGTCCCGCCAGATTACCCGCAAAATTTCCAGCCTGATTGCCAACCAGATTATAAGTACTAGCATGCTTACCAACATGATTACCAGCTTTATCAGCTGTCAACTACAGGTGTAGCAGGCCAGCTGTCACCTGTCAACTATAATGCAGACTACAGGAGTGACAGTGGCTCATCTCCACTCGTTTGACAAAGTTTATAATGAAGGTAAATCTAATGTACAGTACTATTCTTAAATTAAAAATCATAGAGTAGGAATTGTATTTAAAAATAAATAAATAAGATGTCGGCTTTCTGTGATTGTAGGGAGAAGTAACTCAAGGCACTTTCGGATTTAGTTAATCTAATTTATTAAAGCCAAAGCACCAAGTTTCGACCCATAGGTCTTTCTCAAGTGAAATAAAGTGGCCACTTGATTTTACTTGAGAAAGACCTATGGGTTGAAACGTTGTGCTTTGGCTTTAATAAATTAGATTAACTAAATTCGAAAGTGCCTTGTGTTGCTTCTCTCTACTATAGTCATTGGATTTTCTGCAGGCTATCTTATAAACACAGGAGCATCGGTAACTGTGCTGTGATTATTATTTTTTATTTATGTTGTGCAGCACTTGTCTTTACTTTCTGTGATATACATTTGTAATAGATTGGGACACCTTTTAGGGAACCGACAAGAGAAAACATCTGTATACAGTAGATGGATGCGTTCAAAACCTCAAGTGTACTCACATGTAATATTTACTAATGTTAAGGTCTTAAAAGGCAAAAAATCGACATACTGTACAATATGTGAATAACATATTTTTTTCAAGACAAATGCCTACTGTATTTCGGTACTCAAATGTCACTCCATTTATTATGATCCAATGTGGTCTGAATAAGACAATCAAGGCTTTTGGTTGCAAATTTAGTGGGGTTGGGGAAAATAAAAGTGTTTGTGTAAACAATGGTCAAAGATTACATGTTGTAGGTGCAAAGGATAAATAGTTTACAGTCTTGAAAATATTTCTGCTTAGGACCCTCAAAAATCTGGCATTGCCACAGCAGTTTGGAATACAGGCTTGTTTTTGCAACTGGCAGTTCAAGAGAATTGCATCAAGTAAGCAAACATACACCCTTCCATGTGAGAAGAAAATGGTATTCCAGATAATCCCTCTTGTAATGTAATTAGTATTTAATGGACTTGAATAATAATCTATCCATTAATAGACCTACAGTATATACTGTAGATGGAGAGGGTTTGATTTATAGTTGTACTGTTTATAATAGTGCTGAATAGGTGATATTTGGTAGTTGATTAGCACAGTAACCAGTTTAGTAAGCCAGTATCAATTATTACTATTATTCATATGTCTGTGAAAAAAACTTGCATTTGTACTTAATAATTACGGCTGTGTAACTTTATCTCTTCAAGTAATGAGTACACACCCTGTAAAATGTTTTTTTTTTTGTCTAGGTTCAGTCTGCTACAATTCTGCATGAAAGAAGCTTTACAACATCAAGCAACCAGATGAAAAGAGATAATAAATTAACTCTAACTCTATAAAATTGCACTTATCTTCTTCTGTGGGTTCTACTGTACTGTAGGTCTATTTTCCAAAAGAGCAAGCATTGCCAGGTGGTACCTGCATAGGAAAATAGCAGCAATTGCAGCCATGGCTTCCTAAGAAAGTCCTGGAAATGCTGGGTTCTTATAATGTAACTACCTTTGTACCTGGTCCCTGTTGTGGCATAATTAAGAAGTGTTCCTAAATTAAGAACAGCCATAATTTAAACTCTAAGTGGCCTATTCTAGTAGCTTTGATAATTTTATTGCAATAACATTTGTGAAAAACGGTATTCACTAAAGCAAATTGCATTTTCTATACCGTTTGTTTCCAAAATTACATACCACCCTAGTTTGTATTTGCTTTACAAGCGAAATGAGCTGAATTTTCGATTTCCCTTCATTAGTCTGTAAGAGCTGCGCAGCGAGAGCAGAAAGATGCTGCATCTCTCGGATCAGCTCTTACAAACTCCAGGACAACAAGACCATATTTTCGGTAAGCCATTATTTGCACAGTATTTTGTTAAATCTAATTATGTACTTTAGTATATCCTATAAATGGAACTACATTATACAGATTCTGGCAGAGAAGATACAGCACATATTCTATGCAGTTCTTATAACAAGGAGACTTTTCTCTTAAAAGTAAAACCCAATAACAGACAGCATGTTATCATGACGACTTCTGAATTACATCTGGTAATTTAATTGCTGCAATAGCTGAAATGTTCACAATTTTGGGTCTGGAGATATTACGGGTAGCTGCCATGATCACTTAAAACCCCTTTAACCAAATCCATATTTTATGGAGCATCTAATAACCACCCTAATTATAAAAGAATCATAGTCTGTCAAACTTCAGACAAGCCCATGACAAGCAATTGTTGTTGGCTTCCTTCTTTCCTTTTGGTGGAATATGTTGTGATATTCTGCACCATCACTATCATTGAATTCTAAGGACACTGTGAAATTCTGCATTATTACCGAATAATGAGGGATTTTCTAGGGTAACCATGGGCTGACTACATTTGTACTGCACCCACTCATTTATTTTCCCTCTTTAATAGCTCTAACAGTGTACGCAAATATTGTTCAAATAATTTTGCAGGCACAATAAGTCTTTGGCCTGATGATCTTACAATCTAATTTTGGTGCCTGAAGCATGGGTTGGCAAAGTTAATCAAGGTCACAAGGAACAGACACAGAGATTCAAAACGGGTTCAACTGCTTCAAAGTCATTGTCATTCTTTTCAGAGTTGATTCCTTTTACTCAGTTAGCTACTTCTTCTGCCCAAATGTGACTAACATATTATTACTAATATATTGTCAATAACAACTATTGATATATGTACTTTATTTTTTTTGTTGCTACTATAATTTGCTAGAAGTCCATTTATACAGTCATGTGAAAAAGAAAGTACACCCTCTTTGAATTCCATGGTTTTACATATACATAATAACAATCATCTGTTCCTTAGCAGGTCTAAAAATTAGGTAAATACAACCTCAGATGAACAACAACACATGACATATTACACTGTGTCATGATTTATTTAACAAAAATAAAGCCAAGATGGAGAAGCCATGTGTGAAAAACATAATATAAATTATTACAGAACCCGATGCTAGTAATAAGATTAATAAATTTCATGCCTGTGGCTACCAAGGTACATCACCGATATAAAAAAGGGTTAATATTAGTTCAAATATACTACCTACCCCCTTGGTTACCTAAAGGGATAGTAAAGCATTGCCATGCAAGGTTTTACTAACTGTTAAGGTGTTACGCCGGTGCTGCCCGCAGACCAGACCCGTCCCCTGAGCTGAAGGGGGAAGTGGTAATACACGCACCCGCAGCAAAGGGAGCGTGTCCGGAGTGTGGTATGAAGTGTTGCCAGGCCAGGTGTAGTAAGGTAGACAATACTTGCCAGTATCGGTTGTAGAGATAGAGTGAATGATGCCTTGCCGAAGTCAGGGAGTGGAGAGTGGAGAAAGGTCGTAGTCCAAGCCGTGTTCAAGGGGTTACCAGAGTGAGCGTTGTCCAAGGAGTGCCGAGATCGAGAGCCAGAGGGGTTAGTCGTACGAGCTGCGTCAGAACCTGTGAAAACACTGAGAGAATCCAGAAGTACTTCCATACAGAGACTATGTCGAGCAAAAACTGAGACCAGAGAGGAGCTAGATAAAGCAGGAAGGTCCAATTAGGAACGGAGGTGGGACAGGAAGAGCTACAGGGAGACACTGCAGATTGGTGCAGGCATAACAGGCCAGGTGAGTCTTGTTAGTAACCTGAGTATGCCCGTGCAGTGTGCGGGGGCGGAGCCTGAGGTCCGGGGGACGGGAATAAGGGTGTGCAGACTGAGCGTGCTCCGTAACTCGTGTACGCGTGTGAACCGAGCCAGTGGATGGTGCAGGTGTGCGTGCAGGAGGGCGTGGGCGCGCCCGGCACTGAGCAGAGGAATCGCCGAGGGGAGTGATCCCGCGACGGTGGCAGGGGTGAGGAGCCGTGGAGGCCGATAAGGCAGGATTGTTTTGTGTGTCCAGGGGCTCCCTGCGGGGAGGGAGTGCTCTGTGTGGGGAGCGAGGAGAATGCCGATTCCGGACAGTACCCCCCTCTTCAGGAACGGCCTCAGGACGTTCCAAGAACGGTTTCTCTGGAAACTTTTTCCTGAAGGACTTAAGAAGGGCCGGGGCATGAATGTCCTTTGAAGGTACCCAGGATCTCTCTTCAGGGCCAAAGCCCTTCCACTGCACCAAGAACTGGAGCTGACCCCTGGAAAGGCGAGAATCCAAAAGAGAGTGAACTTCGTATTCCTCGTTATTTTGTACAGTAATGGGATCCAGTTTACGAGTCTGATCCGGAAAGAAGTGACTGGAGATAAATGGTTTTAAGAGGGACACATGAAAGACATTGGGAATCTTCATACTGGGTGGTAGTTGGAGCCGGAATGCCACAGGATTGATTTGTTCACAAATAGGGAAGGGACCCAGGAACTTAGGTGCCAGTTTAGGAGATGGTACCTTGAGGTGGATATTCCTAGAGGATAGCCATACCAAATCCCCTGGTTTGTAACTGGGCGCCGGACGACGACGACGATCGGCCTGTAGTTTCAATCTGCGGGAGGAATTGAGAAGGGTAGACTGAATCCTGGACCATGCGGTTTGGAGGGAAGAAATGCGTTCATCTACGGCTGGTACTCCAGAAGGAATGTTGGGGATGGGAAGACAGGGAGTGTGGAACCCATAATTTATAAAGAAGGGCGAATCCCGGGTGGACTCGGGTTTTGCAGAATTGACGGCATACTCTGCCCAAGAGAGGAGTTGAGCCCAATCATCCTGGAAATCGGATATAAAACATCTCAGGTACTTCTCCAGGGATTGATTGATTCTCTCCGTTTGTCTATTGGACTGAGGATGATAGGCGGAAGAGAAAGAAGAAGAGATGCCCAATCTCTTTGTGAAAGCTCTCCAAAATTTGGATACGAACTGAGAACCTCTGTCAGAAACAATGGACGAAGGGATCCCATGAATCCGGAAAATCTGCTCCGTAAAGATATCAGCAAGGGCGGGGGAGGTGGGTAATCCTTTAAGTGGAATGAAATGGGACATCTTCGAGAACCTGTCCACGACCACCAAGATAGTGTTCATTCCTCTGGACCTGGGAAACTCCACGATGAAGTCCATAGAAATGTGGGACCAGGGGCAGTCGGTAACTGGAAGGGGTAACAGAAAACCCTGAGGCTTTTGACGGAGAGTCTTGTTTTGAGCGCACGTGGGGCATGCGCGGGTAAACTGCAGAATATCTTGAGACATCCTTGGCCACCAGAAATTCCGATGAATTAGATCAGTAGTCTTCTTAAAACCTGGATGACCTGCAGATTTAGAGGAGTGACCCTAAAAACATGACCTCTGGAACAAACTTGGATGGTACAAAGAGTTTGTTGTCGGGAACGACCAAGTCCTTGGGAATGCGTCTCTGGGAGTGCAAAATCTTGTCAAGATTCTTGAAAGAAGACGTGGCGAAAATCCTCTCTTGTGGAAGGATAGTCTCCAAAGATTCCTCTGGCCTCTCTTCAGAAGAATGTATTCGGGAGAGTGCGTCTGCCTTTACGTTCTTGGTCCCTAGGATATAAGAAAGGTGAAAATTGAATCAAGAAAAAAAAAGAGCCCAACAAGCCTGTCGTGGACCAAGGCGTCGAGCGTTCTCTATGTAAAGAAGGTTCTTGTGGTCCGTGAGAATAGTAAACGGCTCTTTCGACCCCTCTAGCAGGTGTCTCCACTCTTGAAGAGTCATCTTCACGGCCAGAAGTTCCCTGTTACCCACGTCATATTTCCTCTCGGCAGACGAGAATTTCTTGGAAAAATATGCACAGGGATGTAACTTATCATGGGGCGTGGGTCTCTGGGAAAGAACGGCACCAGCGCCGCAATCAGAAGCGTCGACCTCCAGGACGAAGGGAAGTTCGATGTTGGGATGACGGAGATTAGGTGCGGATTTAATGGCTTCCTTGAGTGTCTCGAAGGCGGAGATGGCCTCGGATGACCAAGCAGAGGGATCAGCTCCTTTTTTGGTGAGCGCAGTGAGGGGTGCCACAATGGTGGAAAAACTCTGTATAAACTTACGATAGTAGTTAGCGAACCCTAAAAAACATTGTATGGCCTTGAGAGAGTTGGGTCTTGGCCATTCAGTGACTGCTTGAAGTTTACCGGAGTCCATCATAAACCCCTCATCGGAAATGATATACCCCAGGAACGGAGTAGAGGTCGTATGAAAGGTGCACTTCTCCAGTTTGGCATACAAATGGTGTTCACGGAGACGGGAAAGGACATAGGAGGTGTGGCGTATATGGTCCTGGAGATCTTTGGAAAAAATCAGGATATCATCCAAGTACACAATAACAAAAATATTGAGTACCTTACGAAAGACGTCGTTGATGAAATCCTGGAAGACAGCGGGCGCATTACATAAGCCGAAAGGCATTACCAGATATTCTTAGTGTCCACTACGCGTGTTGAAGGCCGTCTTCCATTCATCCCCCTTCCTGATGCGCACCAGGTTATAGGCACCACGTAGATCCAACTTGGAAAAAATCTTGGCCCCCTGTAATTTATCGAACAGTTCGGTAATAAGGGGAAGGGGGTAACGATTTTTAATAATGATGTGGTTTAAACCCCTGTAGTCGATGCAAGGCCTCAATGACCCGTCCTTTTTCTTGACGAAGATAAACCCAGTCCCTGCTGGGGAATTGGAGTGACGAATAAAGCCTTTCTTGAGATTCACCTGGATATATTCATCCATAGCGTGAGATTCTGGTAACGACAAGGGGTAGGTCTTGGACTTGGGTAGGGAGTAACCTGGAACTAGATCGATCGGACAATCGTAAGTCCTGTGTGGCGGCAAGAGGTCTGACTGTACCTTATTGAAAATGTCCCGGAATTGATGGTAAACGGAAGGTAGAATAACTTTGGCCAGCAGTTGATGAGTCTCGTCTGACCTCGGCCTCCAGGAAATGGGAGCAGAGGAAGTCCAGTCAATGAGAGGATTGTTAAGCTGTAGCCAAGGAAGACCAAGGGTGATGGGTATCCCAGGAGCGTGAATGGCATCGAGAACTAAGATCTCCTTGTGCAGATGTGAGGACAGAAGCAAAGGAGCCATCTCTAAGGAGATGTGGGACGGGGTAAGAGGCCGTCCATCGATACCGACGAGTGCGATGGGAACCTTCTTTCTCACGAGTGGTATGCGGTTTAACCTGGCGAATTCAAGATCCACGAAGTTTCCTCCAGCTCCTGAGTCAATGAAAGCGGCGGTAGAAGTCTTGAACTTATCGCCTGAAAGGGAGACTGGAAATGTAAGTTTCTTAGGGAGTTCACCTTTAGAAAGGGGACGTGGAGACATTACACCCAGAGATAGCCCTTCTGTACTCACTGGGTGTTCCCGTTTCCTGGAAGCAGTGGACACTCCCGAACCAGATGTTCCATGGATCCGCAGTAGAAACACAATCCCCCGGCGTGGCGGAACTGCCGTATCGGTGTGCGGATGCGTTGTACCCCCAATTGCATTGGCTCTGGCAACTCCAGTGCAGGACGAAGAGGTATGGTAGCACTTGAGGAAGCAGGAGTGTTGCTGAGAGTACTGGAGAACGGAACTTGAAAGTTATGGACGTGAGTGCGTTGACGCTCTGAGTGGCGTACCTGGATACGTTGATCCACTCGGACAGCCAAATCAATGAGGACCTCCAATTGATCCGGCCTGGATTGGCGAGAGAGTTCATCCTTGATGGGATCTGCCAGGCCTTGCCAGAACACGGAGATGAGAGCCTCTTGTCCCCAGTTAGTCTCGGCTGCTAGAGTCCGGAATTCCACAGCATACTGCGTCACCATTCGCCGTCCCTGAGTGATCTGGAGGATAGAAACAGATGCCATCTCCCGATGAGCGGGAGAATCGAATACTTGTTGAAACTCGGCTTTAAATGCCGGGTAATCTTGGGTAAGGTCAGAACGTTGCTCCCAAACCGGGGAAGCCAAGCCAGGGCGCTGCCAGTGAGGAGGTTATAAATGTAGGCTACCTTCTTGCGATCAGTATTGTAGAGATGGGGGGCCATTTCAAACTGCACCTCACACTGGTTTAGGAAACCCCTACAATCTTGCGTTTCACCTGCATAATGCTTGGGGGGAGGAATCCTTACATCTGAGCTGCTAACTGCGCTTGCGGAGTGGGGGCTTACATCTAGCGGGGTCGCGGTCGGTACCCTGTCTGAGAGTACTGCGACCTGGCACATAAGTGCCACAATTTGATCCGCCATGGCCTGGTTTTGCTGAAGCAGATTGGAGAGAAACTGTTGAAGTTCGGTCTGGTCTGCGTCTTGTGGGCTCGACATAATGTTACGCCGGTGCTGCCCGCAGACCAGACCCGTCCCCTGAGCTGAAGGGGGAAGTGGTTATACACGCACCCACAGCAAAGGGAGTGTGTCCGGAGTGTGGTATGAAGCGTTGCCAGGCTAGGTGTAGTAAGGTAGACAATACTTGCCAGTACCGGTTGTAGAGATAGAGTGAATGATGCCTTGCCGAAGTCAGGGAGTGGAGAGTGGAGAAAGGTCTTAGTCCAAGCCGTGTTCAAGGGGTTACCAGAGTGAGCGTTGTCCAAGGAGTGCCGAGATCGAGAGCCAGAGGGGGTAGTCGTACGAGCTGCGTCAGAACCTGTGAAAACACTGAGAGAATCCAGAAGTACTTCCATACAGAGACTATGTCGAGCAAAGACTGAGAGCAGAGAGGAGCTAGATAAAGCAGGAAGGTCCAATTAGGAACAGAGGCGGGACAGGAAGAGCTACAGGGAGACACTGCAGATTGGTACAGGCATAACAGGCCAGGTGAGTCTTGTTAGTAACCTGAGTATGCCCGTGCAGTGTGCGGGGGCGGAGCCTGAGGTCCGGGGGACGGGAATAAGAGTGTGCAGACTGAGCGTGCTCCGTAACTCGTGTACGCGTGTGAACCGAGCCAGTGGATAATGCAGGTGTGCGTGCAGGAGGGCGTGGGCGCGCCCGGCACTGAGCAGAGGAATCGCCGAGGGGAGTGATCCCGCGACGGCGGCAGGGGCGAGGAGCCGTGGAGGTCGGTAAGGCAGGATTGTTTTGTGTGCCCAGGGGCTCCCTGCGGGGAGGGAGTGCTCTGTGTGGGGAGCGAGGAGAACACCTATTCCTGACATAAGGCAAGTAAGGGTTAAACCCTGACAACCCCGATATCTGGGGTAACTACCCCAATACCCATTCCCTCCTTAATGAGTAATAGCCAATAGCCCTATTAGCCAAATGTGGCTATTATTTATTTAATCATAATTCAGTATGTGTCTGGCAGATGGCACAGTGAATATCTTTGCCCCTGCCCGTGGTGAGTCTAGTGAATGGTTCAAGAACTGGTGTCTTTATACATTACTTTAACTGATTTCAGTGGTGGGTAATAATTCAGGTGTAAAATAAATTATCTTTCTCTACTGTACCTTTTAAATATGACATTTTTTTTTTATAGAGACACTTGGGGTACCGAGATATCCAGAGTGGGGGAAAGATGGAGACAGCTTTGCATAGGACATTATTTTTTTAAGGTCATGAGAGACCTCCTTTTATTTATACTGTACTTGGTTAACAACTAGCAACAATTTAACACACCCCTGCTAGACATTTGTAATAATTTTGGATTATGGCAGGCACAAGATGCCCCACAGAGCCTGCCGGGGACCCACAGAGCATTCCCACATTCCTGTGTAGACCGTTCCCATGGGAATATTGGGACATGAGGGACCACATGTCGTGGTAGTTTTCCCTACCATAGTAAGTATGAATATGGCATGTCATTTAATAATTGGATGTTGTGTTTATTTACAAATTATATACACAATATACTCTAGAACTTTAACTCTCTATTACTGTGTGTTTTGTAGAGGGATACTGGCTGAGCGAACATGCTAATCCTTCTGCACAGGGTGAGTGATAAGGAGGTCACAAACAATCAGCCTCCTTGGCACCAGATGGATGGGGAAAATATCATCCCACAGTAGCTGGAAGAGGAGGATGGCAACAAGGGACTGGATGAGGACTTGGAACAGCGATTCCAAGTAACATAACTGTAGTTCACACAAAGGGGACATTGATAACCCCCATAGGTAAGATCATTAAGATGCATTAATAAAGTCTGTTTTGCTGTGTCAGAACACGGTCTATGTCTTTTGCATGGAACTTATGTTCGTTCCATAGATATTGCACATGCGTGGTCTATGCCTACTGAATGGAATGCATATGTGTTTCATTGAATCATTGTGCATGTGTGTAGGAACTACAATACAAAGAGATACAGAAAATGCAGTTGTTACCTTAATGGTACAATACTGATGTTCAGTCACTGAATGTGTTTTCCACATGAAGAAGGTGTTGTGGTGGAGAATATGCAAAACAAGGATGAAAACTATGGCATTAGTACAGCATTACATGAAACCAAAAACATAACTTACTTAACAGCATACCCACACTACTCCAGTTCGACACTACAGAGTATTACCTCCAGAATAGTTAAAGAAGATATTGCTTAAATTGTTCATGTTTTCATTAGTTTCAGTCACTGATAACTCAAGCTCACAGTCCTCAGATGCCATAATAGTCCATTAACTGGGTCTTTGACGTTCTTGACTGCTATATTTATATTGCTTCCGACGAGCATTTAAAATAGCACATCATACAGCCTTCTTACCACGTGAAAGCTCACTTTACTGGACCAGTTAGAATAAAGATCGAAAGGCAAATGATGCTGGAATAACAAATCTATGGGGTTGTCCCTGGCAGCATGCAACATATCTCTCCAAGGTTTCCCAAACTAAGATGGAAAGATTCATTTTCAACCCTTGAGGAAGCTCTGGCGGAGGGAAACGCATAGGGTGAGAAACACAGACTACATGAGGATCCTCTAAACTGCTGGTGGAATGTTTTGGAGAAAACCCAAGCTAAGAATAAGTTCGTCCTTCTTTGGACATTGCCATCTTCCCCAGACCTGCACCTAATCAAAGGACTGTATCAATTTATTTATGTTACCTTCACAAGTGTACTCACTTGGTTTAAACTCACAATGGTATTTGCGCTTGAATTTCTGTGTCTTCATAAGATGGAAAGATGGATGTCAGGTAGAATATTCCCAGTGACAGGGATACCAAAGCATCTCCACCTCTGTGGTTCAGTTACCACAGGTGTGTTTTGGAAAATAGGCACAGGTAACTGCTCAGGCATGCCACTTTCCTGCAGGTCAGTCTAAGGACAATGAGGGAAGGGGCATAGAACATAATTTCTTCATCACTGAATGAGCAGGATGGTATTTGGGGATTGCTTAGAAGCACATGGAGGGGAAAGGATGCTTCCTTCAGATATGGTGATCTCTCTTGCAATACTCTATCAACAAGTGAATATAGTCCATCCATGTGCCCCACAATATGGTCAATTTTCTCTAACACAAGGTCATTTTGTTTATCTCTAGTAAGTCAATTCTATGAACCTGCTTGGATGACTGTGCATGATCAATCGCAAGTCTGGCCAGAGGTGTGCAATGTATACAAGCATCACAATTGTCAAACAGAACTTTATAATGCAATGCTATTACTGAACAATATACCAATTACACTTCGACTGGAGCTCAGTCCTTGAAAGGGTGCTTTGGTGGGCTACATCTGAGGTGGGATGAAATGGTGGGTATGGGGTTGGTGAGTGTGTTGTGGGGATATTATGTTTGGGGAGGGGGTTGGTGAGTGCATGGGATTTTTAAAAAAAAATTTTTTTCAATGTTTTAAAAGATAAATAATCATTTTTTTATTTTTCCACTAACCTTTTGTGAGGGGTTGGGGTGGTCTTGTGTGGAGAGGAATACAAAGGAACATTTACAGTACAAGTAATGTTTATAACCTGTATATACAGTTTAATAAATGTGTAAAGACATTAAAGAAAGTTTCTGTTTGTTTACTCTATTGCCATTAATAATATAAAAAAAACACCACAACCCAAGCAGAAATCCTATAAAAGGGGCTATTGTGGGGAGATTGAAATATTGTAAATTACATACAGTATGTAGATGTGGAGGTACAGTACACGTTATAGTCAGCAACTACAGTGTACAATTGTCTGTTTTCTGGGGTTTATTGGGACAAAGAAAAGGACAGAGCAGGAGTTGGAGGTGTTTATTTGGAAGGCGTGAAGTTGTTAATAAAGCAAATATAATGGTGCTTAGCACTCTTGTTAATTTTATATCTTTGCACTAACATCTCACTGCCAGAGTTATCATTGTTAGGCAAACTCATCTGCTGTGTTATTAAAATGATGAGATCTGTAATCAATGCTGATTAATTGATGATACATATTGGCCTTGTCCTGCACTCTCCCAAACAAACACAGTATTAAGCCAAGTTAATATTTTAAAGATATGTACAACAGTTAATAGTTTTGTTAAAGGCTACAATGCACTAGAGCTGATTTTTATTTTAGAATATGCATCATGGAGGTTGAGGGATTTTGTTGGAGTAGGTGTTTTATACTGAAAAAAAATGAACAAAAAATGTAATAATTTTAATGTGTGGTGACACGCATGAGCAGACAAATGTGGTATGCATACATACGTTACATGCAGTTCTTGTGAGTGAGTCCTAATATGGAAATGCAGAAATGGGTACTAAAAAGCAGATATGGCCAAGCCATCAGTAGCATCAGTATCATCATCGCAGATCCTGGTTCAATACCATGATCCATACTGTAATTGCACTTGTGTGTGAACCTCAAATTTAATTCCAACATTAAACAATTTTCATATATTGTTTAGAATGAGACAGAAATCGTGCACTGCATTTTTATGAAAGTGCATTAGGAAGAGCACTTTGCGGCCAACCCTATCTCCACCTCCACCTGGAATGTGTCGGCCTGGACGCCCTTTATTGTTTGAGCACATGGGCAATATTGTTCAAACTGTAGCATGTGGAAAATAGAAGTTGGTGTTCATTTTAACAAGAGCCTTTTCGCGGTCTTTAATGGTGCTGCTGACAGTTTTTTCTCTATAATAATTTTTTTAGAAAGCTGGATCAGGCGACTATAAAACATACAGTACTGGTTATACTTACAGTCAAGTACTGTACACTAAAAAGTACAGTATAAAGTTAAAAAATGTATTGTACTGTAAGTAACACAGTGATTTACTCCTTAATGGTTAACTGTAAATTAAGCCTAACTGGCTGATAGGTACAGGACAGCACCTGCAGGGACAGAGGGTGAGGGTGTTGGGGGTAATATGGGGAGATGGAGTTGTTGTGGATGTTGGTGCTTGGTGAAGGTGTTGGGGTTTAGTGCATAGAGAAAGTGCTTGTGAGTGAGTTGGGGGGAAGTGGGAGTTAGTGTGAGTGGTTGGAGTAAAATGGGTTGGTGAGTAAGTGTGGTGTTTTTAAAAATATATTTTAATTAAAAAAAACACCTTATTTTTCAACAGTTGTTTTATGTGAGTTTATAATAATGTAATGTACCTGTTTATGACTGTTCTGAGGGGATTTGGGTGGTGTTATGGAGATACAGTAGGAAAAGGAAACATGTATAAATAATATTAATCACCTGCACAGACTAAAAAGTAAGCGTTTCTCCTAAGAATAAGTGGTATTTAAAATAAATACCTTTCATAGCAACAATGCAGTGTATTTTATTATGCACATAGGTTGTTAGGGTGTAACAGAATTTTTGTTTCCCTTAATAAAAGTGTCATGATCTTACAGTTAACCAAAATTAGTCCCCCTAACTAATAGTGTCCAGAGCATTATGGGTTTTTGACATCATCTTAAATATTAGATTATTTGAGGGAACGTCCCAAGAGAAGATAAAGATTTCCCATGTGGGAACAGGTTAATAGATGCGTACAATCTGTTTTGCTTTGTATGTATTCTACAACTAATAATGCATTCGGATGAATAAATCCTACCATCCGTTAAGCTTCTAGCTCTGAATTTGGATTCACAACCATGGTAAAGATTTATGAGATACTTATAAAGAATATGTTGACACTGCAGGATTTTGGGCAAATTATTCAAAACAGTGATTATTTTTGGAAGTTATTATACATGCACACCTGATCAGAGTGTCACCTGTGTCTGGCAGTCTAACATGATAAAACATAGTCATTTTCTGCATTTCACTTTGCTTGCACAAAAGAAAATTCACAGTAAAACTATTTTTTATCTTGCCTCGGATCATCAGGTTTGTTGTTTTCCTTCCTGAATGCATCATTTAAATGATTTATTTACATTTCCATGGCAAAAGACCACCAGTATTTCTCATAAATCCACCACGTTATAAAATTATTAATTTATCCAAAGAGAATAAATATTGTGTACATACTGTACTGTATACTGATATTTATTTACAATATTTTTAGAATGCATAAATGCCCCAATCCACATACATTTCATGTGGTAAAACTGTCAAAAATGCTGTATCTCCGTTACTGCTTTTATCTTTTGAGCTATGTATTCCTATCATAGTTTAAAACTACAACTGTCATATTTTACCCAATTTGACCCAGAAAGAAAAATGTTCAGTAAACACATGTGAAGCAATATCAAACTCTGATTACATTCTATTTAATGAGAATCAAGATCATGAAATAGCTTAATTACCCAGTACTTTTCTTATTTTAGCAAATCTAAGTAAACAGAGTTACTTGGCTCTGGTTCACACAATCTGAATCCATGTTTATTATTTTGACATTCTGTATCTACAGAAGCATGTGTATAAAATGTAATCGCACAATGCTGAACACACATTTATTTTTGAAGTGATTCTCTGAAGCACTCACTTACAGTTGCAGGTAATACAGATATAAATAAGTGGTATCTTGTTTACAATATTCTTGTAACAAGAATATATCTAATAAAACTCCCTTTTTAAAAAAAATCAAAATGAGAATAATGATACATTTCAAATATCATCACAATCCAGTTAAAGTACAGTAAAATTTTTAATGCATCTTAGCTTTTGTTGGAGGGTTTTCTTCTAATGTCACACTTACTGTAGCTCTTCTCATCCATATTTCTCACATTCTTCATATTATTGATCTGTAAACTACAGTATTTGAAAAGACTGATCAAAACATTGAAATGTGCATTCAATCAATGTTTGTTTTAATTCTGAAGTTTATTTTAAAAAAAACTCCAAAATCCAATAGAGCAATATAAAAAAAGTAAATGAAATATTTAGTGTAAGACGTATACACAGACCCATATACACTAAAGAGCGCTACACTTTAACACTCCCAAACACCCATTCAAATAAATAGGAGTTAAGACATGCTAGAGCTTAGTACCTATATTGCACATGGGCTTAAAGTGGCAGGTCATCCGATGACCATATTGAACTAATAGAAGTGGCATTTTCAGTCAGCTAAATGTAAATGATTGACACCATTTTTAATAAGTATTACTATTTTAGGCACACATAGACCTCTGATGATGTCACCCTGAGCAATGAAACGCGTAAGGACTCTTTGAAAACGGCATTACGTCATCATACAGTGACGCGGTCAAGGCCGGATCGTATCCAGGACTGCTACTGAGGCTACCAGCATCGAGCACGGCATGCAACAGCACTGCGCTTCTAACATCTAGGCGTGTGAGCTGTTTGTTTGTAGAGCCGTGCAGTATCTTTTGCTCAGAGAATTTCCTTCATTTTGGCGGTGATATATTCACCAGTCGCTCATAATTATTATATACCTTGTACCTTTTCCCCAACCTTGGCCACCCCATCCCCCTATTAAATGTACTTGTTACGCTATGGGGTTGCGCTCTCTTCTTTACGCCCTTATTTAGTATATTAAACAGATCTGGTTTATCTTATTGGGAGCAGCATCCTATCCCCACTGCTGAGATTAGACTTTATCATCGTCTACTTACTGATTGGACAATTGGGACTGGTTTTTATATGTTTCATGTTGTTTGTTATGTGTCTATTTATCTTGTTATAAGCATCATTTTTCTTTATATTTAGTTATTGCTCCTCTATTTATTATTTGCAATTCTAATAAGACTGCATAATTTCAAATATTCACCACTATATTTTCACATTAGGTGATTGCATTGAGATACAGAAGCAGCGTCCATTACTTGAACATTTACCTAGTACATCCCACGTTCCGTCGCGTGGTTGACCCAAGATGGTCAGTTGCAGACATAATGGCCTGCCGGAGTAACACAGCACACCTGCTGTGGGAGTCCTACCGGTGTCTACCTTTCTGTAATAGACGCGCAATAAGAGATAGGCTGAATCAGTCACTCTACCTGCGCGCCTCTCACAGGCAATCGCAGGGGTTTTATTAAAATTCTAACATTACAGCAATGTAGCATGGGGTCTCTGTAGCTGAACCACATTGGTTTCAGGTTTGGGGACCCCCTACTTCCCAAGATACAGGCCCCGTTATGGGGTGCCGGTATGCCCATGTTGAAATCCTGTGGGTCACGTGACCGTGGGATCTAAACAAAGCAAAGGGATACAGGCACCCCATACCGGGCCGGTATCTTGGGAAGTAGGGGGTCCCGAGGCTGAAATCAACTTTTTTCAGCTCAGGAGTCCCCCTGATCCCTCACACTAGTATCAACCCCCCCCACCCCCAATAAAAAATCATTACCTTAGCGGATAGCTGCTTAGGTAATGAGGCTGCTTACATTGTATTTTTATTCATAGTGTGTGAGCAGGGGTCTCCTGAGCTGAACAAAGTTGATTTCAGCCTCGGGGACCCCTACTTCCCGAGTTACAGGTCCCGATATGGGGTGCTGATATCTCCGAGTAGAAATATAAATAAATGCTGCACACTAATAAAAAATAAAAAGGGGATACAACTACCGGTGCTCCTGGTTCAGAATTCTCTGTGTCAATTCAGGGTTAACGAAATGAAGAAAATCAGGGCTCCACGGATTTGCTCAACAAACTAATTTATTGCCAATAGACTTGACGTTTCGACCTCACAGGCCTTTCTCATTATGCCATTTCTGCTTTTGAGAAAGGCCTGTGTGGCCGAAACGTCAAGTCTATTGGCAATAAATTAGTTTGTTGAGCAAATCCGTGGAGCTCTGATTTTCTTCATTTCGTGCTGATATCTCCTCCATGTTAAAATCCATGTGGGATGTAAACAAAGCAGAGGGATACTGCCACCCCCATACCGGGGCCTGTATCTCGGGAAGGAGGGGGTCCCCGGACCTTAAACCAACGTGGTTCTGCTCTGGAGACCCCCTGCTCAATTTAAATGTAAACTATTGGCACTACTACACTGGCGACACACTTTATCGCAGTGCGGCCAGATCCGCAAGCCGGGAGATTTCCCGGCTTGCTAGTGGCCGCCCCTCGGCATGCCGCGCGTCATAGACGCGCGGTCACGCGTCATCGGGAGCCTGCGCCCCCTGCACGCGTGTCCAAGGGCTCCCCGAGGGAGCCCTGGTGTCCCGCGATCGCGGGACAGCGGCAGGGGGTTCCGGGGGACCCGGCGGACCCGGCAGCGGTAGGGAGAGCGCCCCGATCGGAGGGCGCTCTTCCGCTGCTTCGGCGCGCGCCCTTCACACTCGGGCGCGCGCCAGGCTACTGCTGCGGCACAGAACGGGCAAATGCTCGAATAAACTGTGCCGCAGCAGTATATTCTTTTCCATATATACAGTATACAGATGCAGCGGCCGTTATTCGAACACTTCACACGTTGTATACCTTGGAATACCCATGTCATGGCGCGGGATTTCTTCCAACCGTACCGACCTTAAGACGTGAATGCAAAAAATGGCATTTTAGTGTTCTGGTTTTTAAACACCTGAAATTGACACAGTAGCACAGTACTGTACACATAACAATTCATTAATTTCATTGCATTTAATTTCACACAATCCATGAAATTCAAACAAAGCAACCGTGATAAACATGTGTGCCTGGGGCGATTGGCCGCGTTAATGCCGAGTGGAGTACAGCAGCGCACATGAAAACGGCTCCGTGATTTTTCGAATAACGGCTGCTGCATCTGTATACAGTGTAGGTTTGATAAATATTTTTGCTAAGTTCTTCAGTGTTAGATATGTATTGTTGTACCCACTTTAATAAACCAAAAGTTTATTAGCTCCCAACTGGCTACAAGTAGTTCTGTCCTGTGATATAACCCTTAGTATGGGGTTGAGCCTACCCTCAAGGGCTCTGCTGGCAGTGGATACCTAACGCTCTGTGCAAAGATCGGGGACCCCTGGTAGTGAGGCACACCCCTGACAAGACAGAAGTTAAATAGATTGACTGAAACAGTGGCTTGGTGAGTAAAGACACTGACTGAAAACAATGATGCTGAGTGTGAATCAGGGGAGCCTGGTGTCTGCTCCTTGTGGCCTTGGGCAAGTCACTTTCCCCCTGCCTCCAGTACCAAAAAATAGATTTTAAGCTCTAGGACCCAAGCATGTCAATGTCACTGTCAGCGCTATACAAGAAAAATCTATTATTATATTTAAGGCTTTATCTGGAATAACAGACATAGTACAGACCAACTAGATATATTTTGTGCAGTCAATGAATACTATAGCCTCTGTATTTTAGGAAAGTACAGTAATTTGCACTTCAATGTTAAATGTAAACTATAATTGGGACATTTATATAACAATAAGGTAAGTATATGACATTATTTCTTAAATCATTTTATTAACGTTTTAATTTTCACAAAATGCTTTAGAGGGGTATTATGATCTTTTGGAGGATACATATCTAGATTGAATCATTTGGTCCATAATAAGGAGCAAAAAGTTTTCATTTCCATCATTATTCAATGGCTTCATATACTAATATATGAACTTCTTATGTCTAGCACTGATCTCCAGAGGAAAGAGTTTAGCGACACCTTATATCTAGCGGATTTAATTGATACAGTACAATTCTACTCCATTATATTGAAGAAAACTTTGATACATCTCAATATACTATTCATGCATCCATGTACCTTCTCCCCTAACAGTTTCATAATCGCTTAGAAAGTTGCTAACTGATGCTAGTGAATTAAAGTAATCAAAGATTCTTAATATATTGACGCAAAGTGAGACACTGTCAAACTTGTGCAATCTGCATAATGTTTGGAGTATTTTGGAGTTTCCAATGATTAATGCAAATTACCCTCTATCTCATCTCTGCTGTGATAAAACTGTTTGTTTGTCCTAGAATCTACTGACAAATGGACAATCATAATTGTTTCTATTTTGTTCTTTGTATTGTAATTATGCTGTTATCAATAGACAAACAGTTGAGGAATTAAAACAAGCATCTTAATGCATATGTAATGGATTTTCTGGACCTTCCTGACCCACCCAATCTCACATTGGCCCCTGTGGTCTAACCGGTCCCCATTACATGGTCGTGTCTGGTGGTGCACCTGTTGGCAGCAGGACTCCTGACTCTCCCGCATGATGGTGTTTGGGGAATGTCAACCCAGACAGGCAGCTGAGGTAGTTTGCGTGAGTCCTACCTACATACTGCACCGACACAGTTTATTGTAACTTTTGCCCGTTATGAACGGGGCTTTTTTCGGCTGGCGCCAAAATGGAGCCGCGAGCGAGCCGCATCTATCCCTTCCCGCGCGTTTATTAAAAAATTCTCCCCTTCCCCTCCACTTCCCCGAACCCCTGGCTGCTCCCCCTGGCTGCGCGCAGCTTTGCGCTGCTTCCCCCTTACCCCTGCTGCCTCTGCAGGCTTCAGGGATGCCGGGGAACCTTGGAACGTGCGACCGGCGCCAGAGTGATGCGCGGCACGCGCCAGGGAAATCCCCAAACGAGCCGCCGGCTGATCGCGACTTTCCCCACACCGCGGTTATGCCCGTGTTAGAATAAACAGTGTCGCCACTGTACAGTGCAGCGCCTCTACCTCATCAGGATCTCTGCGTCCGCAAGGAGATGGTTCTGATGAGGAACTCCTCTGCGGTGCCTTCCTCTGTGGAGTAACTTCACACTCACACATGGGGGTTCTTGTGAACAAGGGCATCTTTATTGATGGTATTGGCAGACTGCCCCTCGCAGCAAACAGCTTAGCTGCTCATCTTCTTTAGTACTCTCCTTTCAAAAGATCTGCCCTCCCAATGGAGTTGGATCACCTCTCCTCTCAGGGAGATTACCACCTGTGCCAGGTCCCTGGACACAGTGTAGGACCTGCCAGCCTTACTGCTGCAGGTCTGACTACTTGCTGTAGAACCACTCTCTTGAACTCTTAGTTAACACACTTGACCTTCAACATAGACTTGAGCTCAGAGACACACTAACTTTGGGCAGTGCTGTGTCTTATATAACAAGGGAATAGCTCCACCTCCTGTGTCACTAACAATGGACACAAGGTCTATTACCACTCCCCTCATGTACATATGACACCTAACCAGGGTGTGAGGGCAAACCTCCATGATTGATGCTGACAATCCTGTATATTTACCAGGCTTACTGCCAGCATGAGAGAGAACTGTATACCATTTTTAATACATGGCTACATTCTCCCTGGTGAATCCCAACGACCCGTCTGTGACCTAAATTTGTCAGACCATCTTCTAGGAAACACTGCAAAACACAACAACATTATCATCTCACAAATTTACATCATACAGTTCTCATGATAACATATTAACAGCTACAATGCCTGCTGGCCAGCAGACGGCACTGTTTCTAAAGCGGACCCCATTATCTTCTGTTCCTAATAATAGTGCCTAGGGTCTGGCTTCTTTACTTCCTGGCCAGCAATGTCCTTTACCATCACGCTGTACTCCCTGGGTAGCCCACTCTCCGGCTTGTACTTGAACACATTGCGCCCAATGCTCCATACCCTCATTAATTGAGAAATCCTCTCCTCCGTCTTGTAAGCAGAACATCCGCCCCCCTTGGTCAGGATATATTCCTCTATAGTTTCCTGTAATCATCCATGCCTCTGGTCCTCTATCTCCTGCATTAATGGTTCAGGAACATAAGGGTATTCCAACCCGTGGGGCTTCTTGTACCTTGTCACTCTGGCCCTTTCAGCCCTGATAGTCCTAATTATCTGGCGTTGCCTGCCTTGCCTGGCAGCACCCACACAATGGTTCATCAGGTGCTACGGGGTCCCTGAATCTGGCTGTCCACTTGGGATCCACTACCCCCGTATTGATGTCATGCCACCTTAGCCTGAGTTCTTCCAGCCATTCTTCTTCGCTGAATTAACCTACTCCCCACCAGTAATCCACAACCCCTTCTCAACCTTAGGATAAACCTGGTGCGATCTAGCCATGCCTCATACCCTTCAAAATTGGGTGCCCACCACCTGTTTCCCTAACCTCCTCTGGTATCGCTACAGCGCCCTCACCTTCCTCTAACTCCCCACCAGAGGATATCCCTGAGGTGCCAGTAGATCTGGAGTTGGATCCAAACCTTTTGGGCCTACTAGTGACACTGACACTGATACTACTAGGGCATTCACTTGAAACGGACACTTGTCGCGTGTACCTTCCCCCTCCTGACCCATCATCAGACGTAAAGCATTCGCCAAAGTCCAGATTCTCCCCAGTCTGTTCTTCCGATGTGGCTCGGGACTACCCAGACAACCCTTGGCTCGACTGGGACCCGTAGGAAAAAGTGACAGAGGCAGGGGCTTTAACTATGGCTGGGGGTTGGGCATAGGGAAGTGCTATCGGCATCCGCAGGACAACGACCCGCAACTTGGCGCTACCTTGCCCGGTGCCATCGGACTGGCCCTCCGGTTCTCCCGTCTCTCTGCTCCCAGGCTTCCGCAGGGCCTACCAGCTCCTCCCGGATCCAGGCGATCTGGTACAGCTACTCGGTCGCGAGGACGCCGCCATCTTCCATCCGGCTCTGCTGTGCCCACCAGAAGTGATGTCATGGATCTCGCGGGACTCGCCGCTGCCATCTTGCGTTGGGTTCCCCACCGGAACCTCTTCCTCCAGAACGACATCCGCCGCCGGAAGTGATGGTTCTGCTCTCCGCTCGGGCCTGGACTAGGCCTTTCTCCACCGTTGCCACCACCGGCGCCTGGGGAGGGCATGGATGTCGCTTACCGCTCAGTCGGCTCGGGATGGTTCCTTCTCCACCGTCCGCTCCACCAGTAACCACGGCCGTGGGACTCCGCCTCTCAGGTTGTTTTGGCACCGGCGACACGAGACTCCGCTCCGCCACAACACAGGTAAGTGCCGGTTCTTGTGCAGCACCGCTGTAGTGGTCCGCCTGTAGGCGCGTGACCACCGGTGTCGGGGTCGCTTGCTCCTCGTCCGAGGAGTTGAACTCCGACTCAGGGAGTGGCACTCCCATCGGGGACCGCTGGTGAGGTTCTCGGCTTTCACCTCGCTTTCAGGCCCCTTTCTTCTCAGGCTCCATTTTTATCATGAGGAGCGATCCCCATGCTCCGGGATCCACGGGTTCCTTCCAGGCCACACACGGGGCTTCAGCCATCAGCATGGCTGTATCCACTCCTGCCTCCACGGTCTGTCCGGGCACAAAAGGTTGCACAGCCCATAAATAATGGATGCCGCATTGCGGGCATCTGGACGTGGTACTGACAGAACCACTGGGCAGCCGACACTGCATACACAAACATTTGACAGTCTCTTTCCCCCCAGCTCTGAGCACCAGGAAGCCTCCTGGAGCCGAATAGGGGTGGGCAGAAATGTCCAAATCTTCCTCACTTTTGCAGGCCATATTACTCACAGGAGACACTTTTTGCAGTGGTCTTCCCAGTATGTCAGCTCCTTGCAACTGAAGGGCAGGAGCTGGTTTGTTAACTCCTCCCTCTTATAGCTCCAGCCACATTTGACAAAGCTGGAAACCACTCCCCCTGGTTGATATTAGAGGAGGGTCCCACAAGTTCACAGGGTGACCCAGCACTGGGGCTGAGCTTGTCACTGTCCATGAGGGCACGGCCGCAGCTTTTGCGCCATACCTCCCATCAGGGTGGGGTTTTCCTTTTGGTGCCACTCCCGGCCAACTCTCTGCAACTTCAACATTTGCAGCATTTTCTGCACTCGGCCCACGCGGTCTCCTAGGGAGCGGGAGCCGCCATCTTGGTTTACATTGGCAATCACTTTAGCACAGCGCTTGCTGGCTGGCAAGCAGATCCTTCATTTCCACCACACACCACCACAATGTCCTCCATACTGTCCTCCAAGGTATCACCCCTCGGTCCCAGGCAGGACCAAAACGGCATGGCCACCGCTTTCGCGCCACTCCACAGCAGGCTAGCCAAAGTAACTTCAGTAGCTTGCTCCTCCGTGAGACGCACACCACGTGCGCTCTTTCCAACAGCCTCCGTCCGCCATCTTGGACTTTCCGCGCCGCGCGGATCCTCCATCCTTGTGGTCGCCATTCTTTCACTGTATTTGCTGTTATTGTACATAGAGCTCCTCTCTGCGGGGCAGCTGCCATACCGATACAATAAAGATTGCCCGATGCACCACCTTGTGCACCTAATGTAGGTCTGACTCGTGTTGCACTATCTCAGGCTAGGCTCACTCTCTCTGTGTATGCTGTATCTCTCCTTTCTCTCCAGTATGTGCTCTCAGCTGTATGTGGTCTGGAATGGGCTAGAGTACTCTGGCTTCTCCATGCAGTACTGGGGTGTCTACCTACTGTTGGTCAGTCTAGCGCAGACCCTCTCCAGGATTCCTGACCTCTGTTAACAGGCTATCCCTTTAGGCATCCTACCAACTAGCACTACCTCAAGGTGACTAGGGCAGCTATAGCCCTGTCTCCAGACTCCCAACTCCTTTCAGGCTCCCAGGTCGTCCCAGCGGACTGACAATTCCATCAGTCCCCTGACTACCCCTAGGTTCCGTCCCAACACAGCACTGACTGGCAGCATACACTCTCTTGTTCCCCAATGTGCCTAGCAAAAGCCTGTCCTGTTGACAGGTATCTCAGCAGCGCTTCCAAATGTAACAGATTTTCTGGACCTTCCTGACCCACCCAATCTCACATTGGCCCATGTGGTCAAACTGGTCCACCTTACATGGTCGTGTCTGGTGGTGCACCTGTTGGCAACAGGACTCCTGAGTCTCCTGCATGATGGTGTTTGGGGAATGTCAACCCAGACAGGCAGCTGAGGTAGTGTGCGTGAGTCCTACCTACATACAGTGCAGCGCCTCCACCTCTTCAGGATCTCTGCGTCCGCAAGGAGATGGTTCTGATGGGGAACTCCTCTGTGGTGCCTTCCTCTGTGGAGTAACTTCACACTCACACATGGGGGTTCTTGTGAACAAGGGCATCTTTATTGATGGTATTGGCAGACTGCACCTCGCAGCAAACAGCTTAGCCGCTCATCTTCTTTAGTACTCTCCTTTCAGAAGATCTGCCCTCCCAATGGAGTTGGATCACCTCTCCCCTCATGGAGATCACCACCTGTGCCAGGTCCCTGGACACAGTGTAGGCCCTGCCAGCCTTACTGCTGCAGGTCTGACTACTTGCTGTAGAACCACTCTCTTGAACTCTTTGTTAACACACTTGACCTTCAACAAAGACTTGAGCTCAGAGACACACTAACTTTGGGCTGTGCTGTGTCTTATATAACAAGTGAATAGTTCCACCTCCTGTGTCACTAACAATGGACACAAGGTCTCTTACCACTCCCTCATGTAAATATGACACCACACCAGGGTGTGAGGGCAAACCTCCATGATTGTTGCTGGCAATCCTGTATATTTACCAGGCATACTGCCAGCATGAGAGAGAACTGTATACCATTGTTAACACATGGCTTCACATACATATCAGAAAAGTCAATAAAAGGAAGACATTAATTTGCAAAGGGTTCAAATAAGTAAAATACTCACTATATTGGTGATTGAATCTTTCTACGGAAGACTACTCCATAGATATAGTAAGTGTATCTCTTTTTGTCTGCCTTCTACGAGAGACTGCCTGTTTTAGAAGAATACAGTACAATAAAACGAAACTAAATGTGCTGTAATGTTTGTCATGTTTTCTTGCCCGAGTTGATCCTTTTTGCATAGGTTAGCAAAGTAAATTAAATAATACAGATTATTTCTTTACTTTTCCAAATCCCCTTCAGCAAAGAAAACAATTCCAAAAACAGAGAAGCCATGTGCTCCTGCAAAGTACTGTTTCTTGTTGCTTTGGTCTTTGCAAATTGTTACAAATAATTCAATGTAGTCAATGTCATGGGAGACAAGGCATTTACCCCTTTTACCAGGATCATTTTTTGAGTAACACAGATAAGTGAAATAAATTGTAAATTTATTCACATGAAAAGGCATACACACAATGATACACAAACTACATAAGAAAAGACACACTTACTTGGGAACTGGGGTTAAATAAAACTAGACTTTCCTAGCTGCTGTGCACTCTAAAACAGAGTTTATCCTTGACCGGGACTTAGCTCCAAACGCCCTGAAACCAAAATGAGCTTGAAATTCCAACTGCCACCACTACGTTAGTTTATGATAATTTGGTCGCAAGAAGCTGGACTTAGAAAATATTCCGGGTAGGTTTTTCTGAAGCCGGTGTCTTGCTATTCGCGCAAGAGCACTTTTTAACAAATTCAAAAATCCCGCCGCTGTTTTGGCGCTTGATGATCTCCTGACTGTTTTGTTGAGGTGTTTCTTATAATATTTTGAAGTTCATTCACAAAATATTACAGCCAATCACAGTGTGGGATCTTTCTTACTAGCCAATCAGAGTGATGCTGGTCTGGAAAGCCGAGTAAGTGGGGAATCTGAATCTGCCAAGGGACATGTGCACGTTTGCCACCTTAATCCCTTGCTATTCAGATGCCACCCACTGGGTCAGGCTCCTCCAAGTCTGGTGGGACAAATGGTAGCCCAGACGACTTCCTTTCATCCCAGGTCATGGGTACTTGAGCCCTTCTCTGCTACCCAAATGGTCTTCACACCTCAGGCATCCTCTGGTGGCTTTCAACTCCGATGTTCTGCAGACTTACTGGCACCTAACTTGGTAGCCCTGGACCCTGTCAGAACATTGGTTCTGAAAGTCCCAGCTCATTTACCGTGCACAACAGTATATACCCTATTAAACAACTATTAATAAAATCTACTTTTATATGTCCTAAGTCTCTGGGTATGGGGAATAGAATAGAAAGCTGCACTTTATTTCCTACTAGCCTATATTCCCTACACACTATCGTATAGACTTTGACTGGACTCTTAAGAGACCCCTCACAACCTCATAATTATGGTTGGAGTGCCCATTAACCCTAATAGAGGTTCTGGGCTACCAGGGCAGTAACTGAGTACCCCCCCTTAACCTAGGGACCCCTCCTAGTTACAGGTACACTTTACATCTCTTTGCCCCATTTACCTTTCTGGGCTGTGCTGAAGCAGGTAACCCTAGTGGTGAGTCGCGCAAGCATTTTGAAGGGGAGATATTGCCAGGACAATGTGCCTACATGTATCCGAAAACCAAGCATGATTCTCGGGTACATTTTTAGGGGAACCAACAACTCCATATCCCAACTACCTAGGCTCATTCTGACAACAATTTCGCCACAAACCCCCCCTTGAAACTCATACCCTAGCAATCCCTGCTTGCTGGCATCCCTGTAAAGGCAAAATCACATACAGTTGTGTGAAAAAGAAAGTACACACTCTTTGAATTCTATGGTTTTACATATCAGGACATAATAACAATCATCTGTTCCTTAGCAGGTCTTAAAATTAGGTAAATACAACCTCAGGTGACCAACAACACATAACATATTACACCGTGTCATGATTTATTAAACAAAAATAAAGCCAACATGGAGAAGCAATGTGTGAACAACTAAGTACACCCTTACTGCTTCCATAGGATTTAAGATGCTAAGTAGCAGACAGGTGCTGCTAATCAAATGACCTTGATTAATTGATCATCAGCAAGTGTGACCACTTCTATAAAAGTTGAAGTTTTAGCAGTTTGCTGGTCTGGAGCATTCAGGTGTGTGTTAACACAATGCCAAGGAGGAAATACATCAGCAATGATCTTAGAGAAGCAATTGTTGCTGCCCATCAATCTGGGAAGGGTTATAAGGCCATTTCCAAACAATTTAAAGTCCATCATTCTACAGTGAGAAAGATTATTCAAAAGTGGGAAACATTCAAGACAGTTGCCAATCTTCCCAGGAGAGGACATCCCAGCAAATTCACCCCAACGTCAGACCGTGCAATGCTCAGAGAAATTGCAAAAAAGCAAAGAATTATAGCTCAGACTCTACAGGCCTCAGTTAGCATGTTAAATTTAAAAAGAACATGGCAGCACGGCTTGGGTTTGCAAAGTTGCATCTGAACAAACCACAAGACTTCTGGAACAATGTCCTTTGGACAGACGAGACCAAAGTGGAGATGTTTGTCCATAATGCATAGCACCACGTTTGGTGAAAACCAAACAGAGCATATCAACACAAACACCTCATACCAACTGTCAAGCACGGTGGTGGAGGGGTGATGATTTGGGCATGTTTTTGCAGCCACAGGACCTGGAACCTTGCAGTCATTGAGTTGACCATAAACTCCTCTCTATACCAAAGTATTCTAGACTCAAATGTGAGGCCATCTGTCCGACAGCTAAAACTTGGCTGAAATTGGGTCATGCAACAAGACAATGATCCCAAGCACACCAGCAAATCTACAACAGAATGGCTGAAAAAGAAAAGAATCAAGGTGTTGCAATGGCCCAGTCAAAGTCCAGACCTTAACCCGATTGAAATGCTGTGGCTGGACCTTAAAAGAGCTGTGCATAAACAAATGCCCACAAACCTCAATGAACTGAAGCAACGTTGTAAAGAAGAGTGGGCCAAAATTCATCCACAACGATGTGAGAGACTGATAAAGTCATACAGAAAACGATTACTTCAAGTTATTGCTGCTAAAGGTGGTTCTACAAGCTATTGAATCATAAGGTGTACTTAGTTTTTCACACATGGCTTCTCCATTTTGGCTTTATTTTTGTTAAATAAATCATGACACGGTGTAATATGTCATGTGTTGTTGTTCATCTGAGGTTGTATTTACCTAATTTTAAGACCTGCTAAGGAACAGATGATTGTTATTATGTCCTGATATGTAAAACTATGGAATTCAAAGAGGGTGTACTTTCTTTTTCACATGACTGTACATTCTTTATTAACGCATTTCACAGATTATGCATTTACTGTTACTGGGCTCAAGAGCTGACACTCTTGAACCCCAACCCACAAATCAGAGGTTACCAAACAGGCTTAAACCTTTATTTAAGAGCCTGTTTACCCCCTACTGTCACAGTCAGTGTCATACCTTTTATCCAGATTCATAGCTATGGAACTTTATATGCCTTGACAATATTGACAAACATTTTTGAAAAGAGATTAAGAACAGGTAAGAAATTAAAGGAAAAAAATGCAGATTTAAATATATGTAATTACAATATATTGGATAATATTGGATAACTTCTCTCTAGCACTCGCTATAATTATCCAATCACAGAAGAAACATCAGACTCTGCAGAAAGCATTTCTATATCTTGAAAAATTAAGTTGCCTCAGCATGAATGCATCCAAAAAAGCAGGGGACTGTGGGATGTATCACTAATAGAGAAGAGAAAATGGACATACAGTAGAACAGTATTGCAGAAAACAGTATGTACTGTATGTTGATGCAATTTAACGTTCAATGGTTATACTCACAAACATCAGGAATAATAAGGGTATATCCCAAAACTATGGCAAACGTGAATGGTTGTGTGCTTGTTTCAGCAGGACCTAGGAAAAAGAAGAGAGACCAGGATAGTGCAGATGGTACTATATACACGAGTGCTGAAAATTGCATTTTAGTGTTCTGATTTTTAAACACATGAAATTGACACAGTAGCAAAGTACTGTACACATTACAAATCATTCATTTCATTGCACACAAAGATACAGAATCCATGAAATTCAAACAAAGCAACCGCGATAAGCACGTGTGCCTGGGGCGATTGGCCGCTTTAATGCCGCGTGGAGTACAGCAGCGCACACGAAAACGGCTCCGTGATTTGTTCGAATAACGGCAGCTGCATCTGTATTATATATAATTGGCCAACTCCCCCCATTCCGACATAATGCCGGAACGAGTGATATTCATTCAATTAATAAGCAAACAATGGTATGGATATTATATAAACCCCGAAGAATCTATGCAGTGTAACAAATAGAAATTGTCTTAGTCCATTTCATTTTCACAGATACTCCATATAATCCCTTTAAAGTAACATATTGTTCTTCTAATTAAAATGACTAATAAAATAAATATGGATCATTGTATAAGCAGACAAGGACAGTAGAATATATAAATATATTTGCAAGAACCCCAAATAATGGCTTGTCACATGGATAGCATTTTCAGGTATACATATGGCCAACCAGTCATCAACTTTGTAAAAACAATTTTAACTCCTTAGAAAATACATTATGGAACTTGAGAGAGTGCAGAGAAGAGCCACCAAGTTAATAAAGGGGATGGACAATTCAGGGACAAGTAGCTTTCAAAATAACTATTCATCCCAAGGGCAGCACAAAGGACACAGGGTCATCCCTTTAGGTTGGAGGAAAGGAGATTTCACCAGCAACAATGGAAATGGTTCTTTACAGTAAGAGCAGTTACAATGTGGAATTCATTACCCATGGAGACTGTGATGGCAGATACAATAGATTTGTTAAAAAAAGGTTGGAAAACGTTTTAGAAAGGAAAGGTTTACAGGGATATACCAAATTAGTAAACATTGGAAGGATGTTGATCCAGGGAGTAATCTGATTGACAATTATTGGAGCCAGGAAGGAATTTATTTTCCCACTTATGAGATATCATTGGATGATTTCACTTTTTATTTTGTTTACCTTCCTCTTGATCAATATACTGTAAGTACGGATATAGAATAAGATATCTGTCATGTAAATTAAGCATAGGTTGAACTTGATGGACGCATGCCTTTTTTTCAGCCTCATCTACTATGTAACTATGCTACTTTGTAACTATGCTATTTTGTAACTATGTAATTCCTAATCTACATTCATGCCCTTTGGGGCTAGAGTTTTAAGGGTGAAAATCCAGAACATTTCTCGATGATTGAAAACATCCAATCGGTCTCCCCATCTGATGGTAGCCAAGACATGCTCAATTGCAAAGATTGCTAGGGTTCTAAATCCTCCTCATGAAAAATGTGTAATTTGTAAAGTGTTTAGAGACTGGGAATCTAATGTCAGTATTCTTTATAGAGCGTTCATGCTCATATTCTTGATTTTAAGTGGTCTCATGGTCCTACCCACATATTCTTTTCCACACCCACACCTCAAGGTTTCAGATGGATGGGGAGTGTTGTGGACTTTTATGGGGACTAATCGATCTGTTCCCTTGTCCCACTCTCCACGACAACTCATTTACCACTTAGTGCTGTTAACCCTTGACTAGCCATGTTTCCTGCACATTGGAACATGTCATGTTCATGAAGAGTATACTCGGACCCATTCATGTTTATCAAATATCTCCTCTAGAGTCTATGCAACTAATGACTAGTATATGATGTTTATTCACAATTGTTTACACATCCTAATCAACTCTGTAGCACTGATTATGGGCTTTGTCGTTCTCTTGCACTTTCAAAAAAGAAGTACATAGAAGGACCTGAGAGTCCAATTATTACATTCCAAGACAGAAATCGATTCAACTGCTCTTTTTTCAAGTTTTTGCTGAATAAGGTCTCTGCATATGTAACTATGCTGTAGTTACATATTCCTTTTACATAATTTAATACTGATTATGATATTATGATTGTTTGATATGATACAAAACGGCTTAGCTCAACTACACTATCATAAAATACCATTAAAATATTTCTGTTTTACATTTTACTCTACAAATTCAAATAATGTCTTTGCCTGAAAAAACTCTTTCAACAGGAATAATAGAAATACATTTTATGCACTTAAAAAATAATAGATTATACTGTTCTCAGCTTCAATAGCCTCTGCTGCCACAAATTGTCTGAATTGCTTTTCTTTATTTTGATATACAGTACCAGGTTTCACATACTCTATATTATATCTCACTTTATTAATTATTTTTTAACACTCTTCAGTAATAAAAATGTAGCCATTCAAATCCATGGTTTGACTTATTTTCAATTGATGTATAACTTGGCAAACCTTGCTTTGAGCTACTTCTAGGGGTGGAGTGTGGAATATAAATTGTCTTTTCCAAGGTTTCTTGCTTTGCTCTTTCGCTATAATAATCCGGAAAATTAATGTGTTTGAAATAATATTTGAACACATTTCAATCTTTATAACCATAGTGCCATATCTTAGAACTTATCAGATTATTGTTTTCACCTTTGTGGCATCACACATTTCTATACGGTATGTTTCATGAGTAATTTCGGCAGGAAATTTAGGAGGTGAGAAATTCAGAGGTCATAAGTCAAAGTGTTACACAATATATTATAGGGTCATAATAACTATGTTATAAAGCAAAGAGTATTGATCTAAACTGAGGTAGGAACCCAGTAAAGTAAACACAGGAACTCATTTTGCAGTATTGCCAAACTGGCTCAATGTCATCATGAAACTGGAATCCAGTTTGAGTTTTCTAAGTCTACATTAGCCATAGAGAAACAGGACAATCACTGACCTGAATGCCTTTTACCAGAGATGACATCTAATATATCACATGAAACACTCCTGGTGTTCCCAGCACTTCAAAAGAAAACAAGAAGACTGATGGTGTATCAATAAAGAGTGTATGTTGCAAGACACAACATCATAACGCAACAATATGTAAAGGCAAACAGGTGTATTAAAAATGGCTGCAGGTACAACCTGAAGGGAAGTAGGGAGTGGGGGAGGGGAACGTGAAATCACAGAAAAATGGGAAGAGGGTAGGTAAAACCCTAATGTGGAAGGAGATGCGAGAAAAAAAGTTGCAGGAGCCAAAGCTTTGGGGGGTTAACCCCTTATACTGGCCCATTCCTGTAGCCTCCGAGAGGGGACTATGATACTTCCCGGCACCCTCAAAACCCAATCCTCCTACTGACATAGATAAAGAGAAAAACAAATAGCGACACACAAAGAGAGGGTCTAGTGAATACAGGCAATTTAACATGCAATATTTTTGCCAGGAACCTATTTTTTTAGGATTATAGGTTAGTGAAGAGGAATATACAGATGAAGCAAGACTTATGGACTTCAGTAAAGTGAGAAGTTATGAGATTCAACCCATGGGAAAACATTATTGAATGAGGTCAAACTGCGGTATGGTTTCAGGCAGCCAACAGAATTATTTGTGGGGTTTATTTTTGTCATTGCAAATCAGTATGTCTGGCAGATAGCACACTGAATATCTCTGTCCATGCTCGCAGTGAATGGCACAATAACTTAATGTGTTTCTATAAAATATATAATGAAAAATGCACCTTTAATCTCATTGCGACCAGTCTTCCCCCTCCCTCCCACCCACCCCCAGGTGTCTTGAACTGTCTAGAATGATCACAACCAGAATGGCACAAAAACATGGTACCATGGCTGAAGCATCTGCACCTGTAGCTGCATCTGCAGCGCATATAGGGCCATGAGTGCTATTAATGCCCCATTCTTGTTTAACAAACTGTATTCGAGTCATGCATGGGCATCTATGTTTGCCTCCTCTGGCAGGCAAATGTAATCCGTGGATTTAATGTCAGTGCCATTGTCAAGTTAGATTATATATTTAAGTTGTGTATTAAAATTGTGCTTCTTTCCATATTCTGTGGGCACAGTCTGTATTGCTCTACACTTTTTTTAAAACAGCATATTAAGCTAGCACTCATCCTGATGCGCTTCTGCTCCAAACCCCTGCCAGCCCAGAAAAGGGTGAAGATGGACTGGAGTTTTTGAAGCTATGGTGCTACAAAGTACCATTCCATGAACTCCTTCTGGGTAATTTAGGTGTGTGTAATAACTTGAATGTGTGGTTGGTGTGTGACGGCATGGTGGGTGGGTGAGGTTGGTCGGTGTTTTTAAAGCGCCAGTTGTTTTAAGACACTCATAACCACATCTTCAATCTATACACCATTTAATGCTTCAAAACTATAGATACCAAACACAGTCATTATAAATTGACACTGGGGAGAAATTAGGTGAACCATCACCACAATGATGTGTGCTGCAGAGTGTAGGTATTCCCACAATGAAAAATTTTCAACACTATCAGCATATGCCCGGAATATATGAAGCAATGAACGGAGTGATTGAAGTCCAATGACTAAACCCCAAGTGTGGAGGACAGGTTAGCGGTGATGATAAGAGAGGGATGACCGGGGGGGGGGAGTCTCTCGACCGGCACCGGCCCCCTTCAGTAAGACTAACCGCAAATAAGACCAATCCTCCTGGGGGCACTCCGTGAAAAATAAATCCACTTACTGCATCTGCATCTGGTGAATCCAGATGAAGTGTGCTCCTCGCTGCTCATGATACACAGAGGGGAATACTTCTCACTGGGAGGAGAGAAGGGACAGCGGGCACTGCTTGGCTGATAGTAAAGGCTGGACTGCGCTGGGTTAAAAAGTTATTTATTAAGCCATTTGCAAACATGAATAAAAAGGGAAGGTCCCCCGTAGTACCTATAACGCGTTTCGCCCCCGTGGGGCTTTGTCAAAGAGTAGTGGCTCTCGGTATACAGCACAATTAAATAGCGAGCCTAACCGGAAGAGACGTAATCACACCGTATGTGAGTAACTCCCACAGAGATCTATTGAGGAGATACCAAACACCGGTGCAAGAATCAACCACCCCGATCAGAGCCCAACTAATCAAGTGGAAACTATAGCAGCTACATAAACATAAATGATGAAAAAATGAACAAGCATGTAACTGAACATTACAAAAATCAAAAGAAAGCAAATATGAAAAACATGCAAGCAACTATACAAAAATAATAATAAAAAAAGATAAATCTGAAATATTATTAAAACCAAGTGGGGGAGTAGGAACAACAGCTACAAACTAATACATGTTCAAACCTAATAATTATATAAAGATATTTAGTTGATATTTACTAATAATTTAAAGGATATTTTAATAATAATGATAACTAATGTATAATAAAGGATTGTAAGTATATATCTAAGGTTATCAACAAAACAATGTTAACAATCCAAAGTTAATAATCCAAATATATGCATATTTATATATTGACAGATAAATAAGATGTTTGATGTATATTGGAATATTAGAATAATCAATATTAGTACAAGTGCTGCACATGCAAACATTGTGTGTATATCCTACTGATATTGGATGACATTAATGAAAATCACAGTACAGCCATTCTAATTGAAATACACACTGATCAATCTATATAGCATATAAAACACTATAAGATAAGGGACAAAAAGTGGACATATAAAAGACATCACAGTATAAGAACCAATAATGGAACTCTGAAAGGCAGCACCAACAGTCATTGAATTGTGGGTAATAATTTGCTACATGAATATAAGTAGCATGTTAACCTCTAACTCCATCTAGAGTAGAAGAGTTGTATCAAAGTCATAAATAAACCTAGAAGATATAACAAAAATGATCCATTGTTGCAACATCAATCCCTAGAATTCATAATGAATGAGACAATGCTGCCAAAAAAGGGGATAGTAAATGATTTAATATGTGATTGATAGTAGACTTCACATGGAAAGGGGTTACCAAAAGAAAATGTTTAATCTCCCACTCAACATTAATACCATTAGGCATTAGAGTATCCATGGTTAAAATCCAGAACATTTCTTTCCTATTTAAAATGTTCTGGCGATCACCACGTCTCGTAGGTCGGGGAACATGCGCAATATCACAAAATGTGAATGAGTCTAATTTGCCCAATGGGCACTCAATGAAGTGTCTTGCAACTGGGGAACTCAGATCTTGATTTTTTTATTGATCTTACATGCTCCATTATGTGTATCTTTAATGCACGAATGGTTCTCCCAATATAGCTCTTACCACACCCACAGGTTAACATGTAGATAACATAATTTGTATAGCATGTAATAAAAGTTCTAAGTTTGATTCTGTCATTGTTTTTCTTGGAGTGTATAACTTTCATAGATTTAGCATAAGGACACATTTTACAGAAGCCGCATTTAAAGAAGCCTAAGGGAGGTAAGAATCCTTTGGTCGTCATTGGTGGTGTTGAGAAAAGACTTGGAGACACATAGTTAGAAAGTGTTCTAGATTTTTTGAAAACAAATCTTGGTTGATCCAACTGATGGTTGATAACTGATGGATTCAACTTATTGTCTAATTTCAAAATATTCCAATGTTTTGCAACTATAGAACGGATAGCATTAGCCTGTCGGCTATGTTGTGTGACAAAACACAATGGAACTTGTTGGCAATTATCTCTAGATCTGACTTTCTTTTTTAAGAGATCAACACGTGAAGTGTGACAAGTATTATCAAACGCCCCCTGTATGTCCTTCTCCTTATATCCCCTTTGGCGAAATCTTAAAGCCAATAACCTTGATAGATCTATAAATTTGTCATCATCAGAACATATACTGTGTGGATGAAAACCTCCTATGGCGCTGAGGGAAGAATGGACACTGATTCTCTTGCTGCAGATCTTTTCTTTGAGCTGAAAAACCTCAGAAAAAGGAAGACAAAAGAGAAGGCAAAAAACACCGCAATAGTGTATTACCAGGGATATGCTAGTGTATACAAATTAAGAGCAATTTATTAAAACATAACAATTGAGACATAAACATATATCACATTTGGACAATTAATAGATTGTATGCAGTATGACTAACTGCACATAAGACCAATCCTCCTGGGGGCACTCCGTGTAAAATAAATCCACTTACTGCATCTGGTGAATCCGGATGAAGCGTGCTCCTCGCTGCTCGTGATACACAGAGTGGAATACTTCTCACTGGGAGGAGAGAAGGGACAGCGGGCACTGCTCGGCTGATAGTAAAGGCAAGACTGCGCTGGGTTAAAAAGTTATTTATTTAGCCATTTGCAAACATGAATAAAAAGGGAAGGTCCCCTGTAGTACCTCTAACGCGTTTCGCCCCTATGGGGCTTTGTCAAAGAGAAGCGAGAAGCACGCTTCATCCGGATTCACCAGATGCATATGCAGATGCAGATGCAGTAAGTGGATTTATATTCATGCCCCTTGTATCCTACATTGATTTTTTTTGATGGACTAACAGCTGGATTTATTTGCCTATTACATATATATATTTCTTCTTTAAAGGATATAATAGAAATCTTTTTTGATATGGACATAATGGCTTCATCTGATAATGAAGATATTTGTGAACAGATTACCAAATCTACAGCATATGTTGCTAGTTGTGCTGACAATGCGGGACGCTCTAAGAAAGCTGCATATATTTTTAACGATTCTAAGGAGATTTTATGTGATGATAAAATGAATTTATCACTTTATTTTACCACATTAGAGAAACTTGTGAGTCAGAAAATAAAATCATGGTGGGAAATTACATCTTTGGAAAACTATGTTAGAATAAAACGAATCCCTAGAGGTTTAAGTGAAAAAAGAATGAGGAATAAACCCCAAGTGTCCTATGCTCTAAAGAGTGTATTTGACTGTTTGTGTGAAAGCAACCTCTTCATATATGTAGAAAATAGGCAATATTTCTGCAGGATAAACAACTGAATAATAAAGTCATTAAGGAGGGTGAATTGCAGACTGAACCAGGGTGGGGGGCTAGTATGCAGGGAATAGATAGAGGCAAGAGGAGAAGCAACCGTGGATGCCTCCCTCATGAACTCATGGCAGTCTAAAGCCTGCTGCCCTTACCCGACCCGATGTCCTCACCGCCCGTCCTGTACACCTGTCCCCGCTCCACGAACACTCCACAAGGTGTTTGGTGTCATCTCACTGCCTTCCTGGACAGGTCCCAGCAAGCTGTGCGCTCCGGCGCTACTCACGCTCCAGGGGGCGGACACCAGAAGCTGGGAGGGATACACGGCTCCCTATGCAGCAAGATTGCCAGCGTGCTCCAGCCAAATAGTAACGAATAGTAGAAGAAAAGGATGATGGCGGTCACTGCATAACAGAACTCAGCCAGGAACAGTTAAGATCAGCTTTATTTCACGATGCTGCACATTACAGAGAGAACATCTCTGACGCGTTTCGTCCCGACTTGGGACTTTATCAAAGAGTAATATTCTCTCAACAGACAGGCATCTTAAGTAGGCAACCCATTCCCCTTATTGGTCAGATAATAATAAGACACAGTGATGGGCAATCAGCTTGATTATGCTGAGAAGCCAGGGAAGGAAACAAGATTGCTCCACACAGGATGAGTGTATATAGATAGAAAATCAAAAAGAACTAACATACATACAAAATAGAAATAGGACAAAAAATAATAAAAATATTAAAAACAAAGAAAGTAACGTGAAGCATCTATAATATAAATTCATAAAAATATACAAATATGTAGTGATAATCCTGAGAAGAATTATGGTAATACAATAATAGACAATGGTGTTGTTAAGTAATAAACTACAAATATTGCAACATTGTAAATAAGCAATGTAGCAATTAATTTTGTTATTATAAAAAACATACATATGTCTAGTGGAAGCACTTGTATAATAAACAAATGATGCTAAAACAGCCGAGCATGTATTCCGAAAATGATGATGTAATATAAAATTAATAATAACTGAATGAAAAGTGATGTATCGATACACACTCTCAAGACTCCCCAAACCACTAACCCTGAAGGAAATGTTTTAACTCCCAATCAAGGTTAATGCCATGTGGGTGGAGAGTGTTGAGAGTGTATATCCAATACATCTCCTGTTTGTTCAGAACATTCTCTCTGTTGCCACCTCTAGGATGGCAAGGTATATGTTCTATGGCTGAAAATGAAAAATTGTTAATACCGCCTTTAAACATTGAGAAACATGTCTAGCTACAGGACGATTTAAATCCCTTCTCTTGATCAGACGTACATGCTCGGCTATTCTAATCTTAAGAGGTCTTGTTGTACGGCCCACATGCTTATGTCCGCAACCGCAGTAAAGGACATAAATCACAATACTAATATTGCAATTAAGAAAATTCCTGATATAATATTTTCTAAAGTTTGCATTATATGTGATGTATTTGGTCGGAAGTGCATACTGGCACATAGAGCATTTGCCACATTTGAAAAAACCTGTTGGTATGCTTTTGACACTAGGAAATTTGGATCTAGTATCAAACATACTGGGAGATAGAGGAAAGGCCAAAGTTTTGGCTTTACGGTAGGAGAATCTTGGTCCATTTTGTACTGTAGTACGAATATATTTGTCTAACAACAATGTATGCCAATGTTTTGATATGATATTGCAAATTTGTTGAGACTGAGAATTAAATGTAGTTATAAACAATGGACTCTGTTTTTTTGGAATGTAAAAATTGATCTCTCTCCTTTTTTGATGTGTAATTTTTCTTTACTTTGCGTATAAGGGTTTCTCTGTCCAAAATATCCGCCTTGGCAAATGCTGCTGATATGTCTTTAGCAGAATAACCCCTGGCTAGAAATCTGTCGGACATCTCTTTTGCTCTAGAAAAGAAGACTTCATTATCTGAACAAAGCCTTTTTAATCTAACGAATTGGGCCCCTGGAATATTCCTGATAAGGGAACGGGGATGACAACTTTGTGCCCTAAGAAGCGTGTTCCTAGAATTTTGTTTCCTAGAGGTTTAAGAATAAAAAAGATCCCATCATTTGGTTTTACAAGTAGAGACTTTTAGGAGAACTGGATAAAAATCTTGGGCTCTTGTTCAATTAAACTTATGGAGTTAATCATCCAATCGAAAATAGTGCAAAAAACAGCCTTACAATTAAACATCAAGAAACTCCAGGATCAGCTATTCAAATTTGAGACTTTACCCAATTTTTCTAGTAATGATCAATTACTATCCCAGAATATTAGCAAATTGGACCAAGAGATTATGGAGAAAAAAAAATCAAAATTTGATAGAGATCGCTTATACTATGAGCGTGGCCAAGTTTATATCTGGAAAAAACCGCCTCGCCCTATTAGAAGTAATGGAATTGACCAAAAGAGATCTAAACAACATAAAAATCAAGATCATACCCAATCCGGTCCCAGGAACAAATCCACCCCAAGACCCTCAATTCTTAAGAAGAGATCAGGAGAACAATCAAGTTTTTTCTGATGCATCTGATAGTGATTATCGTTCACACAGAGTTTCCTTTTCTGCTCGCCCAGCGTCCAGTCAACATTATCTTTCAAGCGAACATGAAGTTGATCAGGGACAAAGGGAACAAAAAAGATGGACATATACACCATCATTGTTTGGACGTTCATATTCAAAAAACGATCAAGGACTAGATGCTCTCAGAGACGAGGGCGCGGTACCCAAAAGGAAAAAATACGATTAGATCAGCCAAATAATGTTATCAATATCTCTGGAATTAATGTCACAGATAAAGAGTTATTGTTGCTCAATAAGGGTTTAAACTTGGCTCCGTATGAAAATATTAAGTTATTTGACACTGTTATTGACTTGCAGCGCTTTGTAAGAAAGTTAGTGTTAAAAAAAAAATTCAATAAGGATAATGATTCTTTCACAAGTGGGTCACAGCAGACTATCCCTGTGGTGGGTGTTGGATCTGACCAGACAATGCTGGATCAGCCAACACTTGCCACAATGGATTCTCCAGTTAAATGTGAATGAACTACTTTTCGTGACCTTTGCACTTTACAGGACATGAACAGTCTTTTGGAAGAACAGGATACAGATGAGGATATTGATTATGTTTCCTCTTTTCTACCAGGTTCATGTGACTCAGGATTAAAGAGTAAATCCATCTTCTATCCTTCATATATTAAAGGTCCACACATAACCACCATCGAAAAATTAGTTGAACGTGACTTACATTCACTTGCTCTGGGTTACAGTTTCTCCCCTAATCACAGCACAAATTTAACTAAAGAAGAACGAACAAGCATTTTGATTTTTAAAGAACAACAAAAATGTAGTAATAAAAAATGCTGATAAGGGGGGACTGTGGCCATCAGAGCAGTGTTGATTACAAGAATGAAGCCATGAGACAACTAAAGGACAAAGATTTCTATTTTAAATTAAAGAATGATCCTACAGATACCTTTCTGAAACAAATTAAGAATATTTTAGATTTTGGCGTCATTTTACAGGTGTTGAATGAGAAGGAGAGAAACTTTCTTTATGTTCCTAATCCTGTTATCCCCATTTTTCACCATCTCCCAAAGATCCATAAGACTCTAGTCGGCCCTCCTGGCCGGCCTATCATTTCGAGTATTGGATCTTTGGGAGATGGTCTCTCAAGATACATTGATATTTTTTTGCAGCCGTTGGTCCACAAACTCCCTTCATACCTTAGGGATTCCACTGATTTACTTAATGCACTTTCTGATATCACTTGGTCTCCCGACTATCTTTGGGTCACATTAGATGTCACTTCTTTATATACTGTAATTGATCACTCACAGGGCATTCCAGCTGTTCAACACTTTCTTAATCAATCACAATTATCACCAGCACAAGTCACATTTATCATAGAATCTATCTTATTTTTATTAACACACAATTATTTCCTGTTTGATTCACTTTATTACTTACAGACATGAGGCACAGCAATGGGCACATCTTTTGCACCTTCTTATGCTAATTTTTTTATGGGCTATTGGGAGTTTATGCACATATTTAGTTACACTAACCCTTTTCGTAATAAGATTATGTCCTATCGTAGATTTATTGATGATTTGATAATGATTTGGGAGGGTGACACAAGGTCACTGTTGGAGTTTGTGCACCACGTGAATAATAATAATTTCAATTTACGATTCAGTTTTTCCTATCATATTCAACAGATTGATTATTTGGATTTACAACTGTACATTGACCATAATGGTCAGATACGATCTGAAATGTTTAGGAAACCCAATTCTAGGAATGCCCTTTTGAGGGCAGACAGTGGACATCCCAGACCCCTACTTAAGGGCATTCCTAAAGCGCAGTTTCTGCACCTAAAGCGTTTATGTTCTGATGATGACAAATTTATAGATCAATCAAGGATATTGGCTTTAAGATTTCGCCAAAGGGGATATAAGGAGAAGGACATACAGGGGGCGTTTGATAATGCTTGTAACACTTCACGTGTTGATCTCTCAAAAAAGAAAGTCAGATCTAGAGATAATTGCCAACAAGTTCCATTGTGTTTTGTCACACAACATAGCCGACAGGCTAATGCTATCCGTTCTATAGTTGTAAAACATTGGAATATTTTTAAATTAGACAATAAGTTGAAACCATCAGTTGGATCAACCAAGATTTGTTTTCAAAAAATCTAGAACACTTTCTAACTATGTGTCTCCAAGTCTTTTCTCAACACCACCAATGACGACCAAAGGATTCTTACCTCCCTTAGGCTTCTTTAAATGCGGCTTCTGTAAAATGTGTCCTTATGCTAAATCTATGAAAGTTATACACTCCAAGAAAAACAATGACAGAATCAAACTTAGAACTTTTATTACATGCTATAAAAATTATGTTATCTACATGTTAACCTGTGGGTGTGGTAAGAGCTATATTGGGAGAACCATTCGTGCATTAAAGATACGCATAATGGAGCATGTAAGATCAATAAAAAATCAAGATCTGAGTTCCCAAGTTGCAAGACACTTCATTGAGTGCCCATTGGGCAAATTAGACTCATTCACATTTTGTGGTATTGAGCATGTTCCCCGACCTACTAGACGTGGTGATCACCAGAACATTTTAAATAGGAAAGAAATGTTCTGGATTTTAACCATGGATACTCTAATGCCTAATTGTATTAATGTTGAGTGGGAGATTAAACATTTTCTTTAGGTATCCACTTTCCATGTGAATTCTACTATCAATCACATATTAAATCATTTACTATCCCCTTTTTTGGCAGCATTGTCTCATTCATTATGAAGTCTGGGGATTGATGTTGCAACAATGGATCATTTTTGTTATATCTTCTAGGTTTATTTATGACTTTGATACAACTCTTCTACTCTAGATGGAGTTAGAGGTTAACGTGCTACTTATATTCATGTAGCAAATTATTACCCACAATTCAATGACTGTTGGTGCTGCCTTTCAGAGTTCCATTATTGGTTCTTATACTGTGATGTCTTTTATATGTCCACTTTTTGTCCCTTATCCTATAGTGTTTTATATGCTATATAGATTGATCAGTGTGTATTTCAATTAGAATGGCTGTACTGTGATTTTCATTAATGTCATCCAATATCAGTAGGATATACACACAATGTTTGCATGTGCAGCACTTGTATTAATATTGATTATTCTAATATTCCAATATACATCAAACATCTTATTTATCTGTCAATATATAAATATGCATATATTTGGATTATTAACTTTGGATTGTTAACATTGTTTTGTTGATAACCTTAGATATATACTTACAATCCTTTATTATACATTAGTTATCATTATTATTAAAATATCCTTTAAATTATTAGTAAATATCAACTAAATATCTTTATATAATTATTAGGTTTGAACATGTATTAGTTTGTAGCTGTTGTTCCTACTCCCCCACTTGGTTTTAATAATATTTCAGATTTATCTTTTTTATTATTATTTTTGTATAGTTGCTTGCATGTTTTTCATATTTGCTTTCTTTTGATTTTTGTAATGTTCAGTTACATGCTTGTTCATTTTTTACACCCTTTATGTTTATGTAGCTGTATAGTTTCCACTTGATTAGTTGGGCTCTGATCGGGGCGGTTGATTCTTGTACCGGTGTTTGGTATCTCCTCTATAGATCTCTGTGGGAGTTCCTCACATACGGTGTGATTACGTCACTTCCGGTTAGGCTCGCTATTTAAATGTGCTGTATACCGAGAGTCACTACTCTTTGACAAAACCCCATAGGGGCAATACGCGTTAGAGGTACTACGAGGGACCTTCCCTTTTTATTCATGTTTGCAAATGGCTAAATAAATAACTTTTTAACCCAGCGCAGTCCAGCCTTTACTATCAGCCGAGCAGTGCCCGCTGTCCATTCTCTACTCCCAGTGAGAAGTATTCCCCATTATAAATAGACATATTGATTATATTAATACGAGCATCCAGAGAAGAGGACGGAGCACTGCTGTGAAAAATTGCAGGGGCTGACACCAGTGAAGAATTAAAAGGTTATATTTTAATGTTGTGGCATATAGGGAATGTAACAACAACTCTGACGCGTTTCAGGCTGACGCCCTTTATCAAAGAGTATGTCCGCGTCTAAATCATACTCACACTATTGTATGCGATCGCCCGCCCGCACGACCAGAGTAGCGCGCCAAAAAATGGAGCGAAACTGAGGGCGCAAATCCCATTGGAGGAACCCATCAGCCAATGAGCAACCCCCAGCGGGAGTCACGTCACGCGCGAGCGAAGTGTCACAAACAGGAGCGCGAGAACTGATCTATGATGTTAACAAAAGAACAAATAAAGTTTATACAAAATTGAAAAAAACTAGAAAAAAACATAAATATGAGAAAAGCCATAATAAATAAAGAACAACGAACTAGTGGATGGGAAGAGGGATAGTAACTAATCGCAACCCCTTCAAATAGATAGAAAATCATAACTTTTAAATATCAATGCATAGCTTGTGGAAACAAAACTAATAATAGTATACTGTCACTAGTCTAATCATATAAATAGTCCAGAGAAGAGAACAGCAATATTACTTTTGACAGCTCCCAAATGTAACAAAATCAAAAGGTGCAGAGAACTGATAAATCATATCCAATATGATCTTATAATGTAAATACATGATAAGGATATAAGTATCATAAACATATTAACATTTTCAGAGCATGACAATATAACAATTTAACAATTCATACTGGGACAAGGAATGCATTCTCACAAAATTAGTTGATATAATCATATTAAATAAATAATAAAATCTATAAATTGAGAAATAATATATATATATGTGTATATAACATTTTAATTTTTAATATGTAATATTTAATTTTAATTTTTGATAAAGATAAATGTACAACTATTTCTATATTCAATAACATGAGTTGCATAGTTGAATAAAAGAATAAACAAAGTCATGCACTTGCCCAAACCATAAATATTCATCTATCCAATGATAACAATTATAACAATTATGATCAATCTATTTTAAAAAATGTTTAAATTCCCAATCTAGGTTCATGCCCTTGGGAGCCAATGTCCCAAGAGCATAAATTCAAAGCATCTCCCTACAATTCAGGAGAGCTTCTCTGTCTCCTCGTCTGACATTAGTGTGCACATGTTCAATTGCACTAAATGAAAATGTGGAAAGTGAACCTTGAGTACAGTTAATAAAGTGACGTGCTACAGGAAATCTTTCATCACGATTTTTATACTTCTAACATGTTCATTTATTCTAACTCTGAGTGCTCTGATAGTTCTACCTACATAGCCACTCCCGCATGCACATCTAAGTAGATAAATGACGAAACTGGTCTTACAAGTCATAAATGAACCAATAGTATATTTCTGATTTGTAGATATATTTCTAATAGATTTGATAGGTGTCGCGTATCTGCAGAGATTACAATCCCCCTGGGTAATTTAGGTGTGTGTAATAACTTGAATGTGTGGTTGGGTGGGTGACGGCATGGTGGGTGGGTGAGGTTGTTTGGTGTTTTTAAAGTGCAAGTTGTTTTAAGACACTCATAACCACATCTTTTTCTATACACCCTTTAATGCTTGAAAACTAAAGATACCAAACACAGTCATTATAAATTGACATATTGATTATATTAAACCACAGGAACAATTTACATCAGTAAATATTTGTAAGGGCCAGTGAGGGTCGGGGCCGCGCACCTCACGGGGCAAGCCCACCACAGCCCGCAATCGGGAGCCTCACCGAGCCTCCTCTCCCTGGCTCCGCCCACAGCCCTCGGATTCCAGACGCCGAACTCACCACACACACAGGCGCCGCGCAGCTGGAGAAAAGGTTGCTGCGGGCCCCGCCTCCGCCCTCCGGTCCCGTGCACAGTGTGCATAGACAGCGCACGGATGACACACGCACATAGACAAATGGAGCCTGGCTTCTCTGGTACATACAACGTCCCTTGCGGACTCCTCTCCCACCTATCACACAACCACTTACTGCTGAGGTTCTTCCCTGCTGGCTTCCCATTGGTCCCTGGTAGTATATATGCTCAGTCAGCCCCTTGGTAGATGGCTGAGCATAAGACTTCATTCAGTACGAAGTGCTTACTGCATCCCTGCCTCCCTGCATTGAACCCTGCTTCTTAGCACCTATGTTTCTCCGTGTCTGATCTTGGCTATTACCTGGACTACGTTCCTCTCTGCTACTTACCCCCGGCCTTACCAATGATGATCCTCACCTCTCCAATCCTAACCTCAGTTTTACCAACAAAGATCTGCAACTCTCCAACCCTGATCACGTCAAATACCTTCTATGACTCTGACCTCACTAACCCCAACCTGGCTACCCACTACAATCTACACTCCGGGCACGTCCTCATGGCTGGAGATTGGTGTCTTCACAATCCCCACCTCGGCCCCACGGTCGTGCCCTGTTTGTAGTGAGCACTCCACTACATTATGCTCAGCCCCACAAACATGGACCCCGCCAAGGTGGGGCGAGTCTTGAGCACGCATGCCAGCATATTTTCCAAGATAGAGAAATATCAGGAACAAAACAATCAGCTCATGGACTTGCTGCAATAGACTGCCAAATTCCTTACTGACTGAACACAAACTTCTCTTCTTACCCCGAGTACTTCCTGAGCGGCTGCCTTGGTTCTCACCCCAGTTTCCATGACCACGACTACCGAACCACGACTGCCTACGCCCAATTGCTATGGTGGCGATCCTAATAGATACCACTTTTTTGCAACAGTGATTTATACAATTTGAATTAATGCCCTCTCGATTAATCTCTCAAAGATCTAGGGTGGCATATATCATCTCGCTACTTACAGATGATGCCCTGGCCTTGGCTTCACCCATCTGGGAACTGAGATCCGACCTCACCAGTGATATCGCACGTTTCACACAGGAGTTCCGCAGACTGTTCGATATGCCTGGATGCAAGGTAACTGTTGCTTCTTCCTTGTTGCACATCTCCCAGGGAAACCGTCCCGTCGACTGATATGCCCTCGAGTTCCGCACCATAGCCGCTGAGACCAGATGAACAACGAGGCGCTGTCAGACGCCTTCTAGCAAGGCCTTTCGGAGTTCCTAAAAGACGAACTGGCCGCACTGGCACACCCCACGGATCTCAAGGAACTCAGCGCTCTGTGCATCAGGGTGGAGAAGTGATTGCAGGAAAGGAGATCCAAGAGAAACCGGCACCGGCAAGGTACCCCTAGATCCCACAGTTTCTACAGTGGTATGGTCGTACCACCGATGCCAGATACCAAGGAACCCATGCAACTCAGTGGCAATAAGCTGTCTAGTGAGAAACTATGCCAACACAGTGCTGTACTTTGCCTGTACTGTGGCAACCCCGGAAACCAGGTACTCAATTGTTCCCAGAAATTGGAAAATGCCGTCCCAGTGAAGACCAGGGAAATCAAACTGGAACACTATACATTTACTGGCGATAATTCCCACAACATTGCATTCTGGATTGCGGGTCGGGGGGTAATTTCATTGATCAGGCGTTCGCCGAGAGAAACAAAATTCCCCTCGTTCTTAAGGAGCGCCCTATTGGTCTGGAAGCCATTGATGGCCAGCCTCTACAACCGCCATTTATCTCTCTTCAGATCATTCTTTTCCAATTACAGACAGGAGAGGATCACACAAAGTGGATTAAGCTGGATGCCATCAATACCCCTTTGGTCGATGTGATCTTTGGTCTTCCTTGGCTACAACTACACAACCCACAGATCGACTGGGCTGATGCAGAATCTTTCCAATGGAGTCCTCATTGCTCCAACAACTACTTAATTTCCACCAAAAGATTATGTGGGGTTTCTGCACCAGGAGCGGAGAAGATAAACCTACCTGAGCTCTATACAGAATTTTGGACGTCTTTGACAAGGCACAATCCGAGGCACTACCGCCCCATTGGTCATTTGATTGCCCCATCGATCTGTTGCCTGCCTCTGTACCCCTCAGGGAATGCTCCTACCCACTCTCTCTTCCAGGAAAAAAAGCCATGAGGGAGTATATACAGGGAACCTGAAGAAGGGATTCATTCGTAAATCTTCTTCCCCCGCAGGAGCAGGGTTCTTTTTTGTTAAGAAGAAAGATGGATCCCTTTGTCCCTGCATCAACTACCAAGGTCTCAATAAGATCACCATCAAAAATCGGTACCCCCTACTTCTCATCTCCAACCACTTTGATCGTCTATAGGGGGCTACCATGTTAACCAAATTAGATCTTCGACGAGCCTATAACTTGGTAAGGATTTATTTATTTTTTATAAAATATTTTACCAGGAAGTAATACATTGAGAGTTACCTCTTGTTTTCAAGTATGTCCTGGGCACAGAGTTAAGACAAATAATACATGTTTTCAAATACAGTTACATAATGAGCAGGGTATACATTATATAAAAGACATTGCATGCACAGTTAAAGATCATTTATATTATGGAGCTCAGTCGCTGTAAGCTTTAAAAATTTAGTCTTGGTCCCAAACACCATTGTTACAGTCTTGTCAGTGTTTAAAAACAGTTTGTTTTGGGAAATCCAGTTTTCGAGTCTGAAAAAGTCAGACTGAAGTATGTGTTGAAGGTTAGAGAGACTATGGCTGTGTGCATATAGGATTGTGTCATCTGCATACATGTGTATTGAGGCTTCCTGACAAGCTATGGGAAGATCATTGATGAACACTGAGAAGAGTAGGGGCCCCAGAACAGAGCCTTGCTGGACGCCACAGGTGATATCCAGGGGTCTAGAGTTAGAGCAAGAGATGGACACATGTTGGGATCTACTTGATAGGTAGGACTGAAACCAGTTTAAAGCATGCTTCCCTATTCCAAAGCTCTGGAGTTTGTTGAGCAGGATAGCATGATCAACAGTATCAAAAGCCTTTGCAAAATCCATAAATACTGCACCAGTGAGTTGACCCCGTTCCATTCCACACTGGATTTCATTGCAAACTTTTAGCAGGGGAGTTACGTAGAGTGTTTGGGGTGAAAGCCAGATTGGATTTGGGTAGGGAAATTTGTCTTGTTATAGTAATCACTTAATTGGGAGTGGACACATTTTTCCATGACTTTGGATAGGATTGGGAGAATGAAGACTGGCCTGTAGTTTGAGACAGTGTTTTTGTCCCCACTTTGAAGATTGGGACAACTCTGGCAGCTTTCCTGGTCTTAGGGATATGGCCTGCAGACAGGATAGAGTTGACTATGGAAGCAATTGGTTTGGCAATTGCTGGGGCACCAAGTCTTAGGAACCTAGATTGTAGTAAGTCAGGTCCACATTGGCTGGTTAGTTTTAATTTGAGAAGCGTTTGTGTAATCTCCTCTTCGGATACTGGGCCAAATTGAAAATTGTGGGCAGTGTTGGGAGGGGGTTGGGCTATAGGGGTGCTCCCAGGATGAGATTTAGGTTTGTGGTTTAGGTTGCGTTTCGCTAATAAGTTAGTAGCACACCCCACAAAGTAATCATTGAATGCATTTGCAATGTCGGTGGGGTTTGTCAGAGTAATATCGCCCTTAGTGATATTACTTGGGTGTTGATGGTTAGAAGGCTGGAATATGTTGTTGATAACCTTCCAGGATTTAGCTGGGCTTGATGTGTTCTGGAGGACATTGTCAGAGTAATATTGTGCTTTTGCATGCCTTGTTTGCCTTGTGCACATGGTCCGCAGGCATCTGTAGTGATTGAGATCCTTGGTAGTGCCAGTTATTTTGTGGCTTTTCCACAAGGCATTCCTGAACTGGTAGAGTGCTATAAGGTCAGGTGTAACCCATGGAAGGGCACCCCGTACCCTTATTCTGCATAGTGGAGCATGGGTATCACAGAGTTTTAAGAACTCGGATTGGAAATAGTCAAGCGCAGAATCAGAGTCAGGAATTAAATCGATTCTGTGCCAAGGGCAGTTGGTAAGGTCAGCCAGAAACTGTTGTGGGTTAAAGTATCTAAATGTTCTAGTGAGGAAAACTTTAGGGGTTGATTGGGGCGGTTTAATTTTCCTTACACAGTACACTATTGCATGGTCACTGAAAATGTCAGGAAGGATGCCAGAGGATTGGATTCTGTTGGGATTTGAGGAGAGAATCCAGTCAAGCAAGGAATGGTTGTGCGATTTCAGGTTTGTTCGTGTGGGTTGGGAAATGAGTTGCGATAGGTTAGGCGACTTGATTTGTGTCTGTATTTTGTGGTTTTTAGGGTCAAGCCAATTGAAGTTGAAATCCCCAAGAACTATCAGCTCACTCTTCTCATTCAGAGAGGAAATGGAGCCAAGAAACTGGGTGATATCAGTCAGAGATTGTAGAGGGGCTTTAAGGGGGCGGTAGATGCCAACTAGGAAGATGGCTTAGAAAAGAGGAGGCAGATTCTGCCAACTAGGATTTCAAAAGAGGGTGGGCAAAGGGTGCAATTTAACAGTGTAAATTGTAAGGTGTCTGCAATATAAAATAACACCCCTCCTCCTCTCTTTGACCTATCTCTCCTAGAAATGGAGTATCCCTGAATGGCAATATGCATCAGGGGTTTTAGGGGTTAGCCATGTTTCTGATTTGCCAGGGCGACGAAGGGAAGATGGCCTTCAACACCCGGGATAGCCATTATGAGTACCTCGTTATGCCATTCAGTCTTTGCAACGCTCCAGCCGTATTCCAGGATTTCGTCAATGACTTTTCAGAGACCTCCTAAACCAATATGTCGTAGTCTATCTGGAAGACATTCTGATCTTCTCAAAATCCATACAGGAACATGCAGCTCATGTCAAGCAAGTACTTCTATGCCTACGAGAGAACCATTTGTTCGCTAAACTAGAGAAGGGTCAGTTCCACCAAACCTCTACGACATTCTTGGGATACATTATTTCTATGTCATATTCTCTAGCCTGCTGTACCCATGCTTGGCCACCGGGACTGCTGCCACTCTCAATGTCTTGTTCTAGCCTGCATTACCAATACTTGTCCACCGGGATTGCTGCTGCTAAACTAAGGAACATTCCAGACCGTGATACCTGACACCTCTGCACCTGTGCTCCACCTCTCAGCCTGCATAGATAAACCTCCCTTTCCTGTTCCTCCCTTTCCTGTTTATACTGGTTCCTTAGCTCCTGCAAGGTTCCTGTGTTTACTGCTGTGCTAGCTATTGCTTTCATCCTGTTCCAGTCTCCTCGTTGCCTACCTCTGCTTGTTACCTGACTACGCTATCTGCCTCCTGCCTCTGACCCTTGCTTGTTATCTGACTACGCAATCTGCCTCTCACCTCTGCTTGTGACCCCCACTACGCTCCATGCTTTTCCTGCCACTGGGATCCACTTCAGCCAAAGACCAATCCTTGACAGAATAAACAGGCCCTACCATGGATTCAGCTGGAACAGACCCGGCCCAGGCTCAGACACTCCATGACTTACAACGTATCATGGTTGGTTAACAAGAACAACAAAGACACATGTTCAATCATCTTGGCCGCTTGGAAGAACAAGCCGCCACTGCGGAAGCTGAGAATCGTGAACTACGTGCAGCCTTAATCACTATGTCTGGTCAAAACACTGTGCCTGTGCAAACCGCACCCCGTATATCCCTTCCGGAAATTTTTTGGGGGAAAAAACAATCTATACGGAATTTCCTTAATCAATGCAGACTTGTGTTCAAGCTTCAGTCCACCATTTATCATACCGAAGAAGCCCAGGTTGGACTGATCATAACCCTGCTCAAGGATGAGGCCCTTGCTTGGGTCTCCCCTATGTTAGAACAAGATAGCCCACTACTAAGGGACCTGGAGGAGTTCATCGAAGCCATGAGTCTTATTTTTGATGACCCAAATCGTAGTGCAACCGCTGAGGCAACTCTGAACAATCTTCGTCAAGGAAGACGCTCGGCAGCTGAGTACGCCACTGTATTCCGCAGGTGGGTTAACGATACTGATTAGAATAAGGCCGCGCAGAAATATCATTTTCAGCAGGGTCTCTCGGAGCAAGTTAAAGACGAACTAGCCCGGGTGGAGCCCCCAGAGAGATTTCAGGACTTTGTCTGTTTATGCATCCAAACTGATCGCAGGCTTATGGAAAGACGATTGGAGAGACAGGGGTTCATGCGAAGCAATCCCGGGTTTAGAGATGTCAGTACCCCAAGACGTTCCAGGGAGACTGAGGAGGAGCCGATGCAAGTAAATACACTGCGGGGACCCATCTCAACCGGGGAAAGGAATAGACGCCGAACAGAAGATCTCTTTTATATTGCGGAAACAATGGGCACTATCTCGCTGATTGCCCAAACAAGTCCAGGCGGTCTTCTTTCCAGAGCCCTAGGAGAAATCAGCTGCACACTATTTCAAAGACTGTTTTCTCTGCTTCTCAAGGGAAAGATAACCCTCCTTCGCTACACCCTCACCTCCTGGTTCCTATTATAATCGAGGAAGGAACACATTGTTTTTCAACCACAGTAACGGTCGACTCAGGGGCGGCAGGGAATTTTATGGACAGAGAATTCACCAAGAACAATTCGGTATCATTTGTAGCCAAGGAATCGCCAGAAAGGATGGAAGTCGTTGACGGTTCTCCCTTGAGCTCTGGGCCTGTTACCCATGAAACAAGTAAATTAACACTAATCATGGAGCCCAATCACCAGGAGAAGATTTAATTTAGTCTCATTCCATCACCTTTGTTTCCAGTAATTCTGGGAATTCCATGGCTCATGATCCATAACCCACTAATTGACTGGAAGACAACGACCCTCACGTTTCCCTCGGAGCACTGTCAGCTAGCCTGTCTACCTAAAACTCCTATACCAGAGTGTGTTGGAATACATAAGATTTCCTCGTCTCAAGAAAATCTTCTGCCGGCTATATACTCTGAGTTTTTAGATGTGTATGACAAGAAGAATGAGGATACGCTTCCCCCACATCGCTCTTATGACTGTCCCATTCAATTATTACCGGGTGCTGCCATTCCGTTTGGAAGAATCTATTCCCTCTCAGAACCGGAATTGAAGGTCCTCAATGACTACCTACAGGAGAACCTATCAAAGGGTTTTATCCGACCCTCTACTTCTCCAGCAGGCGCTGCTCTCTTCTTCGTGGGAAAGAAAGATGGTTCTCTACGCCCCTGCATTGACTATCGGGAACTAAATAAGATTACGGTGAGGAACAGGTACCCATTACCTTTGAGTATGGACCCAGGCAAGATTCAAGCCGTGGTGGAATGGCCAATCCCTTGAAATGAAAAGGACATTCAGAGATTTGTGGGCTTTGCCAATTTCTATAGACGTTTTATTAAAAATGTCTCTGACATTATTGCCCCAATCACCCAACTCACACGGAAAGAATTCCCCTTCAAATGGTCTCCTAAAGCGGAAACGGCATTTGGAAAATTGAAGTCACTCTTCACATCTGCCCCTATTCTCATCCATCCAAATCCAGAACTAGCATTCATCTTGGAAGTGGATGCATCCGACTCCGCTGTTGGTGCCATTCTGTCACAAAGAATTGGACCCAATATGCTCCTTCATTCATGTGCCTTTTATTCATACCAAATGTCAACAGCTGAATGAAATTATGACATCGGAAACAAAGATCTCTTGGCTTTAAAAGCTGCATTCTCTGAGTGGAGACATCTACTGGAGGGGGCCAATCACCCAATTACACTGGCGACACACTTTATTCGAGCTCGGCTAGTCCCACGAATTCGGGTATACTCGGGTGTATTGAGGTTTGTGACTGTTTTCTGCCCGAGTGCATTGCGTTATTTTCCAGGCAGGGATTGAAGCATTTTATTCCCGCTGGCTGCAATACTGCACAGTATATATATATATATATACTGCATTACAATTCATGAATTTATGCCATCTGGTAGACACGCGAAGCATTGCAGCCTATTAAATCCTAATCATTATCATTTAACAGATCAGCCGCCCATCAGCCAGGCATGAACCATGGCTGGGAAGGCAAACGCAACGGGGCTTGTCTGAGGTGAGGAGCGGCGCATTCCAGGTATCTGCCAGGTACATACTGGGTATTTGCTCGAATAAAGTGTGTCGCAACAATACGGTCTTTACGGATCACAGGAACTTAGAATTCATTCGATCCGCAAAGAGACTGTCTGCGCGACAAGCCAGATGGGCTCTCTTCTTTGCAAGATTTCAGTTCCACATCTCATACCGCCCTGGCTCCAAGAATGGGAAAGCCGATGCCTTGTCACGGTCATTGCCTAATCCTAGTTCAGACAAAGAGCAAGAAGAAACTATTCTTCCAAAAATAAATGTTTTGGGCGTCACATTCTCCGCCGATCTTTTCACACGAATAAAGGGAGCCTACTCAAATGACTCTTTTCTTAAAAACCCTCCTCCGGAAGCAGAACTATTTATATGTGATGGTCTCTGGAACTGTAAGGATCGTCTGTTCGTCCCTAAGGAGGTAAGATTAGAGGTGCTCCAATTAATGCACGACTCCCGACCCGCTGGTCACCCAGGTGTCCTCTAGACACAGGAACTGTTGTCTCGCTCTTTTTGGTGGCCTAAATTAGCACAAGTAGTTAAAGACTATGGTGGCTATGCACTAAGCTCCGATAAGTCACTTTTAGACCGCAAAGTGCTCTTCGATTGTGATTTTTGGCTCAACCCGATGCACTAAGCAACGCAAACAGGCACTTTGCGATCAAAAAAGGACTTTTTTCAGGAATTTTTTCTAAGTCCAACTTTGCTCGTTCACAACCCTGTTTGCGTTAAATTCTGCCCCTAAGCGGGATGCACTAAGCAACGCAACCTTAGCTAACGTGAAAGTTTAGTTGATCAGAACACGCCAGGTCAGAGTAGACGCAAAGAAATCTGGACTTAGAAAAAATTCTTGCTTTTTATTTTTGCATGCGCAAAACCCATACAGCAGGCCGACGGTGTCCCCGGCTGACCCCGCGGGGGTCCCGACGGAGCCCGGGGGTCGCGTCGGTGTCCCCAGCTGACCCCGCGGGTGTCCGGGTGTCCCCGGCTCACCACGCGGGGGTCCCCACAGGAGTGCGGGGGGCCCTGCGGGAGTCCGGGGGTCCCCGCGGCAGCCCGGGGTCCCCACGGGAGTCCCGGGGTACCCGTGGGCCTGCGGTACCAATGTTGCACATCCAAAAATAATAAACAAGAATTATAACTAAATACACCCCCCTAACACATACTATACAGTAATGGCTAAAATTACTATTATCAACATATGGATAATAATGCATTTGGCCATTTTAAATACATATAACATTCAATAAATACAGTCAAAACATATTACACTTACCTTTTACAGGCACCCACGATGAAGGCCGTCTTCATCCTCATCTTCATTCTGCCCATGCCCCTACGGTGCTGCAAAACATGCACAACAATTACAATAGCCAATGTAATGTCTCCTAACCCCTTAATCACCATAGCGGTTATTAACCGCTACAGTCATTAAGGGGTAAACCCACCCTCACCCACCACTCGGGAGGCCTACATACCCTCCCACTCTAACCCCCCACCCCGTGAGGCCTAACCACCCTCACCCACTACCCACAAATGAGGCCTTCCCACATACCCTTGGTATACACAGCCGCACAATAAACATCATTCTATTTATTAAATACATTACCCACCCCCTGTGCCCCCCCCCCCATAAATACATGATTTATCATTTTACATACAGGGTTCAAAAAGTGTTCATACCCCAGCCCCAAGCGAGTCTCCGGCGGGCTGGCGGGTCACCTGACAGACCTACAGGGTACCAGCAACTTGTTTCACACAGGTTCTGGAGGCCTGTTGGTTGGTCCCGCCAAGCGCCATGGCCCCCAGGTGGTCTCCTTGGATCACCGTGGGCCACAATTGGGTCCACATGTTAGGCCCGCAGATGTCTGGGAGCCCCGGGTCAGACCCACAGGTGTCTGCGGGGCCTCGGGAGGTTCTCACGGGTGTCTGGGGACTCACGAGTGCTCACTACGGGTCCGTGGTGCCTCCACGGATGTGGGACTACCGGTTCTTCCCCGCACACTACGGGTCCACGGTGCCCCCACAGATGTGAGGCCACCAGTTCATCCCCGCAGGTGTCACCCGTGGAACCACCAGCCTGATACCGTGAGATACCCAGGTGGTCTCCAAAGGTCTCACGCAGAACCAAGGAACCAACCCTGAATGTAAAATAAATATACCGGACCTATACATACATCCGCCCCCCCAACAACTACAGTACAATAGTATGCAAAATAACTATTATCCAGATATGGATAATAGATTATTTGCCCATTATTAAACACATAAAACATGCATAAATCAAAACATGCATTTTTAATCTTAAAATCACCACAGTGCATGTTAAAATAAATCCAGCAGCCATTGCAAATATAAAACAAACAAACTGCAGCTACACAAAGGTCTATGAAATGTCACACAATTGCATTGAGTGTGTACATGATGCAATTAATCTGTGCATCATATAACACTATGCAAAATATATGTAACAATAAAATACAATATTAACATTGTCCCCTAACCAGCAATGCCATCATGAAAATCAATTATAAACTAAGCAACATCAATACAATTAGCATCAATCAATTAATCCATTTCCTCAAACAATTACAATACAATACAAATCAATTATACAATTTCCTATTCAATTCCTAAATCCAAACCATTGCCAAAACAATTCTAATTTAAAGTAACCACCATCATTCTAATGTAAGTACCATAAAGACGCCATTACAATTAACCTTTAACTACATACAAATTACATTATTCGCAACAATGACAAAATAAAGCTGATAAATAAACTAGCCATACATGAAAAGAACATAAACAAAACAAACATTTGTCCAAAATGTGACGTCATAGGCCTATAAAAGCCTATGTCGCCTCATTTTGAAACTAGTCGCCGAGGAGGGAACATCTCCCCTCCTAAGAAGAGAAGAAGGGCGTGGCGTAAGAAGAGGGAAGAAGACGGAGAAGACCCCAAAAGACCCCAAAGAAGAAAAGAAGACCCCAAGACAGACGGGAAGGACTACAAATAGAAGAAAAAGACACAGACGTGGATTTGTTATGGTTTTCTATTTTATGGCTTACCTGTGGATTGGCTCCTGTGCTTCCGGGTTGCTTGGATTTCAGTGAGTGGGCATCTAATGGTGAGTAAACAAAAGAAAAGTTTATTATTTTTACTTCTACAGGTTTTTATGATTTTTGATTTATGTATTTTATTTTTTCAGTCCCATTTAATGCACGTGAATGTATATATGTATATACATACATTCACGGACACTGAATGGGTGTATTGTATGTGAATTTTGTATGTAAATGCTTTGTATTTTATGCTCTATTATTGCCCCTCTATGTTATGTTTATCTATCTGTATGGATATACATACAGGGATAATAATTGATTGTTTGGCTCCTGTTTAGATTCTTTTCATGTATGGATAATGTATTTAGCATCTTTATTTTGACATTATTGTGAATAATGTAATTTGTATTTAGATAATGGCTTCTTTATGGAAGTAAGATTAGAATGATGGTGGTTACTTTAAATTAGAATTGTTTTGGCAATGGTTTGGCTTTAGGAATTGAATAGGGAATTGTATAATTGATTTGTATTGTATTTTAATTGTTTGAGGAAATGGATTAATTGATTGATGCTAATTGTATTGATGTTGGTTAGTTTCTAATTGATTTTCAGGATGGCATTAGTGGTTAGGGGACATTGTTCATACTGTATTTTATTGTTGCATATATTTTGTATAGTGTTACATGATGCACAGATTAATTGCATCATGTACACACTCTATGCAATTGTGTGACATTTCATATACATTTGTGGAGCTGCTGATTTGTTGGCTTATATTTGCAATAGATGCTGGATTTATTGTAACATGCAATGTGGTGATTTTAAGATTAAAAATTCATGTGTTGATTTATGCATGTTTTATGTGTTTCAAATTGGGCAAATAATATATTATCCATATCTGAATAATAGTTATTTTGCACATTATTGTACTGTATGTGTTGGGGGGGGGGGGGGTGTATTGGCCCCAAGGGTATGTGGGTAGGCCTCCCTTGTGGGTAGTGGGTGAGGGTGGTTAGGCCTCACGGGGTGGGGGGTTAGAGTGGGTTAACCCCTTAATGACTGTAGCGGTTAAAAAACGCTATGGTGATTAAGGGGTTAGGGGACATTACATTGGCTATTGTGATTGTTGTGCATGTTTTGCAGAACCGGAGGGGCATGGGCAGAATGAAGATGAGGATGAAGACGGCCTTCATCGTGGGTGCCTGTAAAACGTAAGTGTTAAATGTTTTGACTGTATTTATTGTAATTTATATGTATTTAAAATGGGCAAATGCATTATTATCCATATGTGGATAATAGTAATTTTGCCCATTACAGCACTGTATGTGTTAGGGGGCGTGGGGGATGTATTTTGTTTATTGGGAGAAATTGTCCCCAATAAACATGCTAATGTGCCTTAACCCCTTCATTGCCTTTGCGGCTATCCGCTAAGGTAATGAAGCTGCATTAATGTATTTTTATTAATCGTGTGCGGGAGCAGGGGGTCCCCTGAGCTGAACTGCATTGATTTCTGCCTCAGAGACCCCCTGCTTCCCGAGTTACAGGCCCCGGTTTGGGGCATCGGTGTCAGTGCGACGCCATCTTTATAGAGCCCACGTCGCGTCTTGGACGCTATAAAGATGACGGCGGAATTGGCACCCGATGCCCCATACCGGGGCCTGTAACTCAGGAAGCAGGGGGTCTCTGAGGCAGAAATCAATGCGGTTCAGCTCAGGGGACCCCCAGCTCCCGCACACTATTATTTAAAATACATTAATGCTGCTTCATTACCATAGCGTATAGCCGCTACGGTAATGAATTATTGTTTATTGTTATGTGTTTTTTAATACTACTGTAGATGTGCAGGGGGTCTCCTGAGCTGAACCACATTGGTTTCAGGTCCGAGGACTCCCTACTTCAGGAGATACAGGCCCCTTTATGGGGTGCCGGTATCCCCTGCAGAATGTACATAACCCGGTCACGTGACACGGGAGCTTTAAAGTGCAGGGGATACCGGCACCCCATAACGGGGCCTGTAACTCCTGAAGTAGGGGGTCCTCAGACCTGAAACCAATGCGGTTCAGCTCGGGAGCCCCCCTGCTCATGTACACTATTATTAAAATGTTTTTATTTAGTGTAGGATCGCCTGTAACAGTCTTCCATGGAGATAGCAAATCTCCATGCAAATGTTACATGCGGCTTTTTTTTCTATAAGCTAGCGAACGGAAAGGTTCACAACGCTAGCAGGGGGAAAAAAAGCAACACGTTCGCTGTGGCTGTTCTGAGCTACTTTGAGCAGGTACATTAAAAAATGGCCTCAAGGCCTTAGTGCATCGCGTCCCCGGCTTCCCTTTTTAACAAACCTGTTTTTTGGCCAAATCAGAACGCAAAGCCATTGAGCTCAGTGCATAGCCCCCAAAGTCCTCTCCTTTGAGACTTGTGCCAGGACCAAGACCCCTCGAGCATCACCTGTGGGTTTGCTGTAGCCTTTTCCGGTTCCAACTCGTCCTTGGGGGTCCATATCAATGGATTTTATTGTTGACCTGCCCTGATCAAGTGACATTATTAACAAATCAAGGAATGGGGAAGAGGGGAAAGGGAAAAGGGAAGGGTGAGAAAGGTGAGAAAGCGTGATCATGCGCGAAATGTGCGTCAGGTGACTGGAACGTAGTGACGTCATCACACCGAATAGACGCCTCCTAGAAGCAGGATGGTATCTCTGCAAGTACAGCCGCTGACTTTGAACCCTGACATCCCCCATTTCGGCACCTTGCCCCCTCTCCACCGAACCTCGGGATCGAGAGATGCAGAAATGGACATACACAGTGTGCCCCAAGCTAAGTATAATATTTAATTAGCTAGTCAGATGTAATTGTTCAAGGTAACTGCACCTTGTTGCTGTATACATTATAGCTTTCCTTCCTGACTGGGTATTACTTTAGCACTGTACTATTTATGTGGGACTACAGGACATTACTGATATAGTCACCACTAAGTAGGGGCCCATGCCGTATACCCAATTAGGGGGAGTACAAATACGTATGGCGACACAACACTGTGTATTATTTAATGTGGACAACACCCCATGCACTGATTTTCAACTGTGACCAAGGGGTTGATTGCCATTAGAGTCAGTGGGTCCTATCTAGGAGACTCTATTCAATAATCTCTGCGCTAACTGTCTTATATATTGCTGAGGCTATAACTGGATACGGTCACAGAACCGTGCCTCAGGGCACTAGCAGAGCACACTTTGTGCTTGCCCTCCGCAGAGCTCAATACTATCAAGCCACGTAGTTATTGTTTTTGTATGTGGTTTTGTATTCACTTTATGTCATATTTTCCTCACTTCTATGTTGACTTCACCCTGTTCTGGAGTTGACATACATCTACACTTAATGTGGTCCACTGATACTTTATAGGTCTATATCATATGACCCAGTTGACTGTCAGTCTTTCACCCCTTCAGATCTAGTATCAACAGCCCATATGTATCCAGGTCTGTTGATTTTATTGACAATAGGATCTCTGTACACAGGACAGGTTTCCAAGTCTGAAGGTGTACATAGGTGATTCCTGCAGTCCACGAGCCCACATTGAGGTGGTGTATTGTCATTTATACTATCTTCCGTATATTTATTTTGGAAGATCTTTTTGGTCTGTTAGTAGGGACTGGTCTTGGACCTTTTACCATCCCCCTCTATACAAACATGGTTTTACTATATATTTGTGATTAAAAGGTTTTTAATTGTACTAACCATATCACTCCTATTTACCTTACTGAGTGCATTCAAGGAGGAACTTTTCTGTTTGTGTTGTTACCCAAGTGGACATTATACCATCCTGGTAGTAGTGGATCGATTTACAAAGATGGCTCATTTCATTGCAGCACAGAATCTTTCATTGCAGACCAGACAGCCAAGTTGATTGTGAAAGAGGTGTTTCGGCTTCACAGGGTTCCTGATGAGATCATATCCGATAGAGGTTTACAATTCACTTCAAAATTTTGGAGGACCTTCTGTTCCTCTCTAGGAATTCATTTAAATTTATCGTCTGGCTATCATCCACAATCCAATGGCCAGACAGAAAGGACCAATCAGACTTTGGAACAATACTTACAATGTTAGTTTGTCATCTCCAGATTGACTGGATTGATTTCCTTCCATTAGCTGAGTTTTCATACAACAACTCACATCATTCATCGACTTAGAAGAGTCCCTTTTTCTCAAATTATGGATTTCATCCAACCTTTATTCCTCATTTTCCATCTTCGGGCTCCATTCCGGCAGTTACAGAGAAACTGGAGACCCTGTGAGACATCCAGGAGACCCTCAAAGAGACACTTCGTGAGACTCAAGTAAAGTACAAAAGAGCAACAGACCAACACCGCAGACCCTCCCCAGAATTTCAAGTCGGGGATAAAGTCTGGCTTTCTACAAGAAATCTACGTTAAAAGGTTCCAACCATTAAATTGGGCCAAAAATACATCGGGCCATTTTGCATCTCAGCACTAATAAATCCAGTGTCCTTCAGATTAGAGCTTCCTGAGACCATCAAAATACACCCTGTGTTTCATTCTTCTCTGCTGAAACCTTTCTGTGAGAATCCGTTTCCTGGACGGAGACTTCCTCCCCCTGAACCTGTCCTCGTGGATAACGAAGAGGAATTCATTGTGGAGAGAATTTTGGATTCCAGGTTACACCGAGGGAAATTACAGTACCTGGTTCACTGGGGGGCAATGGCCCAGAGGAAAGGTCATGGGAACCCAAAGATTTTGTACATGCTCCGCGACTAGTCAAAGCTTTGCACCGGAGTTATCCAGACAAGCCTAGTAAGGATCGTCCGGAGAACGCTCTTGGGAGGGGGGAGTAATGTCATATTCTCTAGCCTGCTGTACCCATGCTTGGCCACCGGGACTGCTGCCACTCTCAATGTCTTGTTCTAGCCTGCAGTACCTAAACTTGTCCACCGGGATTGGTGCTGCTAAACTACGGAACATTCCAGACCCTGATACCTGACACCTCTGCACCTGTGCTCCACCTCTCAGCCTGCATAGATAAACCTCCCTTTCCTGTTCCTCCCTTGCCTGTTTATACTGGTTCCTTAGCTCCTGCAAGGTTCCTGTGTTTACTGCTGTGCTAGCTATTGCTATCATCCTGTTCCAGTCTCCTCGTTGCCGACCTCTGCTTGTTACCTGACTACGCTATCTGCCGCCTGCCTCTGACCTCTGCTTGATATCTGACTACGCAATCTGCCGCCTGCCTCTCACCTCTGCTTGTGACCCCTACTACGCTCCCTGCTGTTCCAGCCACTGGGATCCACTTCAGCCGAAGTCCAATCCTTGACACTCTAACACTGGCCTTGCTATGGATCCAGCTAAAGTAAAAGCGGTTCTAGATTGGCCTCGTCCCACAACCTTATTAGCCGTAGAGTGCTTCCTAGGATTCATGAATTACTACCGCAAATTCATTCAGAATTTCTCCTCGGTAGTAGCACCCATTATGGCCCCAACTCAAAAAGGTGCGGATCCCACCTCATGGTTCACTGCGGCTACTCAAGCTTTCGACCGCCTTCGTCTCTGCACCGATTCTTGTAAACCCGGACCCCAAATTGCCTTTCAAGCTAGAAGTGGACACATCTGACCTTGGGGCTGGAGCTATCTTGACCCAGAGGAAGACCCCACAAGCCAGACTTCATCCATGTGCATTTTTTTCAAGTACATTTTCTTCCGCCAAATGGAACTATGACGTAGGTAACCGGGAACTTCTAGCCAACAAAATGGCATTAGAGGAGTGGAGACATCACCTCGAAGGTACAGAAAACCCAGTTACCATATTGACTGACCACAAAAATCTGCTATACATTGAAGATGATCGATGCCTAGAGGCTCGACAAGCCCTATGGTCTCTTTTTTCCCCCCGTTTTAACTTTATCATTTCATACCTACCTGTATCTAAGAATTTAAAAGCGGACACCCTCTCCAGTCAGTGCCTGGTGGAGGACAAGACGGATGATAAACAGGAGACCATACTCCCGCCAGCATGCATAATCTCTGCCAACTCGTTTGATTCCTTGGAGATGATTGTGCAGAACCAGTTCCACACTCCTGAAGGTCTCGAAGTCCCAAAGGGTCGTTTGTTTACTGCACCTCCCTTTCGTAGGAAGGAACTGGAATGGAGTCACTACTCCAAATCCTCAGGATACCCAGGTACGCAGAAAACTATCGACATCTTGGAACGGACCTTGTGGTGGCTGGGTATGCGGAGAGATATCAAGGAATTCGTCACATTGTGCCCTACATGTGCTCGAAACAAGACTCCCCGTATCAAACCTATGGGACTTCTTCAACTTTCTTCAACCTCTTCCCATTCGGGCCGCCCATGGACCATCTATCCATGGATTTTATTGTAGAGTTACCCAAATCCAAAGGAATGAACACCATCCTGGTATTAGTGGATTGCTTCTCCAAGCAATCACACTTTATTCCACTGAAGGGCCTTCCCAATGCTTCAAAACTGTCAGAGGTGTTCATTAAAGAAATTTTCCGCCTCCACGGAGTACCACAGGCCATTGTTTCGGATTGGGGGTTGCAATTTATATCAAAGTTTTGGCGGGCATTTAGTCAACAATTGGGGATCTCACTACAGAACGAAGCAACCAATCTTTGGAGCAGTTCATGTATGTATGTATGTCTTTATTTGTATAGCGCCATTAATGTACATAACGCTTCACAGCAGTAATAGTTACAATCATATAAATAATAACATATAAATAACACATAATAAGATATAAATAACACAAAGGGAAGAAGTGCTTCTGACTTAAAAGTAGCATTTAGTAAAAGGAGCTTACAATGTAATTGGTTGGTAGGAAGAACGTACAGAGACAGTAGGAGGGCATTCTGGTAAGTGTGTCTGCAAGGGTCCAAGGTTAATGTAAGAAGTGTTAAATATCAGCCATCGAGCTACTCTTATGCTTCCTTAAGCAGGTGTGTTTTAAGGTGGGGTTTAAAGGTGGATAAAGGAGGGTGCTAGTCGGATATTGAGGGAAAGGGCATTCCAGAGGTGTGGGGCAGTCAGTGAGAAGGGTCTAAGGCGGGAGAGGGCTTTAGATAAAAAGAGGGTAGAGAGAAGACATCCTTGAGCAGAACGCAAGAACCGGGATGGTGTATAGAGAGAAATTAGTGCTGAGATGTAAGGAAGAGCAGAAGAGTGTAAAGCTTTAAAAGTGAGGAGGAGAATTGAGTGTGATATGGGATTTGATAGGAAGCCAGAAAAGGGATTTCAGCAGGAGAGACCCTGAGACAGATTTAGGAAAGAGCAGATTGATTCTGGAAGCAGCGTTAAGGATAGATTGTAGGGGAGACAGGCGGGAGGCAGGAAGGCCGGACAGCAGGAGGTTACAGTAATCGATGGGAGATAATGAGAGCCTGAGTCAAAGTTTTAGCAGTCGAGCAGCAGAGGAAAGGGTGTATCGTTGTAATATTGCAGAGAAAAAGGCGACAGGTTTTAGAAACGTTTTGAATGTGAGAAAAGAATGTGAGAGAGGAGTCGAGTGTGACCCCTTGGCAGCGTGCTTGGGCTACTGGGTGAATGATGGTACTTCCAACAGTAATGTAGAAAAAGGGAATAAGGGCAGGTTTGGGAGGAAGTAGGAGGAGCTCTGTTTTTGCCATGTTTAGTTTAAGTCGGCGGAGGGCCATCCAGGATGATATAGCCGACAGACATTCAGAAACTTTAGTCTATACTGTAGGTGTAAGGTCAGGGGTAGAAAAGTACATTCGTGTGTCGTCAGCATAGAGGTGATATTTGAACCCAAGAGATGTGATTAAGTCACCTAGAGAGAGTGTAAAGAGAAAAGAGAAGAGGTCACAGGACAGATTCATGGGGTACCCACACAGAGAGATCGATAGAGGAGGAGGAGGTGTTTGCAAGCGTGACACTGAAAGTACACTGGGAGAAGTAAGAGGAGATCCAGGAAATAGCTTTGTTACGAATGCTAAGAGTATGTAGAATGTGAAGGAGAAGAGGTGTCACAGTGTCAAATGCTGCAAAGAGATCGAGCAATATGAGAAGAGTGTAATGACCTCTGTCTTTGGCAGCATGGAAGTTATTAGTTATTTTACTGAGGGCTGTCTCAGAAGAGTGAGCAGTGCGGAAGCCAGATTGCAGAGGGTTCAGGAGAGAATAGGTATTGAGAAAATGGAGCAAGCGAGAGAATACAAGATGTTCAAGGAGTTTAGAGGCAAAAGGCAGGAGGGAGACAGGTCGATAGTTTGAAAGACAGGTAGGGTCAAGCTTGCTGTTTTTGAGTAATGGAATAACTGTTGCATGCTTGAAGGGGGGTGGAAAGGTACCAGAGTAGAGGGAGGAGTTAAAATTGTGTGTGAGCGTAGGGATTATAGTAGGAACAAGAGGTTTTAGGAGATGGGAGGGAATGGGGTCAAGAGGGCATGTAGTAGAGGGAGAAGAGGAGATCAGCAACAACACATCATCCTCCATGTCAGCGGATAGACAGTCAAGAAATGCAGGAGGAGAGTTAGGAAGAGGTGTAGGATTAATGGAGAATACAGAGGGGATGTTCTGACGTATGGATTCCACCTTTTCCTTTAAATAGTCGGCAAAGCCCTTCGTTGAGATGGAGGAAGAAGAACAGGTAGCAGAGGGTGCTCTGAGTAGGGAGTCAAAAACAGAGTCGGTGTGGATTAGACTTGTGCGTGTTGATTAGTGAGGAAAAGTATGTTTATTTAGCCTGAGAGAGGGCAGAGTTGAAACAGGACAGCATAAATTTATAGCGAAGGATGTCTGCAAGAGTGTTAGATTTCCTCCAGAGGCGTTCAGATGAATGAGCGCAGGAACGTAGCATGCGCGTGTGGGAATTTAGCCAGGGTCTAGGGTTAGAAGGGTGAGAACAGCAGAGAGAAAGCGGGGCATGTAGATCAAGAGAGGAGGATAGGGCAGAGTTATAGTTCCTGACTAGTTTGTCAGGGTCCGGAGCACAGCTGAGAGAGGAGACGGAGGAGCGTAAAGTGGAATACAAAGCTTGCAGGTTAATAGAGTGCAGGTCTCTGCAGAAGCGAGGTGTAGATGGAGGTGGAGAAGGGGAGAAGAGAGAAAGAGAAAAAGAGATGAGGTGATGGTCAGAGAGAGGAAAAGGGGAAATGGAGAAATCGGAGAGAGAGAAGTTTTTAGGGAAAACCAGGTCTAGGTAGTTACCATCTTTGTGGGTGCTGGCTGCAGTCCACTGTTGAAGGCAAAAGAAGAGGCTAGAGAGAGAAAGCGGGAAGCCCAAGGGAGGGAGAGGTCATCAATGTGGCAATTGAAGTCCCCAAGGAGAAGAACAGGGGAGTCTGAGGAGAGAAAGAAATAGCCAGGATTCCAAGTGACAGAGAAAGGCAGAAGGGGGATGAGTAGAGGTTGGTGGGAGATAGATGACCACCACATGGACAGGAAGAGGAGAGAAGATCTGGACAGTGTGAGCCTCAAAAGAGGGAAAAACAAGATAGGGTGGAATAGGAAGGATGCGGTAGCGGCACATAGAGGAGAGCAGGAGCCCCACGCCTTCACCCCTACCATCAGGGCGCGGAGTATGGGAGAAGGAAAGGCCACCATAAGAGAGGGCAGCTTTCAGTGCAGAGTCAGACTCAGTGAACCAGGTCTCAGTTAAAGCAAAGAGAAGCAGAGAGTGAGAGAAAAATAAGTCATTCACAGAAAGGAACTTGTTGGAAAGGGACCGTGCATTCCAAAGGGCACAGGAGAAAGGGAGAGAGGAAGGAGGGTGACAGGCAATAGGTATGAGGTTAGAGGGGTTAACACCCAAAGGAGTAGAAGTTGTATGTGGAAGGCGAGGACGGGAGCATACAGAAATAAGGCAGGGACCTGGATTGGGAGAAATATCCCCAGAAGCGAGGAGAAGCATGGATAGAAAGAGAATGTGAGAGGCTGATTTGTAGGGGTGCATTTTAGTGCCGGGGATATAGCTGTGTGGTGTTAGAGGGCACAGGTAAGAATGGAGTTCATGTGAACTGAGAAGTGGCAAAGGAAGGAGAGATGGAGATATATGAATAGAGTTAGAGACATAATGAGGCTGTAGAAGGAGGTGCGTATTTTGAAAAGAAGTGAGGTTAAAGCAAATAAAAACAGTAGTGGCAGCATGGCAGTAATAGTTTAATGCCAATAAACACCGTCTGGGATAGATAATGTCCTTCTTTCCAGCGCTGTTCAAAATCCAGCAATCAGGGCCCGTAGGTGTTGTGCACTTGTTTCACTCCTATTGAAATCCCTGTTAAACTCCAAACTGTATTCTACTTAAAACATGCTACTTTAAATGAATGCTGCTTCCCCAGTGTGTCTCTAGTTATATAGGTCTTACAAATCGTGACTGAATTAATTTCAGCCCAACCAGCTTAATTAGCACATGTGACGCCCATTTAAACTATTGGTAAATTTTTAAGCAGTGTGTAGTCCTGTCTAGGTGTTACAAGTTGAATGTAGTCAAATTGACACTTAAGGGGTGACTAGGAGACAGCAGAATCAAATTTGGGCTTTACCAGGGAGTTATAAGTTGAATATAGTCAAATGGACACTTAAGGGGTGATTAGGAAACAGCAGAATCAAATTTGAGCTTTACATGAGAAGAGAAGAAAAATATATCTGTTAGGGTAAGAGATCAGTCCAGTAGGCCAATGGTCTTCCCTGTTCAACTCCACACTGTATGCTACTTAAAACATTCTACTTTAAATGAATGCTGCTTGCCCCTTCATTAGATGTTTTATGTCGGACACACAGGATGACTGGACTGATCTTTTGCCTTGGAATTCACTATGCAGTGAATCTACGATGAAATCACCTTTCTTTGCCAGCTACGGCTTTCCCACGTCCGCACTTCCAATTTCAGCACCTAGATCGGGTGTACCAGCAGCAGACAACAGGGTACTACAATTGCAAAATTCTTGGGAGAGTATTCAAGTGAATCTCATGGAGGCAATTTCCAGGCAAAAGACTCAAGCGGACCAGCATGGACTCAAGCGGACCAGCATGGAGAACCCTGGTGTACAGTCCTGGAGACATGGTGTGGCTATCCACCAAAAATATTTGTTTTAAGGTTCCTACACCAAAATTGGCATCAAGGTTCATCGGCCCTTTTACCATCGAAGAAAGAGTTAACCCAGTAGTTTACCGCCTACACCTACCTTCCTCCATGAGAGTCCCTTCGGTATTCCACACTTCTCTACTTAAACCCAACATTATGGCTCCTCACTCTTCTATCCCAGTTTCACCTCCTGCACCACTCCTTGTACAAGGGCAACAGGAATTCAGGGTATAATCAGTGCTGGACTCCAGGATATCTACAGGGGTCTTACAGTATCTTGTTCACTGGAGGGGTTATGACCCCGAAGAACAATCGTGGGTCCCCAGCATCTCCTACATGCTCCCTGGCTCATCTGTACCCGTCGAGTACCCTCTTAGGCCCGGAGGTCACTCCTGAAAGTGGGGCTACTGTAAGGGCCAGGGAGGGTCGGTGTGGGACAATTGGGCGCCTCACCGAGCCTCCTGTCCCTGGCTCCTCCCGCAGCCCCATGGATTCCGGCCGCGGACTCATCCTGCACACAGGCGCCGCGCAGCTGGAGAAACGGTTGCCACAGGTTCCACCTCAGCCCTCCTGTCCCGTGCTGGTGTTGGCGGCGCGCAACGCGTATGGACAGCGTGTGGATGGCGCGCGCAAACTGTCAAACAGAGCCTGGCCTCTCTGGTACATACCACGTCCCTTGCAGACTCCTCCCCCACTTATCACACAACCACTTACTGAGGTTCTTCCCTGCTGGCTTCCCATTGGTCCCTGGTTGTATATATGCTCAGTCACCACCTTGGTAGATGGCTTAGCATAGGACTTCATTCAGTACGAAGTGCTTACTGCAACCCTCCCTCCCTCTCCCTGCCTTGTACTGCTGCGGCCACTTTAATTCTAACAATTGCCCGTAATTTCCCGGGGCTTAGTTCGGCTGGCGCCGAAATTGGCCGCGCCAGCCGCATCTCTTCCGTGTGCTCCACTCCCCTCGTGCGCATCTTCCCCTCCCACTTCCTAGTGCTTGTGTTTCTCCGTGCCTGACCTTGGCTAGTACCTCTCTGCTCCTGACCCGGCCTTACCAACGACGATCCACACCTCTTCAATCCTGACCTCGGCTTTACCAATGACCATCCGCACCTCTCCAACCCTGCTCACGGCAAGTACCTTCTATGACTCTGACCTCTCTAACATCGACCTGGCAACCCACTAACAATCTACACTCCAGACGCGTCCTTGCGGCTGAAGGTTGGTGTCTTCACAATCCCCACCTCAGCCCTGCGTTCGTGCCCTTTTTAAGTGAGCACTCCATTACAATATTGTATTACAATATACAGTATATTACTTTATTCAAGAAAATAAATAACAAAGACTTCTAAAAAAAAAAAATATCAATCTTCCACCAGCTTGCCCTGGCTGTCTCTTGTGAAGTTTCACCTGTGAAATAATCAGCAAATGACACAATTATACAATGATTCAATACTGTTGATACATACAGTATAGTCTTTTCTTTGCAATGTATAACATACTCTATTTCATAAAGTAAAGCACATTTACTGCCATGGCATTCTTCAAAAAGATTCATTTATCCATAAAACTGCAACCTATTTTTTGTACTATACAATATATTGCATCTGCGGATACGGTGCAGATGTCCTGGTTGTGCTCTCCTCCAAACTACAGGGACCTATTCAAAACACTGTGATAAAATCAGTACATTGTTACCCGACTTTGCATTGATTTATTGCGCACTAAAACATGGGGCAAAAATGGTATTCACTAAGAATAAACGCCATTTTTTTAAAGGTCGATAAAAAATCGGCTGACCAGTTTTTTTTTTGCGCTATCGCGCTTTAAGTCCTCGCGAGCGGCAACTGGTAGAAAAAATTGCAGCCTGGAAGAGATGCATGGAGTCGCTGCGTGTCCATGCACGGCTCTTACAGGTGATCATGCAATTAAAATATTTCTTTTGATAGTAGTGTACGTCAGCAGGGGGTCTCCTGAGCTGGACCGCATTGACCCCATTGGCCTCAGGGACCCCATACTTCCCAAGATAAAAACCCCAGAATGAGGTGCTGGTATCCACTGTGCTTTTAAATCTCCCGCGTCATGTGACCATGGGATTTAGATTCTGCTATGGGATACCAGCACCCCATAACGGGACCTGTATCTCGGGAAGTAGCAACTCCCCGAGGCTGAAATCAATGTGGTTCACCTCAGAAGACCCCCAGCTCCCAAACACTAGTATCAAAATCCCATAAAAAATTCAATTCTGTATCGGCTATCCGCTTAGGTAATGAAGCTGCTTTCATTTAATTTTTACTTATAGTATGCGGGAGCAGGGGTATCCTGAGCTGAACCACATTGATTTCAGCCTCGGGGACCCAACTGCTTCCCGAGTTACAGGCCCCGGTATAGGTGCCATTTTCTCCTTCAGTATATAAATCACAAGGTCACTTGAAGCGGAGGATTTAAAAATAGCAGCTATACCGGCACCCCATAGCCCATATCAGGGCCGGTAACTCGGGAAACAGCAGGTTTCTAAGGCAGAAATAAAAGCGGTTCAGGTCAGGAGATCACCTGCTCCCATACAATAGTATTAAAAATAACATTAAAGCAGCTTCATTACCTTAGCGGCTAGCCTCTAAGGCAATGACGTATTAAGGCACAATATCAGGTTTATTGGGGGCAGAGGAGGTGAGAAAAGAGGGTACATGGCCCAGCGTGGGTGGTTAGGCCTAATGGGAAGGTTGGGGGAGGAGTTAACCCCTTCATTACCATAGCGGTAGTAACCCACTACTAGCTGTAGTAAACCATGTGCCGTCACATGGTTTACTACAAACAATAGGATGACCCCCAATCCCATTGCTTGTAGTACCATGTGATGGCAGCCATTTTAGTTTCAGTGATGTCATCTTAAAAGGAAAGAAAGCAGAGCCTTTCTGATTGGCTTCCCTCCCTTCTGATGACATCACATACTTAGAAAAAAAACCTGTCACATGGTTATCCCATCCAATCAGATCGGCTGGGAACCATTTTTCAGTCAAATGTGACATCACAGGCCTTATATAAGGCCTGTGCAGTTTCATTTGATGCCAAGAAGCTGCAGAGTGACCATCTCACCCAAATTGGATTCTATTGGACTGTACAGATGAAATTAGATGAAGTTGGATGAAGATAGATAAAGATGAAGAAGAAGAATTTAGCATTTTTTTTCATTGTATTTTTTATTTGTTACATTGCCCATTGATTACCAATTTATTGGTCTATGCCCTTTAGGGCAATAGATACAGACAGTGACAAGCAATGCATTTTTTGGCAAATGCTTGCTTTAATTTCTTTTAAATACATTTTTGTTGTTTGCTTTTTTTACTTCTGGTATTTCTTCTATGTTTTGATTTTTAATTATGGGATTTTTTAAAGTTTTCTATTTTTAATTTCTGTTTTTGTTTTGGTGTTTGCTTTTTGTTGTTTATTTTTGATTTGTTTATTTGGTGATTGTTTTGATTTAATTTTATATTTGTGGTGGTTGTTTATTTTTTAGGCTGACCATTGACTGTCTTAGTGGTAAATCATACCCATATTATATGGGCATGATGTACCACTGTGCCAATCAATTGTTTACTTGGTATTTGTAATGTTGTTTTTTTTATATGTAATGTGTTTTATTTTGTGCCTGTTTTTTTTGTAGCTTCCCCATTTATTGCTATAGTGGCAAAGCATGCCCATATTATATGTGCATGCTTTCACACTGTGCCAATCAATGGGTAGCAGGTGTGTCGGGTGGCAGTAGGGTAGTTAGGCTTCCCAGCTGGGTATCGGGGTAAGGTAGTTTAACCCCTTAATAACTATAATGGTCACTAACCGCTATGGTGATTAAGGGTTAGGGGCCATTAGATTGTATTTTTGATTGTATTGTTGCAGCCAATGGAGGACAAGGGTGATGATGAGGATGATGACGCCCATCACTCCGGCAGGGGTAAGTGCAAATGTTATTTACTTTGTGCTGGTTTTATTTTTAATGGACAAATGCACTATTATCAATATCTGGATAATATTAATTTTGCCCATTACTGTACTCTGTATTAGGGTTGGGGCGAGGGGGGGTTGTATTTATTTGAATGCACTGTCATTTTGTTTTCTGCACAGGATTGAAAGTGCATGTCGGCTGGGTTCCATGGGGACTCCCAGACACCCATAGGGACCCCCAGACACACGTGGGGACCACCCACAGGCCCCCAGACACCCACATGGACAAAACAGACAAGCCACTGGACACCCATAGGGACTACCCAAGGAACCCCAGACACCCGTGGTGCCCCCGGAAAACCACAGGGACCACCCAGATGCCCCTGGACACCTGCAGGCACAACCAAGAGGCTAGCGGACACCCGCAGGACCACCCTGGAAACCATGGACACCTGCAGGACTCCCAGACACCCATAGGGACCAACCAAAGGCCCCTGGAGACCTATAGGGTCAACCTGAGGACCCCAGACACCTACAGGGCCCATGGACACCCACAGGGAACACCCAGAAGCCCCCAGATATCCACAGGGACCACCCAGAGACTCATGGAGACCCCGCCAGCCACCGTTACCAATTCTGTGCAGAAAAAAATACTTTTTTCATCTCTCAATATTTTTTGCACCAGCAGCTGGTGCTAAAATATTGAGAGATGTTTTAGGTCGATAAGTTTATCACAGCTTTGTAAATAGCAAAAAAAAGTGATATTTGCTTTTTTGAGGCCTGTTGGGCGACTTTTTTGGCTATGGCGGTTAATGTCATTTAAAAGTCATAGCACAATCCTGCAGTGTTATCACTGCTTTGTCAATAGCAGAGCGGGCAGTATATTGCTGTAAGGACATTTATGGACCATTAAACCACTTATCACAGCTCTGTGAATAGGCCCCATAGTCAGGTAGTGTAGAATACTGTGTTTGTGTATATTTAAATGAATATAATGTATTCTAATGGCTAATACAGTAAGTAATAGAATAATTTACTCCTTCCTCCAACAGGTTATCATTCATCATCACTTTATTGTTGAATGGAATTTTAGCACAACTATTAGCGCCAAGTCGGCTTCTGGTCTTAAAAACAACAAACAGTTTTCGTTTGTTAATAAACTTTTTGAATAGTCCAGAGTCCTGCAGCTTGGATGACTTTTGGATTATACTCTAATCCCTTTATGATGCTTGAAAGAAAGCAAGTCCATGGCACTGGTTCTCCAGATGCGTGCACACAATAAGTGACCATATGAAAAAAATGACAAAAATATTGTCATTATAAGCATTATATTTACTTGCATGAATACTGGGTTTATTAAGAAACTACTCTATATAGAGTATCCCACCTGAAAATATTATAGACCGCTACACACTTGTACCACCTAATCACTACTACACTAAGTAGGATTAAGAAGTTGGTCACTGCACCTTGTATAAATTAATATTATTCACTATATGGTGATTTACACCTACACGTTTTTTATGTATTGCACTGAGACAATATTTTTTGTCATTTTATTCATATGGTTCACATAATTGTGTGTACGCATGTGGAGAAGCTGCGCCATGGAGGACTTTCTTTCAAGGACTTTATTGTTGAAGAGTGACAATGACAGAGGGTTCTGTGAGTGGTTGATGGGTGTGGGTGTTGTGGTGGGTGGTGTGTATGGTTGTGGGTGTTTTTGTGGGTTATGGGTGGTGGGTATTGTGGGTGAGTATTGTGGTGGGTAAGTGGATGAGTGTAGGTGACTGTGTTTTTGTGGGGGTTAAGTGTGTGGGTATAGTTTTTCATACTTTTCAATATTTATTTTTATTTATATTTTGTCATTATAATAAACAACTGTGGGGAAAAATTGTTTCAATTGTTTACTTATATTGTCACTATAAAGACAGATTTAGTTTAATGTTTAATTTATTAAATCATGCAAAGACATTTAAAAATAGTAATAAGGTGAAATATTATTTAATGTATGCTGCCACCTGTGCAATAATGACCTCCTAGAAGTACACTTTATCCATGATTAATAGGCAAAGAATAAAAATGTCATACTATTTTAGTTAATGGGAAAAGGGACAGGGTCACATTAAGATAGTTAATACAGTTCAAAACAGTGGAAAGGGAAATGGTTTACCTAGAATTATAGACTAAAGCTCTAAAATTCCGGGCATTATTGAAATCCCTGGTCTCTGATTGGTTTGAATTCTGGGCATTATTCATTCAGTAATACCCGGAATATTTGGCAACTTACTAATTCACTGTTCAGAAATACAGGGGGAGCGTTCTGAGAATTTGAAATAAAAAAAAGTGCCAAATTTAAAACTGCTAACAGTACAGCTGCATCTCCGTTCCTCTCCTCTCACACAGCATGGCAACATATGCGGACTCTCTCTCACACACAGCACATGCAGTCTCTTTCTTTCACAGCTGCTAGTGCTGTCAGAAGCTGGCAGGTCCCAAATAGTAACTTTGTTACTTGCAACAAAGTAATATTTCTTCCACAACTTCTATAGTGTCTGCTAAGGTAATTTTTATCTGTATTTTTTAGTGTGTAGTTTAATTCACTGTCCCCTAACTTCTCTTCCAATTCTCCCCTTCAACCACCTCTCCCCTTCCCCTCTTCTCCCCTCCCCCCACTTCTTCCTCCTGATCCTTTTCTCCCCTCAACTCCTCCTACTACCCTCACCCCCTCACCTCTCTACCCCCTCACCTCTCTCTCTCTCTCCCCAATTCACCTCTCTACCCCCTCACCTCTATCTCTCCCCCTCACCTCTCCCTCCCCCCTTACCTATATCTCCCCCCTCACCTCTCTCTCTTCCCCTCACCTCTCTCTCTCCCCCCTCACTCTCTCTTCCCCCTCACCTCTCTTTCTTCCCACCTCCTCTCTCTTCCCCCCTCCTCTCTCTCTCTTCTCCCCTCACCTCTCTCTCCCCCTCACCTCTCTCAACCCCTCATCTCTCCCTCCTCCCACCCCTTCATATCTCTCCTCCCACCCCCTCACCTCACTCTCCCCACCTTGCTCCCCCTCCTCCCCCCTCACCTCCCTCCCCCACCTCTCTCTCTTCTCCCCTCCTCCACCTCTCTCAATCCCCATTCACCTATCTCTTCTCCCCATCCTTGCCTCTCTCCACTCCCTCGCCCCCTCACCTTTCTCTCCTCCCACCCCTCATCTCTCTCTTCTCCCACGCTACTTTACTTCTTTTTCCTACACAGGTGCATCAGTGTGGTTCCGAGTTAAATATCTTTACAAAAGTGTCTATTATTTTATGAAAAAAGCCTTGCATTTTGCCTATAATAGTAATAATCCCCTCAGAACAGGGCATTGCCTTGGGCCTTTAACTCTTCCAGCCAGGGCATTATTGGCCAGTAATGCCCTGTTATCGGGATTACTTAAATTTAAATACAGTATAGGTAGGAATTTGATTCAATTTTAGAGATTGCCCCCAACACATGAAACTTGAATGGATGCTTCAGTCAATGTTTCAGTGATAAATGTTTTTTTTTCCCTGAGTGCCATAGTAGAAAATCATTCCAGGGCAACTGAAAAACTGACATCTTCAAACTTTCCTCCACTCTCAATCCATGCACGTGCTTAGTCGACTTTTTAAATCTTGTTAACATCCCTTATCATGGCATACGCTCTGCAATATTAATAACAAAAATTGTTAGAACGGGAATATAATACAATTTTCAAAATCTCAGACAGATCCAAAAAACCCTGATTTATAACCTATTATTTTACACATTTTCTCCGACTAATTTCAGGTATTAGAAAAGGGACTCTCATTCATTCCTACTATAGACCCAGATAACTTTTCCACAAATGTGGAGATGTACAAATGTAATCGTACCTTAAGACTGACATAATTTTTCCAATGTACCAGTCAAGACATTTTGCAAGAAAAGCACATTTGATTCTTTAGCCACCAATGCTTCCATTTCTAAATTTCAAAGGCTAGTCACACAGGGAACACAGAAATTACTTTAATGTAACAACAGTATTCACACCAATATGACATGAAAATAACGTAATGTGCTTAAGGATGTAATTTCTAATGATAATATAATTATTCACCCTGCAGACAAAGGTCTGCAGACTCCTGGTTGAGTCTGTCTTCCTCACTAAGCCATACAGCAAAACGCATAGAGTTTGAAGCAGCAGCTCATCAAAGTGGAGAGGGAGGTGAACGGTCATCGGGAGAGCAGTTCCTACTGTACATCTGAAGCCTCACATCTCATGAGACGCGAGACTTCTGATGTCACAACCAGGAAGTGAACGCCTGGAGAGTGAGCCATCGTTCTCTAGCATTCCCCCTGGGACACGAGGAAAGAGATACACAGAATACCTAGGACTGCGCAGGACTGCTGAGGCTCACCCCCAAACACCCCTGTACATTGCCTTCTGAAATTATTGAAAATGTAAGTGTGACCATTGAAGCTTTTAATGTCTTGAGAGAACTACAACTTGTACAACCTACACTATTGGGTATTCTCTTTTTCTATGTTTGAAGCTCTGGAGGTAGAATCCTGCTATTTGCTGTCTGTGAAGAAAATAAATAAGAGAACACAAAAATATATGGTTTAAATAATTTGTTTTATTTTTCACAACATTTTCATATTTAATTATTTTTCACTATTTGTTCACTTTTATTGTATTTTGCACATTTATAGCGCTCCCCAATTTTTCATATTTTACTATTTTTCTGAAATTAGAGGTTGTTCTTTTTGGGGTTTTGAACTGCTATATAATTACTTTATTTAATATCACCTTATCACTAGCACCAGGTTCATTTTTTCACTCTCACTTCTGGTTTCAACCCTTAGTCACACAATTACCCAATTATCTTACAAATACCACCGATTTCCTTAGAGTCATTGGTTCAATTTCTGATTTTACGGCTAACACTCTTTTAGTTAACATGGGCATCATTAGTCTACATACTGTGATTCTCCATACATATGGTGTTATGGTAATAGCAGATACACTTACACAATGGATTGACTACGGGGGACCACCCATACAGTTTATGTTAGAACTCTTAAATCTGGTTCTAACCTGCAACAACTTTAAATTTTAGACAATTCTATCTGCAGCTTACCGGAACAGCGATGGGCTAAAATATGGCCCCAGCCTTTGCAAATCTGGGACAGTATGAATGGGATTATACAGTATTCTTAATAAGCATTGCTACAGATTACATTTCTCACTACCATAGATCTAAAGACGATTTATTCTTCTAATGGTCAGGAACCAATGTTGAATTGTTGGTGTTCTTAGATACATTACATGGACTGTCCATGCTGATTAAGTTCATGGTGAACAATAATGAATCCAGTATTAATTATCCAGATGTATTGATTACTAAAACAGGTCAATGTCTACAGACCAGCTTTTAGTCAAAGCCAACCGTTCGCAACACTACCATGCTAGCATTAAGTTTTCATCCTACACATCTAAACAAGGCATTGCCTTTCTTGCAATTCACAAGGAAACTGAGAATTTTGAGTTGTAGTGATGACAAATTTAGTCATCAACAGGGGCTACAACAAGAGGGACATTGATGAAAACATAAAAAGGGCACTCCAACTGGATAGAGACATCCTATTGTAACCTAAGTTCAAAGCAAACAATTCCAGATTGCCTGTGTTCACAAAATTATCCTCCCCCTATTATGAAGGGGGACCCTACTAGTAAATTTGAAGGTTATTTTCTTCAGAACCATCTCAGTCCTTTAAAAAGTAGATATTTTAGGTGCAATAATTGCATGACATGTCGAATGGATTAAAGAAACGGAAACAGTTAAACCATCCACACACATATCTGGATAATACTGTAGCTCATTTGCCCATTAAGAAATTAAAAATAATCAAAACATTACCCAGCCAGCATATAGTAAATTAAAGTTCTACTTACCCCTTCAATAATGAAGACTATCCTCATTCTTCTCATCTTCCTCTTCTTCAGTGGGCACCAACAGTAAAATAAAAAAACGAACTACTTGCTACTAAACTCTTAATCACCTTAGCGGTTATTAACCACTATGGTAATTAAGGGGTTAACCACCTCCTGCTACCCACCCGGGAGGCTTAACCACCCTCCCGGGGCAACTACGCCCACCTCCTATACCCATTAATTGTCACAGTGGCACACCAATGCCCTATGGGTATGGCTTGCCACCATTACAGTCAATGTGCAACCTGCAAATAAAAAATGCTTAGAAACCAATTGATTGGCACAGTGGCACATCTATAACCTATGGGCATGGGTTGCCACTATGGCAGTCAATGTGCAACCTGCAAATAGAAAACACCAGCAATAAATGAAAAAGACATTCAATTTTAATTAAAAAAATAATGCCAATAAACCAATTGACTGGCACAATGGCACACCAATACCATATGGCACGAGCTGACACTATGGCAGTCAATGTGAAACCTGCAAATAAAAAAACAAGAAACAAATAAAAGACATTACATTTGAATTAGAAAAATGGACAAATCAAATGGGGTGTTGTATTGATGTTTGTATTGTAATGTTTATTGGGGGCAGGGGAGTTGGGTGAAGGGGGTAGTTGCCCGAGGATAGGTGGTTAGGCCTCTCAGGTGGGTAGTGGGAGGGGTTAACCACTTCATTACCATAGCAGTTACTACCGCTAAAGTAATGAAGGGGTTAACCCCTCCCACAACCTTCCTTCCCGGTAGCCCTAAACACCCATCCTGGGGAACCTACCCCATTCACTCTCCCCCCTCTATCCCCAATAAACCAGGCACACTTGCTTAACCCCTTCTTTACCCTAGTGATTAGCCGCTATGGTAATGAAGCTTCTCTATTATATTTTTAAAACATATTATTCTAGCAAGCGGTCTCCGGAGCTGAACTGCATTGATTTCAGTGTCTGGAGACCTGAGTTACAAGCCCCATTATGATGTGTCACATCCTTCTGGTTTGTTAAATCTGCTCATCACGTGGGCCGTGATGTGGGAGAATTTAAACATGGCACAGGGATTCTGGCACCCCATAACGGGGCCTGTAACTCGGGAAGCACGGGGTCCCAAGACCTGAAATCAATATGGTTCAGCTCCAGAGACCCCCAGCTATAATAATATGTTATTCAAATTAAATAAAAGCCCAGCGATCACCTGTAGAGTGACTAATTCAGTCTATCTCTTACTGCGCGTCTCTTAAAGTCAGGTGGAACCCTTTCGGATTCACACAGTGTGAGTACCATTCAAATGCAGGGCCCCCCCTCACTGACAAATGTTGGAGATGGAGGCAAGACACAACCAAACATGAAATCATTGGAGAAGTAGACAGCACGGAGGAATCACTAACCAGTCTCTGTTAGCTACAGTACAGTACATGATCTATGTGAAGAACACTGCAGTGGGACTTAGACAGGGGAAAATACAGCAAGCATTCTGCCAGTGGTGACTATAATGAATCAGGAGTCTGATCTACAGTTTATTGCTCTGTTTTTGAACTATGTGGACTGGGTGCAGCACATTGCAATATAGTGAATAACCTGTCAATAGTTGATTGCTACCTTACCCGAACAGCATAGCATGTACTGTAGATGTATGTAGTCACTACACTGTGGATGTTGATAACACAGCCAGCACGAGGGTTATCTATGTTTGTGTTTGTTTGTTGAGCAACCTTCTCTGACCCTGCAGTCACTGGTGTTTTGACTGTTCTTGAGTCATACTTCCGCGTCATTATATGTTATATAGACTGTCTGTTTGTCCATGACTTCACACAACCCTGAGGAAGGTCCCACAGTGGACTGAAACGTTGGATGTTTATGGTAGTTCCAATACAATATTGCTGACTACCATCATTGCATTGCTGAGTCTGCTTTTTCCAATTTGGTTTGGGTGAAAAAAACACACACAGACACACACACACCTTCAGTGATTCATTTAATACAGAATTCCTTAAATCACAGCCAACCACAAATTGGGGATATCCCCGTTGCAGTGTTTGCTTTTGTCACTTCTTGGTATATGTCTACAGATGGAATATCATTCATGTATTATTGGCCCCCAAAAATGTGCACCTCATCTGTGGTCTCGCAGTGAACCTCACCAAACTGAGCCGCAGTGAGCCGCAACTGAGCTGCATATACCTTTATGTTGTCAGACAGAATTATTATTTGTGTTGTGGCAGTTAAGTGCATGTCCAGCAGGTGCTGCACTGAATATCATTGCCTATGATACTCTGAATGGTACAATGCAGTGAGTGTAGGTACACGTGCAACTGGCGGTTTTAGACTGCTTGCCAACGAAAATCTGTGACCATCTCACAGTAACAAGTGAGATGGTCCACAGCAGGCTGTAATGGCCCATCGGATTACCACAGCGGGGATCCCTGCATTTGAATGGGACACGCAGCCCGTTAAGAATCACACAGCATGAGTCCCATTCAAATGCAGGGAACCCCGCTGTAGTAATCCGATGGGCCATTACAGCATGCTGTGGAGCATCTCACGTGTTACTGCGAGATGGTCACAGATTTCCATTGGCAAGCAGTCTAATACCGCCAGTTGCATCTGTACCTACACTCACTGCATTGTACCACTCAGAGTATCATAGGCAATGTTATTCAGTGCAGCACCTGGTGGACACACACTGAACTGCCACAACACAAATAATAATTCTCTGTCACTGTTGGAGAGAAACTGCCTCTAAATCCAGCAGTGTGCTGGTTAATTACACACAGGCAATCAACCAGACTCCACCTGGCTGATTAGGACTTTTAGAAAATGCCTGTTCTGAGAAACAGGTAAGAGATTCCTAAGCTCACAAGGGAGCTGACATCAAGAAAAGGAGGAATGTGTACTGCTGAGACTTTGGAGTGATAAGTGGGTAAGGGGCGTGATAAGTGGGTAAGATTTGATTTGTTTTACATGGTCTTTCTTGAAACAATCCATGCTGCCTTGAATCTTGCACACTTCTGGATTTGGGATAATCAGTAACTTGCTGCCCTGGATGCTGTGCGCTGCTGGGTAACATTCCTGTCAAACAGCTTTGTAATATTGTAAGTGCTGTACCTGAAGAATTTAACATGCTTTTCCAAAATATGAGATCTGTGCAGGATTTTCCAAAGAAATTTGCATGTAATAATTATTATTACAATTTTTATGAAGATCATCATCATCCTCATCATCACTATCTTGCATTAATTAGTGCTGGAACACATATAGCTGCAATAATTAATACTATAAAACTATAAATATTTTGATGCCTCTGAAAATGTGATAATTAGCAATACGATGGAGTTATTTACCTTATTGCTCCAGTTTTTAAGTAACATGATTTTTGTTCTCTTCGTTTTTGTTTTACTTTATTCTTTTAATTTTCTTATTATTTTCTTTCTTCCCTTTCACCTCTTTTCTTTTTTTATTCCTTACTCAGGGAAGTTACAGCATGGCATGTACCAGGCTGTAATTCACAGAATCACAGTTAACAATTATATTAAAAATATCAATCTAATGGTGACCACACTTAAAATAAATTGGCATGCAGTGTTCAATACTGCTCATCAATCTAAGATGAATATGTTTAACAATTCTAAAACATGCTGGATATATCGTTTGCTATGACACATTAGATGACCCTCTTACTCATTCTTAAACCTTATGTACATACATCTTTTTCCATTCCTGCCTATTGCAGTGTTAGCAAATTTCAAGATGTTAAGATGTATTCCTTTTGGTTAGGTCACCTGATTACTCTTCAGATTTATTTGTATGTTGTGTATAAATCTGTTTGCATCTTGCTAGCAGCAATATTTTTTTTACAGATTTAAAAAATACAGTGCAACTCTTTCTTTTCTGTTTTTCAACAGCTATTTAAATTTCAATACCTCATTGGTTTTAAATAATATTTTAAAGATGATTATTCTGGCCCCTGCATATTTTTTCCCTGTTCTGTTGCTGCTGTCAATCTTTAGTGTTAAATGTTATTATAACGTGACTCTCTTGTTGGCTTCTTAGCCTGTTGCCCTGGAAACTCCCCTTTACTCTGAGTTGGACTGCCACTCCTACCCTTGTTACTTGGTGCAGCCGTTTTCCTTTTACTGCTTGTTTAGGCAAGAACATCTACTTTTCAAGCCAGCAGCCTTTGTGAGTAGTCACCTCACTGATATCCCCTGGAAATGTTAAAGTTATTTACTTATCCCTATACCTAGTGTAGCCCCCTCTGGATTTTCCCCGGTTCCCCGGTCCCCTCGTTTACCTCTGTTACAGTGGGGGACATTGCTGGCAGACAGGGAGGGAGCTTTGGGCACACCTGGTTAGTGGGGGCCGCCATCTTGAATTACATTTGCATGCGCAGAACGATTTCATGCGCGGCGGCCATTAGAGCGCTTTGCGCATGCGCAGAAGGGAACACTGCAGCGGCCATTACATATAAAAGTCCACAAAGGAACTACAACACCTACCATGCACTGGGGCTGCCAGACATGTGAACAAGCACAGCCAATTGGGTACAGTATTCCCCCTGCACCACTATTGATAGATTTGGTGCACCAGGGACAACACAGTTGGAAGAGGGACCTCTGAGGAGCAGGTAGTGTCCAGGGAGCAGTGCTCCCCTGGACTAGGCCAGATTTTCCCCCTTAGGCTCCAGTTAGTCCCGACTCACTGTAGCTTGTTCATATTGTCAGATACAGCACTGGTGAGACGCCACGCAGTGACTGCGGCCTGTGGTCTGGGACCAGACCAGCTATGCGGTAAACACGGTAGGGTGATATTATCCACACCGGAATTCAACCCCACCCAGAGGCGGACGCCATCACGGATGAAAACATTGGATCAGACGTATCCTCCTTGTTATTCTGATGAAGAAAAACGTTATATCTGTGGCGCTAAGCCTTAAATAAAATATACAACCAGATGGAAGTGGATGTCCTCTGGGGCTCTCCTCACGAAGACGGTCAAATCATGTAAAAGATATAAAAACAAACATAGTGTAATACAATAAAACCTCCTAATAGACAGACATACTAACACATATGGACAACGAAGGCTGAGACAAACAGATGATTGATGAGCAATAAAACATTTAATAAAACAATTCAATATATAATAATAAACACTAAAAAGTATACTTGTGCACACCAACGCTGGCTAAGCTAGCCGCTTACCAGACTAAGATGGTAAATGAGCTGTGGATAATTCAGAGAGTATCCCCTCTCGTGATGGTGGATGTCAGCTCCCCAACTCAGCAGTGGTCCCACGGTACACAGGGGCCTCCAACGAGGTTTCTCCTTCCTCTTCTCCGCGCAGATCGCAGCTGGGCAAGCACGCCGGACCGCGTGTCACCGGAACAAGCGTCACCACGTGAGCAGCGACAGCATGGGACACAGGCACATCTCAGCGCCACTCTGCGGCAGATGAATCCAGCAAAAGATCTGTATGCGGCTGGGGACTGTGAACTGTCCGTGTAGCTGGTAGTCAGAGGAGCTGTGCAGTGTAGAGGGTACTCTGGAGCGTCAGAAGTGCACAAGTGATCCGCCCTACGCGTTTCGGAAGATTGTGCTTCCTTCCTCAGGGGCAAAAAAGTAGTGCATCAATCACACCTAGTCCACCTAATATAGTCCCGGTTTAAAGGTACAGTGTCCCTAATAAAGAATCTTGGACATGTGCATTAGGAACATGGTGTCTGTGTGTCTCAGCTGCAAGGAACATAAACATACAAACACTAAACATTAAACATGAAACACACATTTATAACATATGCCTGCCAAATACATAATAGTAGTCAGCTGTAATATCTCATGGTATTCCTGTTATTTAACCATTATCAAAATACAAACCTAACAATATATCCTAAAAAATTCCTAAAAAAATCCTAGGGAAACATGTAAGCTACCATAAAGATGGCTCTAAAAATGCAGTACCCTTAAAAAAAATTAGGAATTTTTTAGGATATATTGTTAGGTTTGTATTTTGATAATTGTTCCCTCTGCATACTATACGTCACATTTCTGTTTGGTGTTCCTATATATATACTGGAACTTTTGTCAGGATATATATCTCACTGAAATTATTAAAAAATACCATTATACTTATTACAGTAGGAAGATCCTTATATGTTATATTATTCATGCATGCTTTAATACTTTTTGATCAGACTAGTGTAATGATTTTAAAATATATGTATAACTCCTATGTGTCTAGCATGGTTAAATAACAGGAATACCATGAGATATTACAGCTGACTACTATTATGTATTATGTATGTATTATGTATTGTTGGTACTTAAATGCTACTTACCCACTGCTACATCTTAGTGCTGTTATCACTAGTGGCACTCCTTTCTGCAGTGGCAGTCTTTGCACATCACACACTACTCTGCCGCTACCAGTACACGGTTGGTACTAGGACACTGTACTTACAGTCAGCCTTGTACAACTAGTGGCTACATACGTATACAGGCAGTCCTATCTCTCACTCCTGTCCTATCCCTGCTGTGTCAAGATACACCTACCTGAGTTAGCTGAACATCAGCTCCCTTTAGGAACATTGATTTAATCTTACTCAACTGTTCCTATCTATATATAATCCATTGTGCCTTAAGCACTCGACATAGGATTTAATGTGTGTGTCCAATGTTTGGATTTTAAAAACCATTATTTTAAATTGATGATCATTAAAAAAATATTTTAAATTACTCATTAAACATTCAAATAGGGTATTGAGTTCTTATACTGGGTTCTTGCTCTTTGTACTCACTCAATGCTTGGTAGTGATCAGTTGCGACCAGAGAGTATACTGTACATTTTGTGTCCTGCAAGCCTCATGAATAAAATGTTGGAGAGAAATTAACAGATTGGCACACACAGTATTTCACATACCTGCTGTAAATTCAGTTATAAAGGCAACTCAGCTGAGTAAGATTAGAAGGTGAGAGATTGGAATTTGGAGGAATTTTTTAACTTCAAGTACTTTTCTCAAAAGTAAACATAAATTCAATATTTACCATGCCAAATTGTATATGTGTATTGGGCTTGTGACAACTATTCTACCCTGTACTGACATATCATTCCTGGTAATAGCAGACAGTTTTGGGATCAATCATGGATTTTCCCCACTCAAGGCAGTACCTTTGAGTGACAGGGGTGGAGGTGTTATTAGGTCTGATGTTGCTCAATCCTGCGTTCAGACCTGGTACCCTCCCCCGCTGTACTCAAGGGGGTTGCATCTTCAAATTGTTAGTTGGTCTCTACCATTGAGAGAGACAGGGTGTCACAACTAGGCTGCTGTTTACTGGTAGGCCCAGGTTCCCTTCCCTTTGGGGGAGTGGGTGATTACCTATACCTGGTCCTGCTAGAGGATCAGGGAAGAGCAAGGACTGCTCGGGGGCCCTTGACCCGTAGTGTAGGTCCAGGGACCATCTGATGTTTGAGAGACCAGAGCTGTGCGTAATCTTTCCGAGGGGGGGGGAAGGAAGAAGAATCTGTTCTACTGTGGGAGATTACCTTCATACATCTCGAGCCTATAGCAGATGGTACCATGGAGTATATGTTGGGTATCTACCCCAGAAGTCTGTTCTGCAGTCCCACAAACATCGGTGGACACCTTAGCCTCTTCTGAGCCAACCGGTAGCATGAACCATACACCTAGTAACAGGGGAATCTCCCATAGGGTGGTGAAAACACTGTTACATGTTTGAAGCGTTTATTCCTATTATGTCACATATATTATTGCTCTAAAGTGCTATGGACAGGGATGGAGCTATTTAGATAAAGATATACAGTACATACTGTTCATGTATACAATTTCAAAGAAAGGTTTGGAACATTCTACAATAGAATCTGTCTTCAAGGAAGAAAAAGTTACTCCATATTTTATAACACATTCAAATGCATAAAAGGGGCCTACATTAAACCTCAAATTCATATTATATTAATCTAATCATTACTAGTAATGTTATTTCCTATTTGCACATACTGCATATTCAATAGTGTTTCAAATATAGAAAAGTGGTTTGCCAAGAAACTGTCCAAAGCTCACTTTTCTTTTCCCTTTTCTATTATTTTGTACATCTAATACCACTGTCATATAAATCCATCATTAGTTAACTCATTCAAGGCTGAATTGGGCTACATTTATGTGGTAGGAATTCTAGAGGTTATTACAGTACAAGCATATTCAAACATAACCTTAATTTGAAATGGCTAGGCTCCAAAGGGGTAAAATAGAAATGTAACAGAACACATGTAACAGGTCTTCTATGCAGTTCGCTTTTTTGTGGATATTCAAATACAGTACATCACTAGAAATTATAAATGAGTATTTTTTTATATTTAGCTTTATCCCTGACAGCTATAGTTTTGTCCAACAGGCCATGACAGACTTTAAGCTTTTGCTCAAAATGAGTTAAACATACTGCATTAGGTATTCTTACAGAACAGAAGCATTGAAAATAAGTGCAAAAATGAGTTATCAAGGTATGCTCCTGGGTACACAACTTGCAAAGCAGATGTCCGTCTAATAGTGTATGATATAGAACATGCCTGACTTAAATCCTGGTGGATGAAATATGAAGCCCAGTTGGTGATATTTAATACCATTTTATGAGGTGCCATCTTAGAAAGACAATACTCACTTTATGTGGAATGCTTAAGGCATTTTTTTCCAAAAATAAAGTCGTTTTTTAATTATTATTTTATAAACCTTTACTTTGCAATTTGTCTGTTTCTTTTCTCTTAATATTGGTTATACTAACCCTTTGTCTAACAGTTAGTTACTGTATGAATAGTGGTATCTTGAAAAGCCACAAGCGTATTATTCTATAAATTACATTCCTATGTTAGCAGAAATAAGAAGAAAATTGTTATAGCTTCTCAGTTAGCAAAACCTTTGTATATCTCACCATAAATGTTTTTTTTGTATGTGAAATGTATAAATAAATTAAAGATACTCTATGAGAAGCATAGGTTATTTCCCCATTTTTTTTAGACAGATTTTAATGCACATTTTATCATAAAGGTTGTATGAATACATTTCATTGTATAACTTATTAAAATACATTTTCAACACTCAAACACATGATGACATATCAATGAACTAATTTGTAATAGACATACTGTACCAAAAGTTATGCAAGGGACACATTGACAAATTGCTATCATCTAAATCAATATATTAATGAAAACCGACAATATACAGTACTGTACATCCCATGAAAATGTTAATCTACATCTAGTGTTTTTGCTGGCTGCAATGTTACATTACATTTACTGTATCAGCAAACAACTCACAGGGAAAATGTACGTTTCCAAAAATGATATCAAAGATTTGAAATCTTTTGTAAAGAAAGCCCACATAAGTATAAACATTAAAAAACGCATACAGTAAATAGAGCTTCAAGGCTGAAAATGTTAAATAATTCAACAGCTAAGTTGTAAGCATTTCTAAACTTAAGTATAAAAGTACCCTTGATAATTTTTCACAGCATTGCATTTGGTTAAAATATTTAGCAGTCTCATTAAGGAAAACGTCTTTATTTTATGTATTTGTTGCACTCTTGCTTGTTAAAATGAAAACGTCTTTATTTTATGTATTTGTTGCACTCTTGCTTGTTAAAATAAAGAAATTTCACTGCAAAACCCCCCCACATTATTATGCATTCAATTTACATATAGGGTTGTACAACGTTCCCCTTTTTTTTACATTTATTTCTGGATCATCAACATCTATGTACTCTACGTTATAGTGAAAAAACATGTGTCGTGCTAAAAATATAAAGTGGAGTATGAAATTATGAAAAACAATGATAAATAAGAGTGCATAAGGCACTTAATGCAATGGTGCTTTCAAAAGTGTCAATTACACAAAAAACAAGGGATAATATGTGAAGAACACACAAAGAACGTTCCTTGTGAATTGGGAGTCTGCTACTGTTCAATTGGATGGCTCAAACATCACAGATCTAGAGTAAATAAAAAAGAAATGAAAAGAGCAAAAGCCTCATAGTGTAGTATTTAAAAAATATTTTAGGGGTATAAAAAGGTGATAAATGAACGTACAGCAAAGACATTGGTGGTGTAGCTATGGCTGGTCTAGGACTGTATTATCTGCCTCCTGTCATGTAAGTCCGAGTAGCTACAGGCAGTGTCAAGCTATCCTGTGGGTTTTTACCCCCCTCATGCTGTATCTTTGAGTGACTGGGTTGGGGGTGAACTGGGTCTGTGCAGACCTTGTGCCCTCCCCCTCTGTACTGAAGAGGAGGCATTCTAAATTATAGGCAGTGCTTGTTCCTCCTGGCTGGGAGTGAGACATGCTCTCTGCCTCTTAGGGGGTTGGGGTGAAAAGATCTAATAGACTGCAAGGCCTCAATTAAGAGAAGTCAGGTATCATCCAGAGGATTGGGACATCCTGAAAACCCTATGTATACACTTTAATAACAACTGCAGTGGCTCCCTTAATAAAGGATCATGTGTTATATACTGTACCTGATGAAGTATTGATTTTACGAAATGCGTGGGAGTTTATGACAATATTTGAGCCTGCATTGATTGCCATATTCATCCCTGCCTGCATTCATCCCTTTACTGACAATCACATTTGCGACGCAGGTCCAGTGACGTTAGCATGTGACACCCCGTGGGAATACAGCCGAGATCTGATCTGGTGCTGTGCAGGAGTTAATCTCTCACCCGCCGGTTCTCATGCAAGTGTGGACGCTTGGAAAGACAGTGGGACACTTTTGTCTTTCAACACCAAGGTTAAAAGTGTTTCTAACCACGAGGAGTTACCTAGCGGGGGTCTGCTATTGTCGGATTCCATCTGCTACTGCCGAGTTAACCTCTTAAGGTCCGTCGAATGAGGGGGGACACTAACTGCTGAATGCTGTTTGGTAACATGTGCCTAAATACATGTAGTGCCTGTTTTTGTCAATATTGATGTACGTGCATCTATCACCTTCACTTCGTTTTCAATATAATTGAATTTACTACACCATGAGAGTTGTGCGCTGTTTGTTCTTTTTTCCCTATTAGTTACATACATCTGCCTAAGTTACAGTCTATTGGGTAGAGGTATGAGAGAAGACTGTCATGGTGGGGACAGTCTCCAGTACACCTGGAGCCTGCTATGACTAGAGGCGCTGACACCACGAGAAGAACCCGAAGGATCACCAAAAGCCTGTCCTGTTTCCCCTTACCATCGCGGACGCTCATCTCTCCTGGACCCTCACAGGAATTTAGCAACGTGACACCTGAAGCTTTAGCAAGATCTCCAAGAGGGGGACAGGGGAAATCAGCGCAACAAATGGAGGTACTGCTGAGAAGCAGAACAGGACAGGCTTTTAGGACAATGCAGCTTAAAAGAAATTGTACTGTGCTGGGGTGTACCCTGTGGAAAATTGTCCAGGGAGCGTGCAACCCTCACCATCTTTATTGCAAAGTTTAAATGTAAGGAACGGGCCCCTGAAGCATCGCCAGGGACCCTGTCTATCTTTTGCCTCATGGACTGTGCTAGTGTGCTCCAACTGGAGTACACCGCATGGACTGTACTCTAAATATGGCGTTCCCGCTAGAAAAACAGGACCGCATGGGCTTGCACAGCAAGATGCAAGTTTTTCTGCAAAGTTGGTTGCAAGCTATATACACCAAACCAACGCCCCGTCCATCGCTGTGACAGGCTCAGCCAGAGCCAGGTCACACTTTGTTCGTCTATGCCCCTGCCTATATTCCACCTAATGTAGGGGGCAACAGCCAGGATTGAATCGGGGACCATCCGTGCAGTAAGCAGGAGATAACTAGTGCCTTCCTAATTCAGTTCCACAGAGCTGAGCAAGTTATCAGTGCTTCAAACCCTCTGTTTACACTACCTCACTAAAGAAAGGAAAAATGTCTGAATTTGAGCTAAATAATTACAGGAAAACCCCGTTATAGCGCGGTCCTCGGGGGCCACCCGATCCGACCGCGCTTGACCCGGGGTCGCGCTAATTTAAAAAAAATGGCCGCCGCGCGCCTGATCGGGAGGAAGGGAGTGAGGAGGGAAGGAAGAAAGAGGTGGCCGGAAGCCCTACACGTCCCCTAGCAACGGCGAGTCCAGCTGCAACCTGCTCCTTACCTCCCACCACAGGCATCCATTTCCTCCCCCCCATGCCCCCACACCTACACCCCCTCCTCGGCATAGCCCACGCGGCCCTCCGAGTCCCAGCCTGCTCCTCACTCACCCCCCCTCCACGGTATAGCCCACGTGGCCCTCCGAGTTCCAGCCTGCTCCTCACTCACCCCCCCACCTCCCAACACCCCCCCTCCTCCCGACACCCCCCCCCTCCTCCTGATGCCATCTCCGCTCTGATCTCAGCAGCCGACACCAAAGGTAGGAGGGGGAGTGGGAGGTGTGGTGTAGTGTGCTGTGAGAGTGTGTGCAGTGTGCAGTGTGTGCAGTGAGCAGTGTGTACTGGGAGAGTGTGTGCAGTGTGTGCAGTGTGTGCAGTGAGCAGTGTGTGCAGTGAGCAGTGTGTGCAGTGAGCAGTGTGTGCAGTGTGCAGTGTGTGCAGTGTGTGCAGTGAGCAGTGTGCAGTGAGCAGTGTGTGCAGTGAGTGTGTGCAGTGTGCAGTAAGCAATGTGTGCAGTGAGCAGTGTGTGCAGTGAGTATTGTGTGCTGGGAGAGTGCGAGTAGTGTGTGCAGTGAGCAGTGTGTGCAGTGAGCAGTGTGTGCAGTGAGAGTGTGTGCAGTGAGAGTGTGTGCAGTGAGAGTGTGTGCAGTGTGTGCAGTGTGTGCAGTGTGTGCAGTGTGTGCAGTGTACAAAAAAAATTAAATTAAATTTTTTTAATTTATTTTTTAAAACGGGAGCCACGTGAAAATCGCGTTATAACCGATTTCGCGTTATAACGGGTCGCACTATCTACCTGGGGGTTATCTGGTAGTCACTATCCAGGGACAGCACCATCTGTGCTGTGTATGCCCAAACTGCAAGCTCCTACTGTGTGGTGCCTTATTCATGTGGCCTGCCAGCCCTGTGCCAACCAACGCCACATTTCAGCCAATCGACCGAGCCTCCACACCGGTGCGCCCCCTTTCCTACTGCAGTCCCTACACCAGCTTACGACCAGGCCTGCACACTTCTTAACATGGCCTATCGGCTGTCTACACCACAGATGACATGGCCCGTGGGCCCTGAACAACGTGCCCGGGGGCCCACGTGGTCCGGTGCCAGAGATGATGCCCGCGGTGATGTGCCTGTCAGTTCCAGGACCGGAACCTGTACTAGCAGTGCCCAATGACCGGGAGGGTGAGTTGACTGCCCCAGGGGTGTTGGGTGTGCTTCCCCTGGCATCCCGGGAATGGGCAATCTCCATGTCAATGGCTACCAGTGAATGGGAGGTGCCCCGACATCGCAGCCCGGAGGTATCCTTAACCTCCTCAGAAGACGAGACCAGCAGTTTGATACCTGCAGAGGAAAGACCAACCCTTACCTATAGTCGCAGGCGAAGTCCTAATCCAGAGGCGTCAATCCAGAGGGCTGTAGTGCATCTGGAGCCCCAGAGGAGCCGCATGCCTGAGGACGATGTCGGAGCAGTGAAAGAGCTGCCAGCGAAGGATCCTGTGGAGCCAGAGGACGTTCCCTACACTGGCGACACAGTTTATCACACTGCGGCCAGATCCGCAAGCCGGGAGATTTCCCGGCTTGCTAGTGGCCGCCCCTCGGCGTGCCGCGCGTCATAGACGCGCGGTCACGCGTCTTCGGGAGCGTGCGCCCCCTGCACGCGCGTCCAGGGGCTCCCCGAGGGAGCCCTGGTGTCCCGCGATCGCGGGACAGCGGCAGGGGGTTCCGGGGGACCCGGCGGACCCGGCAGCGGTAGGGAGAGCGCCCCGATCGGAGGGCGCTCTTCCGCTGCTTCGGCGCGCGCCCGTCACTCTCGGGCGCGCGCCAGGCTACTGCTGCGGCACAGAACGGGCAAATGCTCGAATAAACTGTGCCGCAGCAGTACCTTCAGATGGGTGAGGCTCCAACATCTTACTTTTTCCAGGATCTTGCTGCTGCCTATCCAAAAGAGGAGCCAGGCGGGGCTTTATTCTGTGTGCCACGGGGTGATGCACCACTGGCACGGCTGAACGTGATGTCATCCAAGCCGCCGAACGGTGCATGTCTTGAGATCTCGCAAGATCCGCTCTCCCTGATGATTTCGTCAAGATGGCGCCTACTACCTTTGTGGAACCTTCGCCGGGACCGGTGGGGTGAGTGCTCCTACTGACACTCCCCTATATAGGCCCCGATCTCGAGCAAGGGGTCACCGAACCCCTGATTCCACCATACTACCCCTCCTTAAGGGCCGTGGTAAGATTGCACCCAAAGGACTGGTTATGGACAATGTTAGGCCCTGTTCACCAGTAGCTGCCCCTGTCCCTTCCAAGGCCACTAAGTCCACCCCGATACTACCACCTTGGGGTAAGGGTAAGCCCACCCCAGAAGGACTTGTCGGGGACACTTCTAGGCCCCAATCACCGGCCTGTACTTCCAAGGCCATCCCTGTGCAGGACAGTATCCAGGCGCCTGTTGCATCTGCTGGTGCTAGCTCTGCCACTGCTGCATCCCCCTTTGTGTTATCCCATTTTCCCAGTGAAGATCTGTCCCCTGGTTTGTCAAGTGATTTAAGGGACTGGGATTTTGTGGGGAGAAATGATTGGTCTGACGAGTCAGAGGGAGAAATACCTGCATCAGAAATACCTGTGGTTAAGGCTCCTGGGTCACTCAGGTATTTTAGAGAATCATCGTTATCTCAACAATCCACTACATCTGGTGTGTCCACACAGATGGACACTAGGTCCAGTAGCAAATCCAGTGCATCTGTCCGGGGAACCCCTTAACAGGTGGGACCCTATGTTTCAGGGATAAGCCACCAATTTGAACAGTACAAGGTTCCTTCTGGTGGATGGTTCTATGGTAGATGACTGGTGTGATGAGGGTCAATTTTCCACAGAGGAAACAGCTGAGGCCCTCCGTAAGAGGGTAAATGACATCAAGCTGGGGGTAGTGATGCCTAAGGGACCCTCCATCTTGTACCAAGAGTTGGAACTTAGGGAACCTAGATTTTGGGTTTTACCTAGGCAGGTGGGTACCAATAAATTGCTAAAGATCAGTAGGGCGGATACATCCATCCTTCATATGTATAGACAATCTCATGGGTTCGAATTCCCCTATGTACCAGAGCCCATCATGGATGAGATTGATGCCAATAGGGATGAGTGGCATAAGTGCACTTCCTTACTGACCATCTGCCTTCTAAAACTACTGAAAAGGTATTCATAGATGAGTCCCGAATTTGTAGTATCATGCGGGAATGGATAGTTGGACAGAGCATCTATAAGGATAGGGTGGAACTTCGAAAGAGGCCTGGTCCTCCAAGACACATTTAATCTGGGCCAAGTGTTTTGATGGGCGGGTGTGTAAGAAACACTATCCTAAGTTTAACAAATAGGGATCCTATACTCTTTATGTTGAAAGAGTTTTCTGTTATTATCATTGCTGTAATCAGTGGATGACATGGATTCCTAAGTCTGTATACTTTACTCTGATTAATGTCCTACCATCTTACATGTGTAACCTGTTATTGTATTGCCGTCTCCAGGTTAATGGATGGTGCTTCTAATTTGATCCCAGTGAAGACGTGGGAATTTCACATAAGGGGAGAGTGTAGCCATGGCTGGTCCAGGACTATATTTTCTGCTTCCTGTCACATGTCCTAGTAGTTACAGGCAGTGTCAGGCTATCCTGTGAGGCATTCTAAATTATAGGTAGTTCTAGTTCCTACCAACTGGGAGGGAAACATGCACTCAGCCTCTTAGGGGGTTGAGGTGAAAAGATCTAATAGACTGCAAGGCCTCAATTGAGAGAAGCAGGTACCATACAGAGGCTTGGGACTTATCCTGAAACCCCTATGCATACACTGCAATAACGAATGCAGTGGTTGCCTCAATAAAGGATCCTGTGTTATAAACCTCTGCCTAAGTTACAGTCTATTGGGTAGAGGTATGAGAGAAGACTGTCATGGTTGGGACGTCTCCAGTACACCTGGAGCCTGCTATGACTGGAGGCGCTGACACCATGAGAAGAACCTGAAGGATCACCAAAAGCCTGTCCCATTTCCCCTTACCATCGTGGACGCTCATCTCTCATGGACCCTCATAGGTATATAGCACGATGACACCTGTAGCTTTAGCAAGATCTCCCAGAGGAGGGGGGGGGGAGGGGTGAAGCAACGCTTCAGTGGTTTAAACCATATGTAAATTATCTCCACTAAAATAATCAACTCTAAAACATGTTTTAAATACTACACCAAAAGGGTTTTGCGCTTTTTTCTTCTCTTTTTTATCTACGTATAGTGCAGCTCCACAGCATTTAAACAAATGTGTTTCTTAATGGGCAGTATTAATATTTTCTGCCACAGTGTCATTTGCTAATGCTATCATGAAGACAGGTTCATTCAAAGCTACATGTACAGTTTCTTCCTTTAAAATACTTAATGAACCTTACATGTTTTGAAATACTGCACACTGCAATGCCTTTTACATATTTACTGTATTGTCAGAATGCAATTTATTTTTTAACTCTAAGCTCTCTGATCTGGCTCCCTGTAATATAGTGTCAAAAGTAACTGGAGATCTCTATTACAAATTGTGACTCGTCATAATAGGATGCAATAAAAAATGAAAAGTCAATTAGAGCTAATGGTATCAAGTTCCATCTTTCAGAATAATATTAAAAGCAAACTTTAAATTGCATTTGTCATTTGATATAAGGAGAAAGCAGAATATATATAGCAGTATACAGTATACAGTATACAGTATATATATATATATATATATATATATATATATATATATATATATATATATATATATATATATATACAGAAAACAAGAAGAAAAAACAGGCGCACTCCTAGTGTGATAAAGTATAAAACAGTATTTATGAGATTGTAAAATATAAAAAGCGCACTCACAAACAGAGTAAAAATAATAGCATTTATGAGATATACTCAATCGCCTTGAAGCTGTGAAGGGAATGTATCAGCCTGTCCCGTTGATGCCACCTCTGGTGTATCCGTTGGTTCAGCAAGGTGTACTGGAGCCACCGCAGCCAGATGATGTAATAATCAGCAACACGGTCAGAGACTCCCTCCAGATAAACCTCCCACAGCTCTCACTGCTCACCAGCAGGCAACTGCAAAACCGGAAGCGACAGCAGTCCCAAGCAAAATAGCAACAGCTCCAAGGTACTCTCTCCGTTCGTGCAGTAATGTCAGCCACAAACTCCCCTCTTTGGGAAATGCCCTACGCGTTTCGTCAATAAGGACTTCGTCAGGGGCAGAATTCAATGGTCAAAAGGGGTGTGCTTTATATCACCTTTACTGTTGTGATTGGCCAGTACGGATGGTGGCGGGTACTTTCAATTTCACAAATTTAACCCTGTTTCATTGCTGGACAACATTATACATGACAACAATCATAAAGCACTAGAGCCTATTTGTAAGCAGTTTAAACATATTCCTTTCATGGTCGCTTCATTGATGATATCCTTATTATTTGGGATCGGGAGAGTCACATATTAGATCACATACTTACTTCTTTCAATGATAATTTGATGGGACTTAAATTTACACACATCATCAGCCAGGATGCGATTACATTCCTAGATCTTGATTTGTTTATTGATATGAGTGATATGACAATTCAAAGCAAAACTCACTTTAAACCAGTGTCAGCAAACAGCTTTCTCCAATATAGTAGTAATCACTACAAAAAATGGCTCGATAATGTGCCTAAGAGCCAGTTCTACAGAGTACGGCACAATTGCTCGAGGGAACTGGACTTTAAACATCATGGTAATTTCTTGATGGATAAATTCCAGGAGAAAGGCTATAATATGCAAATAGTTGAACAAGCATTTAAGGATGCTGAAACATCAGATCGGGTTGACCTACTGATGAATTCCAAGACAAAAACTATGTCGAGAAAAAATGAAAAAACAAGTTATCAGTCCACTCCCACATGTATTACTCAGTACAATCATTCAGCTTAAAGTATAAAAAATGTGTTTAAGAAACATTGGGGAATTATTCGAAGTGATCCGATTATTGGGCCTCTGATGCCTGTTCATGTACCCATAATTTAAAAAAAAGCAAGATCTCTAAAGACCATCATTGCCCCCAGTAGGCTGAAGGATTCTACTACCAACTTTTGTAATGAAAACAGAAATAAAAATACCAAAATGAGAGATAAGGGCAATTTTTCATGTGATAGGAATCATTGCATTACCTGTAGACGCATAAATAAAAAAGATGCATTTACATCATTTTCAAATGGTATAACTTATAAGGTTAATGATTACATTGATTGCCTAAGTACATTTGTGATATATCTTATATCATGTGAATGTGGTCTCCAATATATTGGTAGAACATCAATAACTTTAGGCACACGGTTCCTAGAACATAGGAGAAATGTCATACGTAGGTTTACCATGCACAGTTTATCACGACACTACATTAGTAAACATAATAAAAATCCATGTAGTTTGTCAGTTATGGGTATTGAATCCATTCCTTCTACTATATTGGGAGGTGATAGATTTAAGAAATTATGTACGCGTGAGACATATTGGATGTATGTACTAGGTACATTACATTCGTGTGGATTGAATTATCATATTGATGTTAGCACTGTTGTTTAGTGTTATGGTACCAACATGTTTTGAGGTACGTCTCTGAGGTCTGGTTTGGATGGGTTTTCCTGTCCCCTCATTGATAGTTGTCTCATCTCAGTTTGGTTGGTTTTACTATAGGTGCTCCTTTGGCCCATATAGACATAACATGTGGAAAGTGCATTTATTATTAATATCATTATTATTAATTAATAGTATAGACACATTAGGTCTATGCCTATGATTACACATACTTTGACACAAAGGTTTTTTGTACGTTTTTGGGGAGTTGTGGCCCCCATCAGTCCTGAGGTTTTTTCTGTCTCTGATTCTGCTTTCTCCAGTCTATGATTATTCTAATGGTTATTAATTATATATTACTTGGTATATAATTTGCCTACGGCCACACCACACTGAATGTGCCCGATCTTGTCTGATGTCAGAAGCTAAGCAGGGTTGGGCCTGGTTCATACTTGGATGGGAGACCGCCTGGGAATACCAGGTGCTGTAGGCTAAAAATGTTATTTTATCCCCTATATTATGCATTTTATTGTTATTCCTTCCTTCCCATATTTCTTTTTCCCCTCTCCTTTTTCCTTCACCCCTTCCCCTTTTTCCATTCCCTGTTCCATTTCCCACTTCCCTTCCCCCCTCTTTTCCCCCCGGTTTTGTCATTTTACTTTCCCCTCCCCCCTTTTTTTTTATTCACAGGTCATGCATTTCTCTTATGATTTTTATTATGCTTGTGTTTTGCTCCAATGAGTTTTTTCTGTGCTTATTTAATGTGTTATTCTTTTACTTCTTTATATAGTTTATTTTTGGATGTATCCAATATTTCATCTCTGTCCTTTAAAGATTTATTATTTGTATGTTGTTCATTCATCTAGCTATTCGTTTTCATTTGTTAGTAGGAATATGTTTAAACTGCTTACAAATAGGGTATAGTGCTTTATGATTGTCATGTATAATGTTGTCCAGCAATTAAACAGGGTTAAATTTGTGAAATTGGAAGTACCCGCCCACCATCCGTACTTGCCAATCACAACAGTAAAGGTGATATAAAGGACACCCCTTTTGACCATTGAATTCTGCCCCTGACGAAGTCCTTAGTGACGAAACGCGTAGGGCGTTTCCCAAAGAGGCGAGTTTGTGGCTGACATTACTGCACGAATGGAGAGAGTACCTTGGAGCTTCCGGTTTTGCAGTTGCCTGCTGGTGAGCAGTGAGAGCTGTGGGAGGTGTATCTGGAGGGAGTCTTTGACCGTGTTGCTGATTATTACATCATCTGGCTGCGGTGGCTCCAGTGCACCTTGCTGAACCAACGGATACACCAGAGGTGGCATCAACGGGACAGGCTGATACATTCCCTTCACAGCTTCAAGGCGATTGAGTATATCTCATAAATGCTATTATTTTTACTCTGTTTGTGAGTGCGCTTTTTATATTTTACAATCCCATAAATACTGTTTTATACTTTATCACACTAGGAGTGCGCCTGTTTTTTCTTCTTGTTTTCTAAAGATATCCTTGGGATTTGGTGATCCTTATATACGGGCAGCAAAACTCCAGTGGACTAAGTACATTTTTTGGAATTTCAACTGACATCTGGTTTTTATTTTATTTTTTATGTTTCATGTTTTTTATTTTTGCTATAGATTCCAGTTGTTTTTATCACAAATTCGCCCTTTTGGGGATTCTTTGGTCAATAGCCTTGTTAACTCTATCTGATTTACACAGCTGATTTAGCCTTATCAAGCTTCCTAAGGCGCTACTCCAATTTGTTATATATATATATATATATATATATATATATATATATATATACAGCTAAACCCCGTTATAACGCGGTCCTCGGGGTCCACCCCGAGACCACCGCGTTACTAACGGGGTCGCGCTAATTAAAAAAAAAAAATGGCCGCCGCATATTTACCCCGCGGTCCCGGATTTCCCCTGTCACCGCGTGACAGGAGATGGGAGGGGGGATTCCCCTCCGGCTTCAGCTTCCCCTGTCACCGCGGGACAGGAGATGGGAGGGGGGATTCCCCTCTGGCTTCAGCTTCCCCTGTCACCGTGGGACAGGAGATGGGAGGGGGGATGCCCCTCCGGCTTCCGCTTCCCCTGTCACCGCGTGACAGGAGATGGGAGGGGGGATTCCCCTCCGGTCCGGCTCCCCCCCGCCGCAGCACAGGGCCCTCGCGCCGCAATACAGGGCCCCCTGGCCCTGCCGTAGCGCAGGGTCGTCCTGCCCTCCCCCCCCCATGCCCCCCCGCGCTGCACCGGGCCATCCCACCAGCCCCCGCAGCATCTGGGGCCCCGCAGCCATCATCCCCCTCCACCGCAGCACCACCCCCACCGGCACGCCCCCCCCCCCCTGCAGCCACATGCCTCACCAATCATCCCCAAGGTAAGGCTGATTTATGTATATGTGTAGTGTGTGTGTGTGTGTGTGTGTGTGTGTGTGTGTGTGTGTGTGTGTGTGTGTGTGTGTGTGTGTGTGTGTGTGTGTGTGTGTGTGTGTGTGTGTGTGTAGTGTGTGTCAGTGTGAGCAGTGTGTGTGCAGTGTGCAGTGTGTGCAGTGTGAGCAATGAGCAGTGTGTCAGTGTGTGCAGTGTGAGCAATGAGCAGTGTGTGTCAGTGTGAGCAGTGTGTGCAGTGTGAGCAATGAGCAGTGTGTCAGTGTGTGCAGTGTGGGCAATGAGCAGTGTGTCAGTGTGTGCAGTGTGAGCAATGAGCAGTGTGTGTGCAGTGTGCAGTGTGTGTCAGTGTGAGCAGTGTTTGTGCAGTGTGAGCAGTGAGCAGTGTGTGTGCAGTGTGAGCAATGAGCAGTGTGTGTACAGTGTGTCAGTGTGTGCAGTGTGAGCAATGAGCAGTGTGTGTGCAGTGTGCAGTGTGTGCAGTGTGTCAGTGTGTGCAATGAGCAGTGTGTGTGCAGTGTGCAGTGTGTGCGCAGTGTGAGCAATGAGCAGTGTGTGTGCAGTGAGTGTGTGCAGTGTGTGCAGTGTGTGCAGTGTGTGCAGTGTGCAAAAAAAAAAATTTTTTTAAACGGGATCCACGGGAAAACCGTGTTATAACCGAATCGCGGTATAGCGAGGCGCGTTATAACGGGGTTTAGCTGTATATTTATATACACATATATACATATATATATATACACATATATACATATATATATATATACACACATATATACACATATATACATATATTTATACATATATACATATATACATATATATATATATATATATATATATATATATATATATATATATATATATATATATATATAAATATATATATATATATATATATATATATATATACAGTGCTTGACAAATCTCCCAAAAATCTACTCACCACCTAGCCCCGCCCCATCCCCGCCCCATGTCTTACCCCCAGCCCCACATTAGTCCCTCCCCAACCCCCAAAAATAAATACATTGAATACATTCCTAGTAAGAACAACATTCGTTTTTGACATAACTTTATTTATTGTATTAAATTATACTACAATTAGTCCTTGTTACATAGGTGTGTGTGTATATCTGGAAAAAGAAGCCATATATGAATGACTAGTTTCCTGAACCCCTTAACCAGTGTCTGGATACCCCCGTTTCACAATTTCTAAAGCAGCAATCCTGCCTGGGATCTTACCTGATCTGCAGTCCCTCAATGTCCAGGTACCCTCATTCCCGCAATGTTATATGTTGGAGGGGAGGTGTTCCCTACATGTCTTCTGGTTAGAGGGGATTCAGATGTCTCCCATGTGAAGCTTGAGTCAGATCTGGAAGAAAGCAGTATAGTTTATTTCGGTGTAGGTATAAGGCAGTTAAGATCTATAGGGTAAATAAGATATCCAGATCCAGAGAGTGAGACAGAGAAAGTGTGGGTGAGAGAGAGATAGAAAGGGCGACAGAGAGAGAGAGAGAGAGGGGGCGACAGAGAGAGAGAGAGAGAGGGGGACAGAGAGAGGGAGGGGGACAGAGAGAGAGAGAGGGCGAGAGAGAGAGGGTGAGAGAGAAAGGGTGAGAGAGGGAGAGAGGGTGAGGGAGAGAGAGATGGTGAGAGACAGAGAGGGATAGTGACATAGTGGGTGAGAGCGGGTGACTGACTGGGGGGGTGACTGGGTGGGGGGTTAGGGGGTGTCTGGGTGACTGGGTGGGGGGTGGGGTGACTGACTGGGTGACTGGATGGGGGGGTGGCTGACTGGGTGATTGGGTGGGGGGGTGGCTGACTGGGTGATTGGGTGGGGTGGTGACTGACTGGGTGATTGGGTGGGGGGGGTGACTGATTGGGGGGGTACTTCTGGTGTCCTACACACACACGCACACACGCACACACGCACACACGCACACACGCACACACGCACACACTCTTTCTTTCCCATATACAACACACATACTCTCTCCCATACATACAATTTCTCCCGCTCCCATACACACACTCTCTCTCTCTCCCATACACACACTCTCTCTCTCCCATACACACACTTTCTCACTCTCTCCAATACACACACATGGGACAGGGGGGGGGGAGGAGGAAGAGAGAAAAGGCCGGAGACCAAGTAGGCGGCTCCCCACCAGGAGCCAGCCGCGACATGCACCACCACCACTGCCCCGCTCTCCCCCCCCCCCCCACCCCAATCTCCTGCCCCACACGGGCAGCCACAGGAGCGCCGGGGACCGGGGAGAAGAACACCCTGGCACCACCACTGCCTCGCTCCCCCACCCCTCTCCCACCCGCGCGGGCAGCCAAGGAAGGACCGGGGGGAAGGAACACCCCTGCACCACCACCACTGCCTCGCTTTTCCAATCGCCATGTCCACACCCTGATGGGATTCCCCCAAAGTACTGAGGTGCTCCTGGGCACTCAAACTCTGTGGTGTCCACAAGAGCCAACCCACCCAATGTGTGCGACAGCGCTGCCCACAGTAAATGAAAGTGTAATTCTTGGTGCTGTACCTGCCCATGTGCTCCAGCATGGGGGTATGGCTGAAAAGCAAAAGGGATCCACTGATCCAGTGACGTCGTCGTCAGCGAAACCTCCGCCTCTGCGTGGGTGGGTTCCAGCTGGATGGTCCCATCATCAAGAGAGTCTCTATTGGTGTGGTGGTCTGGTCCCAGATTGCTAGGCTGCTGCTGCTTCCTGGCTGTTTCCCTCACACTTGGCACTACAGGGGCAGTGTTTGTCCCTGTAGCAGCCACAAACTTGCAGAGGAGTCGAGGCCTAGCATGGGCCTATAGAGGATCACTGACACCCTGCACAGACAACCTCACCTCCCTGTGTCCCAGCTCTGACTGGCATGGCTCACAACGCACCAAATGTAACAATTATGTGGAGCAGGGGAATGCTGCTGCTCTATTGGCTGTACTGGGTCATGTGGTATTGCAGCCTGAGTGGCTGCTGGGAACTATGGTTCTCCTGCGGGGGCTTGTCTCCTAATGGCCGCCGCATGCGTTTGCACTGCGCATGTGCGCGGAGTCCCAAGATGGCTGCCACAACTATTGGGCCTACTGCGCTTGCGCACAATCCAAGATGGCAGCCCATATATAATTACAAAGTGTATCAACAAATACATTTCATGCAAAAACACATATTAAAAGAGAATAAAAAGTTTACACGCATTTGCTAAAACAAGTGTTGAGAATATAGAATATGCACAGAAAGAATGACCTAGGCGCAAAAATAGGACAAAGAACGTGACATAGAGTAATATGTCCTAGCACACAATTGACTATTTCTCAAGGTAAGTATTGAACTCACATTTCAATTTATTTAAACTTGATTTTCTCCAAAACAGGATAGGAACCTGTAGCCACACTGGAACTGGAACTGGTGTCTCTGTGCGGCATGGTCCTCATTCTCCTCTGACGTCACACTTGAAACCTCCCAACAAAGGGACATGTGTGGGTGGGGTGGGGAAAACATTACTACATGTAGATCCTCACAATTTATTAAAAGGTAATAAAGTAATGCACTCACATGAAAGTTAAAAACTGTGAGGATTCGCCATTCCAGTGGTTCTGTCCCCTTAACCCTCACCTGTCCATCCGGATCTAGTGGCACTCAAGGAGGGCATGTCAGTTGTGGTTCACATGCACGTTGCGTGGGCAGTGCATGGGTTCCGTCTGTCTCCGCGGTTCCTGTGTCCAGGGGGTGTGCTTCCCCCGGCGGCATTGACGTGCGACGCATGCGCATTGTGCACTCTCCCCGGCATCCTGTGATCGCCGCCCCTCGAGCTGCCCCCGCTTTGATGTCAGAATTACGCAGCACGGCGGTCAAACACGCTCCTCCCTTCCCTCCTCGGGCCCCGCCTCTGGTCTCCGCCCCCGCACTGATGCGGGTAGCGTGATGCACATGAATGGCGCCGACCAGGTCGCAAGCTTGATGCACGGGTTACGCTCTTGAGAGGTCTTCAACCTCCAGATGGTCCCACCCCACTCCTAATCGACTGGTCAATAGGATGCACCTGCACGAACCAGCAGCCTATCAGTGAGGGCACCTCCACTTCCTGCTTGTCTCCCATTGGAGGGAGGTCCTATATACCTTGTCAGTACTCTCCTGCATTGCCGAGCATAACTCTAGTTTTGTGATGTTGTATCTCTCTGCATCCTGCCTTGCCTGACTCCTACGTTGCTGCCTGACCCTGCCTTGGACCTTGAACATTCTGATACTCTCCTGCACTGACCCTGGCTTTGGAATACAATGATCCTTCTCTCTCTTGCACTGACCCTGGCTTTGGCTTTACGATGACTCTGCTTTCTCCAATCCTGACCCCGGCCACGTACCCCAACAATCCGATACTCTCCACTCCTAGTCCCTGCAAGTACCACATTTACGCTGTCCTCCAAAACCCTGACCCGGATTGCAAGACTATCCTACACTCTAGACGCGCCCTTGAGGTTGTGGTCAGTGTTCTATACCAATCCCTACCTCAGCCCTGCAGTCGCACCTCGTTTGTGGTTAGCTACAAATTACAAAAACACCATCTTATTCAGGGAGTGCTTTACTTTAACTTTGATGTAAGTGCTTTACTTTTTTACCTTTTTAATAAATTGTGAGGATCTACACATGTCCTTGAGAGAAACAGGTATCACAACAGGGGTGTTTAGAGCTCTGGCACCTTCTGCTCCCCCACCCCCTTGGGGGAGTGGGGTAAATACCTTACCTCTGGCTCTCTCTGGGAGTCAGGGAAGAGTTTGGACTGCCTTGGTGCCCTAGGCCAGGGGTGGAAGTTTAGGGACCATCTGGAGGTTGAAGACCTAATAAGATCCAGTATATGCTGTATGCTGTGGGAAGAATACAGTTCCAGTTGTTATAAAATATACTCCTGTCAGGTGTGCAATCTATCTGGGGGAGTAGTGTAAGTTCTCCTGTAGGGATTGTCTCCACATCCCTGGAGCCTGCAAGAGATGGAGGTGCTGACACCATGAGGAAGAACCAGTTAATACCCAGAAGCCTGTCCTGATGTCCCCAAAATCACAGACGACCACTCAGTGTCCTGTAAGCCAGCAGGTAACCACCACTTGACACAGTGTAGTGGCACAATCTCCAAGAGGGTGGGCAAAACACCACTACATGTAGATCCTCAAAATGTATTAAAAGGTAAAAAAAAGTAATGCACTTACATAAAAGATAAAAACATCATCTTATTCAGAGAGTGCTTTGTTTTTAACTTTGATGTACAGTAAGTGCATTACTTTTTTTACCATTTAATAAATTGTGTGGATCTATACATGTCCATGTCTCTTTGTTTATGAAGTTTCAGGTGTGAAGTCAGGGGAGAGTAAGGACCATTTCTGCACAGAGACACCAGTTCCAGTTTGGCTACAGGTTCCTATCATGCATGCTGCAGTTCCAATGTTTTGGAGAAATGCAAGTTTAAATAAATTGAAATATGAGTACAATACTTACCTTGAGAAATAGTCAATTGTGTGCTTGGACGTATTACTCTATGTCCTGTTCTTTGTCCTATTTTTGTTCATACTGTAGGTCATTCTTTCTGTGTCTATCTATATGTGTGTGTGTATAGGTATCGCTCTCCCTCCCTTGCTCTCACTTCAGTGATCCACATTTATTATATTTAGAATTCAAACTCCTTCAAAATGTTGGGAACTCCCCCTCATATCAGGTTTTTTTTACACATGAGTGCATCCATCCTGCTCAGAAAGCAGGGACAACACTGCACATGCTGAATTTAGAACTGGAAGAATCAGTAAATCTACTGCATATATTTCCAAAGAAAACGAAACAAGCTTCTCACACCAACTGAGTTGGTCTATTTTTATATACAGTATAAGAGTAAATGGAAAACATGGTCATAAGCCATTTTTGTTCTGCCAAAGTAATTTACAGGTTTAGAAATGAGTTGGCTTAGTACCACAACATAAAACATACAGTACTATTGTAAGTCTTACTGTGCAGAGATGCCCTTCAGGTAAACTATGTACCAAAGTGGGTGGGTTTTTGATACAATATATAATATAATACTTTGAATTATTTAGTGAGATGTTTTGGATCATACTAATCCTTTGTTGTTGACTGAACTGAGAAGAGGAGTTTAATCACTGCCCAAAATTGTCAGCAGTGTTGACAATTATCCAAGAAGGAAAGGCCCATATTCTGTAAGCGCAGATAACCTGCTATTGCACGAAAAGCTCCATTGACTTTAATGGGGCTTTTCATGCAATAGCACGTTATCTGCACTATCACACTTTACAGAATAAGGGCCATAGACTCCAATTGGTGGAATGAACGCAATAAGCACCCTGCAGAGAGCTCCAGTATAAAGACACTATAAATAAGGTATAATTGTGTGCCTAAACCTTAACCATGTTCCCTTTGGAGCTATCCCAGGGATGTAAACCCTGATGCATAAACAAAAAAAAAAAAAAACAGTAAAACAATTACACAGCATAGTAACATTTGCAGAAAATAAGAAGTGTTAACTATTTAATGTGGCAGTCCCTCTAAGACCAAAATATGATAAAAGAAGTGAGCTATTTAAGCAGTTACATCTCGGTTACAAATATTATCCCATTCAGAGGCCTTGGAGAAAATTAGTTTGTGCCTAATTTTCAAAGATGCAAAAACAGTAACATTTTTGTTTTAAGAAAGGTGTCAGTACATGTGGTTCAGGAAACGAATTAGATCATAAAATTATTTACAAAGTGTGTTATTTTGGTCAGCTACCAAGGATTGCCCCTTTAAAGCTTGAGGGGCCAGCAATTGATATCCTTACAATGCCTGTTCGCCCCTTTGGCACTGAACTAGTTATGCTTAATTATGATTGTTCCATCTGTGTCTCTAAAATGAGACTGTTAATTGGCATTCTAATCTTAATTCACAGACACACTGTGAGGTGTGAAACTAAAGAATTTTAAAGTTATTATGCAAGACATGGTAAAAATAAAGCCTTCAGTTACATGTGATTACAGCTATTGGAAGGTGATAAGAATTTGCTTAAAAGTCCTAAAAAGCATCAAGAACTGACTATGAATTCATGAGCAAAATTATACTGCTCTGTAACTTTCTGTATCATGTACATTTTGGTTTACTTGTGTACTTTAGCTTATTATAACTATGTATGTTTCAGTCTTTCAGAATTATTTCTAGACTCTAGAAACTGTAAGGTCATTTTGGAGCTAGACCAACATTAACCTTTTTTCTGACAAGTTTAGTTGCCACCTGTGTGGCCAAGCAAATTTTCAAAATATCCCTATACGTTTGTTGAACCATGATTACTGTGAATTACTTTCTATGTCCCTAATACCAAACTATAGGGTAGATCCACAAAGCTCCATTAAATCAGGTCCATTAACATCACGTTACCCAAGTTAGCTGACGTTAGCTTCCCTGAATTTAACAGAGATCAACAAAGATAACTTTATGCAAAAATAACGTCTGTTATAGTCCTTATTAGCGTAGGAGTACCGTATGTTAAGATGCTTGCACATGTTTGTGCATTAAATGTATTAACGCCAAGGTACTCATTGATATCTACTAACATGTTTATGCGTTAAACCACAGTTCTACACGTGCAATATCATTTCTCGCATCCTCGATACAAAAGCACATTCTCTTTAACATCTAATACAATCCATGTTCTAGGAATATATTAGAGCATTAGCCTTATCATGTGCGCTATGTCACAGACAAGTTCAATCAAGTATATATATATATCTATATATATCTATATATATCTATATATATATATATATATATATATATATATATATATACATAGTGGTTGACAAATCAGCAAAAAATCTACTCGCCACACAAAAAATCTACTCGCCACCTAGTACCAAACGTGTGCTGCTTGGGCCAATATTTACTCGCCCGGGGGTTAAATCCACTCGCCCGGGGCGAGCAAATGTATAGGTTTGTCGATCACTGTATATATATATAAGAAGCAAGGGCAGTTGGCACACTGTAAACTGATGATCCACTGATGCTTATCCCATATGCACACATGAACAAATGAATTTACCAGATGTAGGTCCGGAAAACAGAGACAGCACACAGCCAGGGAAGTCCAAAAACACTGTATTCATGAGAAATACATGGCACTGCATCCAACGTTTCGGTCATCCAAATGTGACCTTCCTCAGGGACAGTTGGATGCAGTGCCATGTATTTCTCATGAATACAGTGTTTTTGGACTTCCCTGGCTGTGTGCTGTCTCTGTTTTCTGGACCTACATCTGGTAAATTCATTTGTTTTATATATATATATATATATATATATATATATATATATATATATATATATATATATAAATATATATATATCCCTTAATTAATGACTGTTACTCACATCTCATACCTAGGCTATACAAGTAAGGTGTCCCAGCCAGCAGATAGTGATTCTTCTAGCCAGACAGGCATGATTAGGTTGTTCATGTTCACTCCTGAACAACTTGATTTGCTCATAAATGGCATAGTTGATAACTATGCCAAGTTATTTGGTGAGATGTGTTATTGCCCATTCAGCTCTGAGAAAAATGGAATCTGCAATAACATTCTGGGATCCATAAACAGTCTAGGCCATGCTGTCAGTATCACTATCAGTATCAGTATTAAAAGCAGGCCAAAGCCAGTATCATAGTTACCTTACTGTAGAGGTAAACTGTGGGTGCACAAATTCCCTGGTGTGAATATAATAAAACATACACCCCAGTGTCAGTCTGCACATCACCCTCTATTGAAGATTAGGTGAATGTATAAGGCTGTATGGAAATAAATATGTGTAATTTTTATTATGTTCACATCAGGGAATTTGTGCACCCACAGGTTATCTCTACAGTTTGGCAACTATGAAACTGGCTTTGGCCTGCTTTTTATTGCACTATTCACAAAAGCATATGCTTTATTTAACGCCTTCTGGGCGTTCTCACATTTTTCACTAGTCCATGGGACAATAATGACATATATCCAGTGTAGGTACCTGCAAAATTTGGTTATGGCTTGATGTGGCTTGCAGGCTTATAACGCTTTGGCCAAAGGGTTTAACAAAATAACCCTTATTCATGAAATCACTATTTTATTTAAGCCTAATTTGTAGGAGCGCAGGAATTGTTCTTTTTGTTATTCTCTATGTAATATGTAGTCTATCAAAGATAATAGAACTGACTGGAATTTTTTTTTAAATGCATACCAGTACATACTAATGCAAGAAGCCTGGTTGATAAAATGGGGGAGCTTGAATGTATAGCCATAAGAGAGCAGTATGATATAATAGGCATTACTGAAACATAGAGGGATGAAGCTCATGACTAGGCAGTTAATTTAGAGGGTTATTCCCATTTTCGGAAGGATCAAGCAAATAGAAGTGGGTGTAGAGTATGTTTACATGTTAAACCAGATCTAAAACTTATTTTGTATGTATATATGTATGTCTTTATTATATAGCATCATTAATGTACATACTGTAGTGCCGACGGATATTCTAAAACAAACCAGTGGCAATTACCAAAAAGACCCAGGTACATGCTGGGTACATGCTGGGTACATGCTGCAACATTTCAGTGACATTTCTGCAGAGACTAATGGCCCATCAGATTAATAGCGGGGGTCACTGGCAGTCCCATTCAAACTGGATGGGACTGCCAGGGACCCCTGCTGTGTTAATCCGATGGGCCATTAGCCTCTGCAGAAATGTCACTAAAATGTACCCAGCATGTACCCAGCATGTACCTGGCTAGTTTAAGGCAAGTTTTAGAATACTCGTTGGCTCTTCTGTAGCACTTCACAGCAGTAATATATGTGACAATCATATCAATAAAAAATAATATAAATAACACATTAAGGGGAGAAGTGCTTCAGACATAAAAGAAACATTTAGGAAAAGGAGTCCCTGCACCAAAGAGCTAACAATCTAATTTGTTGGTAGGAAGAACATACAGAGACAGTAGGAAGGCATTCTTGTACGTGTTTCTGCAAGGGGGCCAAGATTAATGTATGAGGTCTATAGTAGCAGCCATGGAGCTACTCATATGCTTCCTTAAGTAGGTGTGTTTTGTGGTGGGTCTTAAATGTGGATAGAGAGGGAGCTAGTCAGATATTGAGGGGAAGGGCATTCCACAGGTGTGGGGCAGTCAGTGAGAAGGGTTTAAGGCGGCAGAGGGCTTTAGATACAAAAGGGGTAGAGAAGACATTCTTGAGCAGAACGCAAGAGTCGGGATGGTTTACAGTATAGCGAGAAAATAGGGCTGAAATGTACTGTAAGGAGGAGCAGAAGAGTGAAAAGCTTTAAAAGTGAGGAGGAGAATTGAGTGTGTGATTTGATAGCAGGAGAGAGATTTCAGCAGGGGGGATGCTGTGACAGATTTTGGAAATAGCAGAGTGATTCTGACAGCAGCATTTAGGATAGATTGTAGGGGAGACAAGTGAGAGGCAGGAAGTCCAGACAGCAGGAGGTTACAGTAGTCGAGATGGGAGAGAAGAGGGTCTGTGTCAAAGATTTTGGAGTCGAGAAGAGGAAAGGACATATCTTAGTAATATTTCAGAGGAAAAAATTACAGTTTTTTGCTACATTTTAAACGTGAGAAGAGAATATGAGAGAGGAGTCGCGTGTGACCCACAGGCAGTGTGCTTGGGCTACTGGGTGAATGATAGTACCTCCAACAGTAACGTGGTAGGAGGAAAGAGGACCAGGTTTTGGAGAAAGTATGAGGAGCTCTGTTTTTGCCATGTTAATTTTAAGTTGTGGAGGGCCATCCAGTATGATATAGCCCAGAGATATTCAGAAACTTTAGTCTTACAGCAGGTGTAAGGTCAGTGTTAGAAAAGTAAATTTGTGTGTCATCAGCAACGAGGTGATATTTGAACCCAAGATATGTGATTAGGTCACCTATAGAGAGTGTGTACAGAGAAAAAAGAGAAGACGCCCCAGGTCAGAGCCCTGGGTACCCCCACAGAGTGATCGATAAAGGAGGAGGTGTAAGAAAAAGAGACACTGAAAGCTCAATGGGAGAGGTAAGAGGAGATCCAGGATAGAGCTTTTTTACAAATGCCAAGATTATGGAGAATGTGAAAGAGAAAAGGGTGGTCCACAGTATCAAATGCTGCAGAGAGGTCGAGTAATATGAGCAGAGTGTAATGACCTCTGTCTTTGGCACCATGGAGGTTATTAGTTATTTTAGTGGGGGCTGTATCAGTGGAGTGAGCAATGTGGAAGCCAGATTGTAGAAGGTCTAGGAGAGAATAGGTGTTGAGAAAGTAGAGCAAGCGAGAGAATACAAGATGTCCAAGGAATTTAGAGGCAAAAGGCAAGAGGGAAACAGGTTGATAGATAGAAAGACAGGTAGGGTCAAGCTTGCTGTTTTTGAGTAATGGTATAACTGTTGCATGTTTGAAGAAAGACGGAAAGTTACTTTACCAAAGTAGAGATAGGAGTTAAAAATGTGTGTGAGCGTAGGGATTATAGTAGGAGCAAGAGGTTTTAGGAGATGAGAGGGAATGGGGTCAAGAGGGCAGGTGGTAGAGGGAGAAGAGGAGATCCTCTGTGACAGTGACAAAAGAGTCAATGAATGCAGCAGTAGAGTTAGGAAGAGGTGTAGGATGGGAGGAGGATACAGAGGAGATGGCCTCCTCTGTGACAGTGGCAAAAGAGTCAATGAATGCAGCAGTAGAGTTAGGAAGAGGTGTAGGATGGGAGGAGGATACAGAGGAGATGGCCTGATGTACAGTATGGATTCCACCTTTGCCTTGAAATAGTCGGCAAAGTCCTGAGGTGAGATGGAGGAAGAAGAACAGGCAGAAGAGGTTGGTCTGAGTAGGATGTCAAAGACAGAGAAGAGTCAGCATGGATTAGATTTATGCGTTTAATTAGTGAAGACAAGTAGGTTTGTTTAGTTTGCGAGAGGGCAGAGTTGAAACAGGATAGCATACATTTGTAATGAAGGAAGTCTGAGAGAGTGTGAGATTTCCTCCAGAGGCGTTCAGAGGAACAAGTGCAGGAACTATATTAAAGAACAATGTGTTAACTGAGGAAGATGTTCATAGGCAGCTTAATAAAATTAAAGTATAGAAGGCACCTGGCCCTGATGGCATACATCCAAAAGTTCTTAAGGAGCTAAGATTAGTAATAGCCAAACCATTACATTTTATATTCAAGGACTCCATTTCCACAGGCTCAATATCACAAGATTGGCTTAAAGCAAACATGGTGCCTAAATTTAAAAATGGAACAAAAGATGCAGCGGCCGTTAGCCGAACATTTCACGATTTGTATTCCTGGGCATACCCAGGTCGTGTCGCATGATCTCTTCAAACTTTCCCGCGTTAAGACGCTTGTTTACTAGTTTTTTTACACATTTATGCGCATGCGTGTATGTCAAATTGGAACCTGGTTTAAACGCATATGCGTGTCATCACATTTATGCGCATGAGTGCATGTCAAATTGGAACCTTGTTGAAACGAATATGCGTGTCATCACATTTATGCGCATGCGTGTATGTCAAATTGGAACCTGGTTGAAACGCATATGCGTGTCATCACATTTATTCGCATGCTTGTTTGTCAAATTGTAACCTGGTTTAAACGCATATGCGTGCCATCACATTTATGCACATTAGTGTATGTAATTTCCTCACAGAGTCGCTAGATACTGTATCTGTTAGACACAATCATTTTTGACTAAACCACCTGTGCTCAATCAGGGATATGCTTAAAACCTGCACTGTTGGGGTTCCTTGAAGACTGGCTTTTGGAACCACTGTGCTAGACAGTAGTACAGTACTGTTAGTGTATCTAGATAGTAAAAAACACTTTTAATTTAATATATTGTATTTATTTGTTATTATTTATTTTATTTCCTAGATTTATATATTATTTTGTACATACTGTATTCTGTACATTTTATCAATGTAAAATTTTTATATATATTTTAATGCCCAAAGAATTTTAGGTATACAGTAGTACTACTGTAAGTTTACAGATAGTAAAAACATGAACACCCAAAAAAGCATATTTAAAGAATGAAAGGTTTTATTTGTACAAGGGAATATTCAAAATTTACAATCCTGTCTTTTTCTTCTTGATAATGGCAGCTGCTTCTTGGACATCTTGGTCTGGAAAGACAGAGACAATATTCTATATTATTAATCGTGCCGTAAATTATGGTTAAAGTATGCCTACATCTTCTATAGAGTATACAGCAGGATGATCTACTGTACTGCTGCGGCACAGTTTATTCGAGCATTTGCCCGTTCTGTGCCGCAGCAGTAGCCTGGCGCGCGCCCGAGTGTGACGGGCGCGCGCCGAAGCAGCGGAAGAGCGCCCTCCGATCGGGGCGCTCTCCCTACCGCTGCCGGGTCCGCCGGGTCCCCCGGAACCCCCTGCCGCTGTCCCGCGATCGCGGGACACCAGGGCTCCCTCGGGGAGCCCTTGGACACGCGTGCAGGGGGCGCAGGCTCCCGATGACGCGTGACCGCGCGTCTATGACGCGCGGCACGCCGAGGGGCGGCCACTAGCAAGCCGGGAAATCTCCCGGCTTGCGGATCTGGCCGCACTGCGATAAAGTGTGTCGCCAGTGTACGCTAAAATCAAATTGTATCCAACAAAATGATGCATGCTAACAATAAGCATTAAGTTTTGCTAGAGGTTTACATTAGGTTTTGTAGGGTTTGGGGGGGAGGGAAGGGATTTGCTATGCATGGATTAGAGCACTGCGTTTTACCTGACAGTATTGTTGTGAGGATTCCTGCACCAAGGGGGGGGGGGGGGGGGTTCCTGCAGGGTGTCTTCGCCCAGCTCGAGACATGAAAAACAGAAATAGAAAAACATTATTATACCATGCCACCAGTACAGTTCATTGTTAAACAGTATATTCTATTTTCTGAGGGGGGAGAGGGGGGTTGGAGGCGTCAAATCATGCATTGCATGTGCTACTGTACTGTAGTACAGTAGGACTAGAAGTTTACAGTACATTAGGTTTTGGGGGATTTGGGGGGAGGGAAGGGATTTGTTATGCATGGATTGGAGCACTGTGTCTTAACTGGCAGTATTGTTGTGAGATTTTCCTTCACCAAGAGTGGTGGTGTGGTGGGGGGGGGGGGGGGGGTCCTGCAGGGTGTCTTCGCCCAGCTCCAAACATGCAAAATACTAAACAGAAATAGAAAAAAGCATGAACAGTCCATTGTTAAACTGTACAATTGAAAAAAAAAATTAAACCATGAAACAATTTAAAACAATCAACTATCTTTTGACAGTATTTAGATTAAAAACATTATCAGTCATCAAAAAATTTGATGGGGCTCCAGGGAAGAACCCTTGTATGCATCAGAAGGCCATTGATGCTGTCTCTCACATTTCTAGCAATACCAGTGGTAACATTAAAATAGTGCTTCACTTCTTCCATAATTGGATTCCTTAAATTTGCAGGAAGAGCCTTCTTGTCTTTGTTGCTGTGAAAATGTACATTGTGGGTCCACTCGCTGTACAGCTCAATGCACACGTGGTGTTTAAAGATGAACTGGGCATATTTCTATTGTAGACAAACACATCTGATCTTGAATTTATCCTGGACGCTCTGGGGCAGTTCTCTCAGCATGATGTCTTGGAGCTGTACAATCCTGGGTACTAGAGCTGGTGTGCTTCTGGCAACAGGTGGAGGTAGATGGTCTGGGATGATGGTTTCCTCCTGTCGTGGCCTTACCGGGGTTGTCATCTCCTCCAACACAAGGACATACATGTATTCTGCGGACGGAGGGGGTGAGCGTAAGGGGGCCCAGGGTGTGCTTGGTGTTGGCACCGTGAAGGTCATATTCAGGGATTAAGAGGGTGCACAGGGGTGGGGGGGGGGGGCGGTATGCGGTTCCTCCATGGGAGAATAAGGCGCCTCCAGGCCACCCTCCTGCTCCTGCGTCGGACATACAGGGGCAGGGACTCCAAGCAAAGAATAGATCCCCAAGATGTTCCTCTCAATCTTATCCATACGAACACCCATATTCTCCATGGCCACCAAAAGACACTCCATCTTGGCCTCCATTTGGTCCCTGTATTGCTCTTATGAGTTGTCAGTGATGTTGACACCACTGAAAACATTCAGCATGTGGGCGAACAAACTGAATCTGGTGCAAGGAGTGCTGGGTGTTGGAGCAAGTGAGCTGGGGTTTTCTGGACGAGCATCGGCATTGATGGGTGCTGGAGCAGGTGAGCTGGGGTTTTCCGGACGAGCATCGGCATTGATGGGTGCTGAAGCAGGTGAGCTGAGGTTTTCCTGATGAGAATCGGGAGCACTTACATGTAAGGGGCCCGTCCAAACAGGTTTTGCGAAGTTGATTTTGGCTCTGTTCTTCTTCACATAATAAGGAGGGGTTTATTTGCCTTTAGAGTCTTTGGAACCTTTTTTTTATTCTCTTTTGGCTTTGGCTTTGGCTTGGAAACAGCTTCCGCCTTTCGCTTTCTCGTGGTTGGCACAGCAGAAGAAAGCAGTTTCCTGTGTCTGTAGAATCGGGGTAGAGCAATAAAAGAAGATGGAAGAATGCACAATGCAGTATCTGGACAAGAGCAAGTTCAGATAGAGATCAGCGTATGGGAGACTAGGCAATTTATGTCCCTTTTGTGCACTGAGCTCCCATTTGAATTATTTGTCAGGCATGGACACGAGCTTCAGGAGTTAAAAGTTGGCCATCTCATTGTATAAATACACCATTACTTCTGTTGATTCAATACACATTTGAATACACATCAAATACACATATTGAATATACATTCCTCTGTGCTTGATTTATTTTCTAAAGCTGCGATGCAGAGGAAATTTGTTTCAAAGAATCTCAGCATAAGGACACAGAATTTTACAGATCCAACGCTGGTTATGTAATTCGGCCTCATTTTAGCAAAAAGCTCTATCAGTTATTATGCCAATGGTATTGCAAAAGGTGTAAAACGGAGTCCACCGTCACAACAGAGTAAGTATTTTTGTATTCATTACTGTATGTAATTACTGTATTACGTGTATAAACTGAATTTTAGAAGAAAATATCAAATGTTTTTTTTGGGCTTGAGATGCTTATAAAATAATGTACTGTATTGTACTGTATTACTCTAAAAACATCTTGCCCATCAAAATGCATTTGTGTGTTTACTTTATTCCTTGCAATTATTGTAGAATACTGTATACAGTACTGTACAGTAGGTAATGTATTTGTGATGACTTAATTTTGAGCCTACTCTAACAAATTGTTCTCTTTTCCTTTACACTGTAGGACGAAAAAGTGTCTGGTGGACGAAATCAGCGAGGCAAATGATGAGCAATGTGCAGCAAGAGTCAAGACTACTCTAGAGAACACTCATAATATCACAGTATCTGAGACAAGCATCAGGCAGATGGGACGCCAATTGGGATGGAAATATGGACATGTATAGTAAGTGTCTTACTGTAACAAAGTACAGTACTGTACTGTATATTGCATATAGTACTAAATAAAGTACACTATACAGTAGTAATAACCCACGCAAATACTTTATAGTACAGTATAGTAATATAGTTCAGTATATTGTAATAATACTATACCGTATGCAGAGTGCTGTGCCGTACAGTAGTTACAGTAGGACAGTACAGGTAAAGTGTTGTACAGTACACTACTGTACTGTTCAGTAGGTAAAAGTGTGGTTTTACAGTACCTGTAACATTCTTCCTTCTCATTACAAAGCATATCCAATGATAAGAGATGCCAACAAGGTGAAGAGAGTGGAGCAAGCATAGGCATGGATCGAAAGTGGCAAGACTTTTCAGGATGTCATCTTTTCTGATGAGACAACTGTAGCCCTTGAGAGATTTGCCACATTTGCATTCCACAAAAAAGATGCCTATCTCTGAAGCCGCGGCCCAAGCACCCACTGAAGATGCATGTGCGGGGTGCGATCTCTAGACATTGACCGGTATGCATAATCATATTTGAGGGTAAAATAATGCACAAAGTCACATGCTGTAGCCTTATACACTGTACAACTGTAGTGTATTTTGTACCCTAATGTTAAATGTTTCCTCTACTGTTCCAGGAATCATGGATAAAGTATTTTTCCAAGAAGGAATAGTCCACCAGATTGTTGAATACATTATGCATGATTTCCAATCTGGTCACCATTTCTCACAGGACATGACCCTACACATACCACCTCTATTGCCTATTTTCTTTTGAGCGGTATCAACTGGGTAAAGACGCCACCGGAGTAAGTGCTCCAGTGTATATTAACTTTTTCTCATTGTTTTAAACTGTTCAAATAATTCGCCATTTTTGATCCCACTCCCATTCCTGATCACCAGATTTGAACCTCATCGAACTGGTGTGGCATGAGCTGAAGGATTTAATATGAAAGGTTGTTAAACCGCCCATAAAGGAGGAATTAACACAAGAAATTATTAGATTCTGGAGCGACATACTCACAGTAGACAAATGCAACAACTACTGTCGCGGCCGAGTTTATTCTAACTTTTGCCTGGTCTCGGCCGCGACAGAAACCGGGCGCACGCCGGGGTGTCTCGTGCGCGCGCCGGAGCCTCGGAGGATCGGTCCTCCGATCGAGGCACCCCCCTCCCCTCTCCGGGTCCACCGGGACCCCCGGAGCACCCCACCGCCATCCCCCACATTAGAGGACACCAGGGCTCCCTTTGGGGAGCCCTGGGCACGCGCGCATGGCGCGCACGCACCCAATGAAGCATGACCGCGCATCGGTGACACGCGGCACGCCGAGGGGATTCGTTTAGAAAGCCGGGAAACCTCCCGGCTTGCAGCTCTAGCCGATGTAAAATAAAACGTGTCGCCTCTGTATATAAATCATATTGCCAGTGTTTTGCCCGTTCTTTTACAGCATAAAGGGAGTGCCACCGGAATGAGTAAGGTACTTTACTGTACTGTAGTGAAGTCTGTGCTTACTGTACTCTCCATTTTCTAGATATATTATCCATGTGTATTAGACATGTATTAGACATGTATGTACAGTCTTACCTATTATAGTTATATACATTATCTATAGTACTGTATGGTTATACTGGCATTGTTAAATGGTATGGTTAAATGAACTGTATGCAAAACAGACCAAGCCTAGCAAACGGGGAAGGTTTTCAATAGTACAGGTACAGTATACCGTAAACTCCCCACCCCAAAAATAAAAATGAGAGTACTATATGCCACCTCATTGTAAGGAATCGGGGGTCACAGTGTGACTCCCCCTTACCACATGCGGGTCCAGCTGCTCCCGCTGTGTGTCCCCTTTGCCGGTACCCCAGCTGGTCCGCCGCTGCTCTGCACGCAGCGTGTAAACATGCGGCTGCCATTAAACCTGAACGCGCGCTCTCCAGCTTTACAGAGCGCGCATCAGGCAGTTATAATTTATTCACCCCTCTGGGGTTAAGACCACACCCCTGGCAATCGCGTGGCTCACGGCCGAATCCCCCTGCCTCTCAGCTGTTCTGAAAACACCTTCATCAGCACAACCAACCCAGTGCTGCTCCATGCTCTCCGCCAGGCCTGCCTCCACTCCCTATTGCTCAGCCAGCCTTTATAGTCCCTGTTCTCCCTGTTGAACATCGCTCTGCATAGTCTTTGCTAGTGGATGTGTACTTTGATTGTCTCTTCGTTACAGTGCTACTCAGGTTCTGACCCCGTCTTCCTCCTGACTACGCTGCTTCTCTCGTCCCTCGAACTCGGCTTGTTCCTCGACCTCCTGGATCACTCTACTCCCTGACCTCGGCAACGGCAACCACTTCGGCTCTTCTATCCTCCGGAACTGGCAAGTACTATAGCTATAGTCTCCTGGCCTGGCAACGCAAATACCACATTCCGGCCACGCTCCTTCTGCTGTGGGTGTGTGTATAGTTACGTCCCACCTCAGTGGTAGGAACGGGTGTGGTCTGCGGGCAGCACTGCCGTAACACTCTTATAGAAATAAAAAGTAAGTGATTTTAAGAATGTATAATATAAAAAACCAGGCATTGCACAATGTTTTCTTCAAATGACTAATTTATTAATCCCTTGTTTAGAAGAAAAGAAAAAAAAAGGCAAAAACGTTTCTTTTTTTTTTTTTTTCTTTCATACTTGACATTCACACTGGTAGTGAAAGCATTTTGGCCAAATCCCCATGAAGGACTTATCACACATATGCATGCGTGTTAAACCGCACGGAGAACAATAATGAATTGGACGGGGGAGGTGTCAATAAGTAGTTGAATGCATTTTGCTTTATGACAGGGGGGAGGGGAAGGTGCAACTTTACTGCATACTGTAGTTCAAAGAAATCATTTGATCAGTTTTACAATCCGTTCTCACAAAAGTACAGGCAGTCCTCATTTATCCAACACAATGCGTTACTCAAAATGGCGTTGGATATCGAAACGTTGTAAAGTGAAACACGTTTTCCCGTAGGAACACTGTTTAAATGAAAGGTTCCATTCCTGAATGCATTTTAAATGCTAAAATACACAAAATATTTTACGCATACAATAAGATATGCAGCACACGCATAAATTATATAGTGCATATACTTTATTATATGTATATAATATAACATAATATATAATATAATATAAAAATATAATATATAATATAGTATAATATAGTATAATATAGTATAATATATATATTATATACACTAACAACTCTGTAAAGCATCGTAAGAGCATTAGATAAGCCGTTTTGGCATTGTAAAAATGAACATAGGTATGCATTGCATAGCATTGGATAAGCCATTCGTTGTAAAGCGAAGCGTTGTTAAACGAGGATTGCCTGTACAATCAAAATTACACTGTCACTTTAAATTTTTATCCTTGTTGAATTTTTAAATCAGATTCACAATGCGCAAGCAACGTTTTAAAAAAGCGATATTAGAGTTCCATTGAACATGCTCCTTATCTTTTGCCGCTTGATGTCAAAGTTTATTTTCTGGGGAAAAAAAATGATGCTATTATTTCCGGTATTGCGCATGCATCAAGTCACAACATTGGGAATTATAGCAGCAGTTCAAGCAATATCCTGCGTGTGTTTTTTTAATTAAATCAGTTCTGTACGATGAGAACAAACTTCTGATAGGCTCTGGCTCTTGAGCCTCGCCCTCTCCCTAGCAATCCACCAATTGTATCTACTGTAGTAACTGCTCAGTCAATCATGTTGCAGGACTACATTTTCTATAATTCTGTGCAAGAATTAAATAAAATAACCCTGAGCAAAGCGATTGATTACAGGAGAACGGACCGATCTGCAGCTTACAGTAGCTAATCACTTGTCTGTGTGCATATTGTATTGATGTACATACTGCATTATTTAAAAAAAAAAGAATATATATTTTTTTTTAAACGGCAGCATGAACTGCAGCTTTAAACTTAATACAGTACTATACATTATATTTACCTTTATTATAAACTTTGCCAAACGGGTGGAGATGAGCCACTGACACTATATTTGACAAGTGACAGCTGGCCTGCTACACCTGTATTTGATAGCTGATGATGCTGGTAATCATGTTGGTACACGTAAGCATGCTGGTACGTGTAATCTGGTTGGGAATCAGGCTGGAAATATTGCAGGTATTCCGGCGGGGACAGGTAGCAAGGATTGCTGTTCACCAGATTTTACTGATGGTCGGACAGTTATTGTAAGCCGGTGCTGGTGCTGGTGCTTGTGCCGGTGCTGGTGCTGGCGCCGGCACATTGCTGGATTGGGATAGACGAATCTTATATGGATTAAACCCGACCTTGCTCCTTTTGCAGTTGCAATGATCAAACATATTGTTAAAATCTGGGATCACACACCAATACCCTCCTCTATCTCCGGGAGTAGTGGCAATGAGAAAAAAAACAATGATCGTTAGTTAAGGTTTGTCTTAGCGAATGCTTCCACGCACGAACGTCAGGTGAAAATTTGTAAAAATCGTAGTTCAAAATAAAATATTCATTTTTCTGATAAAGTCAACATCGTATCTGTTGCAGCATTAATTGGAGAACATATTAAAAATGCATAACTACTGTCAGGTTTTTTATACGTGTATGGTGTACACATGGTATCCGGTCCAGTCAGCAATTGTGCAGGGATTCTGGAAGAATGTAGAAAAAAAAACCACAGCATTGTGTTTTAGAGGTTTTTATTATGAAACGCCTAAATTTGATAACATCTTCAGCGTCTTCAAGGACCAAGGTCAATTCACAGTGGACCAATGTGGTACTGTAGACTTGTTTTTATTTGTTTTTTAAACACCTGCTAAGTGACACAGTAGCACAGTACTATACAGTACACATTACAATTAATTCATTTCTGCCACCTGGCGGATATGCGAAAATTGCACCCAAAGAAATCAGAATCCAGGTAATTCAAAGAAATCAACCGTGGTAAACACAGGTGTGACTGATGTGATTGGCGGCATTCACGGCAGCGTTCACGGAAGAATAACGCATGAATGACGCTTGGAAAACAGCAGAGCTCACGATAACGACTCCGTGAAATGTTCTGATAACAGCCGATGCATCTGTAGATTTCAACCAGGGAATTACAGACCTTTAAGCCCCACATCTCTAGTGGGAAAGCTACTTGAAGATTTAGTATGGGAAAATATTCAGGAATTACTAATGGATAACTAAATTATTAGTAATAGTCATCATTCTTTTATTTTATGTATTGTATGTCTTTATTTATGAAGGTTAGGTTGTGTCGAACTAACCTTGTTAGTTTCTTGGAGGAGATACAGTAAGTAGTAATTTAGACCAGGGTAATGGAGTTTACAGTATGTGATCTACTTAGATTTTCCATTGGTTTTCGATATGGTTCCACACAAACGGTTAGTGTACAAAGTAAAGCAAATTGTACTCAGTATAAATATTTGCACCTGGATTTAAAATTGGTTGACAGATAGGCAACAGAGAGCTGCTGTAAATGGAATTTTTTCAGGCTGGGCTAAAGTTGTAAGTGGAGTACCTCAAGAATCAGTACTGGTACCCATGCTTTTTAACTTGTTTATTATTGACCTTGAGAGCAAAGTCTCCATCTTTGATAACACAACATTTTGTAAGGTAGTAGAATCAAAGCAGGATGTAATTTCTCCCCAGAAGGTATTGGATAGATTGGAAATATCAGCAGGTAAATGGCAGATGAGGTTTAAAACAGATAAACGTAAGATTAAGCATTTGGGAAATAAAAAAAACAGGCAACTTATAAATTAAATGGGGATAAATTAGAAGTATCCTAGATGGAGAAGGATTTAGGAGTGCTTGAAGATAGCAGGTTTAGCAATAGTGCCCAAAGTCATGCAGTAGCTACAAAGGCAAACAAGATCTTATCTTGCATTAAACAGGGAATGGATGGAAGGGAAATAAACATAGTTATGCCCCTCTATAAAGCATTAGTAAGACCACACCTTGAACTATGGAGTATAGTTTTTGGCACACTCCATAAAAAAACATTATGGAATTAGAAAAGAGAAGAGACACCAAATTAATAAAAGGGATGGATAGTCTAATTTATGAGGAGAGGCTAGCTATATTAGATTTACTTACATTAGAAAAGAGGCATCTAAGAAGGGATATAGTAACTATATGTAAATATATTTGGGGACAATACAAGGAGCTTTTAAACAAACTATTCATCCCAAGGGCAGTACAAAAGATACAGGGCCATACCTCAAGGTTGGAGGAAAGGGGATTTCACCAACAACAAAGGAAATACTTCTTTAGAGTACAGTAAGTGCAAATATAAAGTTTAATTCATTACCCATGGAAACTGTGATGGCAGATACAATAGTTATCTTCCAAAAAAGGTTGGACATATTTTAGAAAGGAAAGGTATACAGGGATATACCAAATAAGCAAGCATGGGAAGGATGTTGATCCAGGGAGTAATCTGATTGCCAATATATGTTGTCAGGAATGAATTTATTTTTCCCCTTATAAGACTGCATTGGATGATATGCCACTGGTTTTTTTTGTTTGCCTTGCTCTGGATCAATATTCTGTAAATACAAACATAGGATAAGTATCTGTTGTCTAAATTTAGCATAAGTTGAAATTGCTGGATGTACATAATGGGGCCTATGCACTAACCTCCGATAAGCCACTAATTGAGGCCTTTTCACAAAAATGGCCTAGTGCTATTCAGTAAGCCCTGATAAGTCACAGATAAAAGCCTTTTCGGCAAAAAAAAATTCAGAGAAAAAAATAAATCACCAAACGACCAGTGAGAAGCCACTTATCGGCAGGTTTTCAATCTCGTGCAATTCTGGTAGCCCCGATTAGCTTATCGAGGCTAATCGCAGCTCTAGAATAGAGATTTCCTCTCAAAATCCTCCCGCCAGGAAAAGTTGGCAGGAAGGTGGTGAGAAGCTGCCAAGAAGCAGCGAGAGGGGACTTAGAAAAAAAATGCTTTATTCCTGCAGCCTATTGATGCCGAGAGTCTCCGGAGCTTAATATCAGCACCAGAGGCCCCCGGCATGGATCCCATGCAACAAAAATGCATTTACAGTCAGCTTCATTACCTTAGCGGCTAACCGTTAAGGCAATGAAGGGGTTAAGGAACATCAGAAGTTTTATTGGGGGAAGAGGGAGTGAGTCAAGCGAGTACTTGGCCCTTCACTCATCCCCTTTTCCCCAAAAAAACATTACAATATGTACTAACCACCAATACACTACCCACCCACCAGCTGTGCCCCCACATAAAAGCATTTCTTATACACAGGATTGATACCAGAGGCTGGCGGGGGTCCCCGGGAGGAGCCCTGGCCTCTAGGTGATCCCTGCGAGTGTCTGGGGGCCCTCATGTGGTCCCACGGGTGTCTGGGGGCTCTCGAGTAGTCGCCATGAGTGTCTGGGGGCCCTCGTGTGGTCCCTGTTGGTGTCTGGGGGTCCGCAGGTGGTCCACATGGGTGATTGGAGATCCTTAGGTTGTCCCTGGGTGTCCGGGGGCCCCCAGGGGGTCCCCATGGGTGTCCAGGGGTCCCCACTGGCCTGTGATACCAATCCTGTGCCTAAAAAAAATATATGAATACAGGTGCGCTGACGAGTATTCTAAAACTTGCCTTGGAAAATCTGGGTCTATTACCAACAAGGCCTAGGTACATGCTGGGTACATGCTGCAACATTTCAGTGACATTTCGGCAGAAAGACTAATGGCCCATCGGATTAACACAGCAGCGGTCCCTGGCAGTCCCATTCAGTTTGACAAGTACCTAAACACCCCAAATCAATAAATAAAAGTACTAGCCAACCAATTATATAAATAAAAGCACTAACCAACCAATCAATTTAATAAATAAAAGCACTTGCCAACCAATTAAATACATAAATTAAAGCCCTAGCCAACCAATCGGTTTAATAAATAAAAGCACTAGCCAACCAATTAAATACATAAATACAAGCACTAACCAACCAATCAATTTAATAAATAAAAGCACTGCTACAAAACAATTAATTAATTTAAACCACTAGCCAACAAATCAATTAATTAATAAAACCACAAGCCAACACATCAATTAAAACCAGTAGCCAACAAAAGAAACAATTAATTAAAAACGCTAAACAATTGGAAAATGAAATAAAAACAAGCCATCCAAATTACAAACAATTTAAGCAAAACAATAAATAGAAAACTAAAAAAAAACAATCAATCGAAAAAAAGCATTTGCCAAAAAATGAATTGGCTTTCACTGTATAGATCTGTACCCAAAACGGGCACAGATTAATACATTGCCAGTCAATGGGCAATGAAAAACCTAAAAATAAAAAAAAACAATAAAAAAACCTGTAAGAAATAAAATTACATTCATTCAATATTTTTCTTACCTATAGAAGCATTGACATACAGGACCCCTACAAGCTCATATTAAACCCCCAAAATACCCACAACATACATATAAGCATATAAATGTCACAGAGGAGTGCTACTGAGTATGGCAATATATATTTAAAACCAGAGACAGAACATGAAACACAGACAGAGCTCAGTGCACATCCAGTGAAACTTATACACGGTACGGTGCCTAAATATATATGTACTGTATAGATATCTATTAAATAAAATGGTCTTTTAGTTTAACATTTTGTCCAAAGTGTTGTAAGCCCCTGAGCCAATACACGGCAGACCACATCTCAAGGGTCCCTAACACTAATATAAATTCTTAATAACCTGTGCATTACCAGGAAGAATGATTTATAATAAATCTATCAAAATTAGTTGCATAGTTCTAAGTCTGATTGAAGCTTTTATTAACCTGTACATTACCAGGAAAAGCACTCTGTATTAGATTTGTCACAATCATACTGCAAGCAAGGAAGTTCCCCTGAGAGTGGGAGATGCAATGGAGTGAGCTTTTAACCATTCAAATGTGGTAAGGGGTGAGCTTCAACAAGGTGGGAGGAGCCACCCTCCAATCAGCCAAGACCAGCTGAACAAGAATTGCAAAACATACAGGACCCCTACAAGCTCATATTAAACCCCCAAAATAACCACAACATACAGGTAAACCCCATTATAGCGCGGTCCTCGGGGTCCACCCCGAGACCACCGCGTTAGTAACGGGGTCGCGCTAATTAAAAAAAAAAAATGGCCGCCGCGTTCCTGATTGGGAGTGAGGAGGGAAGGAAAGAAGAGGCCTGCACAACATGTTGCCCGTCTGACCTCTCTGTGGGGCCCACAATGACTCTGGCCGGGCGCCAGTTAATTAAATAAATTTAAAATAAAAAGTTTAAAAAACTGCGGTGATTCATCCCTCCTCCCTCCCAGCCCCCTCCCTCTCCCTCCCTGCCCCCTCCCTCTCCCTCCCAGCCCCCTCCCTCTCAGCCCCCGGCAGCCATGTGTTATTTTTTCTTCCGGAGAGGTCAGAGCATGAGGGGCGGGGCTTAGGCTTAGTACTGGGGAGAGAGGATGTGCTGAGCTGATCTAAGGTAGGGTGTGTGTGTGTGTGTGTGTGTGTGTGTGTGTGTGTGTGTGTGTGTGTGTGTGTGTGTGTGTGTGTGTGTGTGTGTGTGTGTGTGTGTGTGTGTGTGTGTGTGTGTGTGTGTGTGTGTGTGTGTGACGGGCTGGTGGGGGGTGTGTGTGAAAAACGGGCTGGTGGGGGTGTGTGTGTGAAAAACGGGCTGCTGGGGGTGTGTGTGAAAAACGGGCTGGTGGGGTGTGTGTGTGAAAAATGGGCTGGTGGGGTGTGTGTGAAAAACAGGCTGGTGGGCGGTGGGCTACTGACATGTGAGGGGGGGTGGGCTGCTGACATGTGAGGGGGGTGGGCTGCTGACATGTGAGGGGGTGTGGGCTGCTGACATGTGAGGGGAGGGGTGGGCTGCTGACATGTGAGTGTATTGTGAGAGCTGAGTGCTGTGAGAGCTGAGTGCTGTGAGAGCTGTGTGCAGTGAGTGTGTGTGCAGTGAGAGTGTGTGCAGTGAGTGTGTGTGCAGTGAGAGTGTGTGCAGTGAGTGCTGGGAGTGTCTGATGTGTGCAGTGTGCAGTGGGAGTGTGTGCAGTGGGAGTGTGTGCAGTGGGAGTGTGTGCATGCAGTGGGAGTGTGTGCGTGCTGTGGGAGTGTGTGCGTGCAGTGGAAGTGTGTGCGTGCAGTGGGAGTGTGTGCGTGCAGTGTAGAGTGTGTGTGTGCAGTGTAGAGTGTGTGCGTGCAGTGTAGAGTGTGTGCGTGCAGTGTAGAGTGTGTGCAGTGTAGAGTGTGTGCAGTGTAAAGTGTGTGCAGGGAGTGTGTGCAGTGAGTGCTGGGAGTGTGTGCAGTGTGCTGTGAGCAGTGTGTGTGCAGTGAGCAGTGTGTGTGCAGTGAGCAGTGTGTGTGCAGTGAGCAGTGTGTGTGCAGTGAGCAGTGTGTGTGCAGTGTGTGCAGTGAGAGTGTGTGCAGTGAGAGTGTGTGCAGTGAGAGTGTGTGCAGTGAGAGTGTGTGCAGTGAGAGTGTGTGCAGTGAGAGTGTGTGCAGTGAGAGTGTGTGCAGTGAGAGTGTGTGCAGTGAGAGTGTGTGCAGTGAGAGTGTGTGCAGTGAGCAGTGTGTGCAGTGAGCAATGTGTGCAGTGAGCAGTGTGTACAGTGTGCAGTGTGTGCAGTGTGAAGTGAGAGTGTGTGCAGTGAGAGTGTGTGCAGTGAGAGTGTGTGCAGTGAGAGTGTGTGCAGTGAGAGTGTGTGCAGTGAGTGTGTGCAGTGTGTGCAGTGTGTGCAGTGTGTGCAGTGTGTGCAGTGAGCAGTGTGTGCAGTGAGCAGTGTGTGCAGTGAGCAGTGTGTGCAGTGTGTGCAGTGTGTGCTGTGTGCAGTGTGTGCAGTGAGCAGTGTGTGCAGTGAGAGTGTGCAGTGTGTGCAGTGTGCAAAAAAAAAAGTGGGAGTGTGTGCGTGCAGTTGGAGTGTGTGCGTGCAGTGTAGAGTGTGTGCGTGCAGTGTAGATTGTGTGCGTGCAGTGTAGAGTGTGTGTGTGCAGAGTAGAGTGTGTGCAGTGTGTGCAGTGTAGAGTGTGTGCAGTGTAGAGTGTGTGCAGGGAGTGTGTGCAGTGTGCTGTGAGCAGTGTGTGTGCAGTGAGCAGTGTGTGTGCAGTGAGAGTGTGTGCAGTGAGCAGTGTGTGCAGTGAGCAGTGTGTGCAGTGTGCAGTGTGTGCTGTGTGCAGTGAGCAGTGTGTGCAGTGAGAGTGTGCAGTGTGCAAAAAAAAAAGTGGGAGTGTGTGCGTGCAGTGGGAGTGTGTGCGTGCAGTGTAGAGTGTGTGCATGCAGTGCAGATTGTGTGCGTGCAGTGTAGAGTGTGTGTGTGTGCAGAGTAGAGTGTGTGCAGTGTGTGCAGTGTGTGCAGTGTAGAGTGTGTGCAGGGAGTGTGTGCAGTGAGTGCTGGGAGTGTGTGCAGTGTGCTGTGAGCAGTGTGTGTGCAGTGAGCAGTGTGTGTGCAGTGAGCAGTGTGTGTGCAGTGAGCAGTGTGTGTGTGCAGTGAGCAGTGTGTGTGCAGTGTGTGCAGTGTGCAGTGAGAGTGTGTGCAGTGAGAGTGTGTGCAATGAGAGTGTGTGCAGTGAGAGTGTGTGCAGTGAGAGTGTGTGCAGTGAGAGTGTGTGCAGTGAGAGTGTGTGCAGTGAGCAGTGTGTGCAGTGAGCAGTGTGTGCAGTGAGCAGTGTGTGCAGTGTGTGCAGTGTGTGCAGTGTGCAAAAAAAAAACGGAAGCCACGTGAAAACCGCGTTATAACCGATTCGCGTTATAACGGGTTGCGTTATAACGGGGTTTACCTGTATATATAAGTGTCACAGAGGTGTGCTACTGAGCATGGCAATATATATTTAAAACCAGAGACAGAACATGAAACACAGACAGAGCTCAGTGCACATCCAGTGATACTTAACATGGTACAGTGCCTAAATATATATGTATAGATATCTATTTAATAAAATGGTCTTTTAGTTTAACATTTTGGCCAGGGGCTTACAACACTTTGGCCAAAATGTTAAACTAAAAGACCATTTTATGTAATAGATATCTATACATATATATTTAGGCACTGGACCGTGTATAAGTTTCACTGGATGTGCACTGAGCTCTGTCTGTGTTTCATGTTCTGTCTCTGGTTTTAACTATAGACGCGTTGACCAGCCAAATCCCAGTGATTCTGCAATCTCTCATACTGTTACGTCACCAAAGTCGATCCAACGCCATCCACCTTTAAGATCCGGAACAAGTAAAAAAAAATCTTCTCTCTTTTATCTTCTATCACCGTCTTCTTTCTTCATCTGTCATTATTTATTTATTTTCTTTAATCTTCTAACTTCATCTGTCAATCCAAAACCCAATGGTAAAGCCAGAACAGGATGATCTCTCATCGTCTTCTTCCTGTTAAATGTGGCGTCCAGGCCTTATATAGGTCCTATGACGTCACATTTTCAAGTCAGATGGTACAGCTCCAATCTGATTGGAAGATGTATCATGTGCCTTATACAGAATTAGTATTCCTTGGCACTTGGATGCTGTTGACTGCTGCCGTTATTCTCTAGTGAACATATGGGAAGAGAAATAACAACAATACACTTACTTCAATACATATGAAAAACTATATTGCTTTAAAAACCCAAGTGCATATTCTACCCCTTTAAAGCAACCTTAAGAAATTTTTCCTCCTAGGATGTGTTCTCTAGGATACTTTATAAGGGTGATAATTGGATCTAACTGTGAGAGTACTAAAGGGGATGAACTCCAGTACAGCTTATATCCATACACAAATCAGTGCTTGACAAACAGTGGAATCACCCCCTAGTTGGTGAGTGGATAATGATAGAAAAAATGCTTAACTTATAGCACATTAATATATTCATCACAAGAAACGCTGAATGAAGAGATCATGCCTCATGTTCCAAATTAAAAAGAAATACAGTAAATAGCAATCATATGGCAATATCGTTTTCTAAATCTTTACTAAAACAACACATAAAAACACAATTGGAATTACACTCACAAATTTCCCCTTAAAATCACGCATTGGGAACCTTTAGGCCATCACCAGCTCCTTTAATCCTGATCTTTGGAAGTTTAATATCCCCGGTCTGCAGCTGACTCATCTGTCTGTCCTGCTCAGATATTCCCTGGTGTCCCACGTGTGCAGGGAATATATGAGTGTGTCCGCCTCCTTGGAGAAAGCCTTATGTACACAGGCACCGACAGAGTAACAGAATGGGGGTTTCCCTTCAGGATGCTCTCTCTTCTCCAGAGAAGAGGATATGTTCCCATATGTTCACTGGAGAATAACGGCAGCAGTCAACAGGATCCAAGCGCTAAGGAAGGCTATTTCTGTATACAGATGCAGCGGCCATAATTTTAACAAATCATGCGGTGTATACCTCGGAATACCCAAGTCATGGCGCGGGATTGCTTCCAACAATACCGCCTTAAGACGCGAGTGTAGACGAGTGCATACAACGGCATTTTAGTGTTCTGGCTTATAAACACCTGAAATTGACACATTAGCAGAGTAGCACAGTACTGTACACATTGCAATTCATTCATTTCATCGCATTTAATTGCACACAATCCATGAAATTCAAACAAAGCAACAACGATAAACACGTGTGCCTGGGGCGATTGGCCGCATTCATGCCGCGTGGAGTACAGTAACGCACATGAAAACAGGGCTGTGATTTCTTAAAATTATGGCCACTGCATCTGTATGTCAATTAAGAAGGTTTTTTGAACAAGTCTTCAAGTCTTCTGGGCTGCAGGACTCTGGACAATTTAGTTGATCAGTATCGTATTATGCTAAGTCCGTGATTCCCAACCTTTTTTGTTTGGAGGAACCCTTGAATTATTTTGAAAAATCCCGTGGAACCCCTATGGCTGACATATATTAGGCTGCACTTATAGTGCTGCAGACGTTGCGTCAAAACAAATGTATTGTCGCCATCGCGAGCGCTTATAGTAGGAGCAACAAGACAGCGTGACTGGTTGGTCGCGATCGCTGGAAATCACTTCAATTAGATTTTTCCAGAAACCACAGCATGAAGTCAGCTTCGCCGGCACTATACGTTCATTTTACACCTCACGAGCCACCTCTATTTCCCACCCTCTAGCCATGTATTTCTCTCTCCCCTCCATCTCACTCACTCTCCACCCTCCCGCCTCGCATTTATTTATCACCTCTGCATCTCACTTTTACTCCCTCTTTTACACACTCACTCCCCCCTCTCTCCTCTCACTTTCCCCTACCTTCCATCAATTACCCCACTCACTCAATCCCCCCCACAAAATACATACAAAAAACCCTACCCCCGAAATACATGTAACCCCACCCCGCAATACATAATAAAAATACCCGCCCCCGCCAATACATATTAAAAAGACCCCCTCCGCTCCAATACATTTTAAAAAGACCACCACCGCCTCAAAACTTTTTAAAAATACCCCACCCCATACATATTTTAACAAATCAGGCCACACGGGTAAAATCATCATCATCAAATCTCCCCCCAGCACCCCTCATCATCATTCTCATATATCTCCCCCAGCACCCATCATCATCCTCATATCTCCCCCAGCACCCATCATCATCCTCATATCTCCCCCAGCACCCTTCATCATCATCATCATCATCATCATCATCATCATCATCATCATCATCATCATCATCATCATCATCATCCTCATATCTTACCCAGCACCCTTCATCATCATCCTCATCTCCCCCAGCACCCTTCATCATCACCTTTATATACCCACCCTTGCATCTCACATTACTCTCATATACCCACCCCCCTTCATTTGACATCACCCTCATATCACCCCACCTGCATCTCCCATCTCCCTCATATCCCCCCCGCAATTCCCATCTCCCATCTCCCTCATATCATCCCCCCCCACATCTCCCATTTCCCTCATATCACCCCCCTGCCTCTCCCATCTCCCTCATATCACCCTCTGTATCTCCCATCTCCCTCATATCACCCCCTGAACTTCCCATCTCCCTCATATCACCCCCTGCACCTCCCATCTCCCTCATATCACCTCAACTGCATCTTCCATATATTACCTGCCCTGCATCTCCATCTCCCTCTCTCCCCCCATACCTCAGGTGGTGGCAGAGGCATGCAGGATGCAGTTGTGGGCAGGAGGCGGTTGCGGGCAGGATGCAGAGACAGAAGAGGTTGAGGAGGTGGAGGCAAAGACTGCACACACACGCGTGCTCACTAGCAGCAGGCACGGAAGTGCCGCACTGCTGGAGCATGGCTATGAGCCGGGAGAGCTGGGGTGAGAGCTGGGGTGATAGCTGGGGAGATCCAGGGGAGGGAGAGCCAGAGAGAGAGCCCCAGGGTTCCTCGGAACCCTGGTTAAGAATCACTGTGCTAAGTGGTATCGATGTAGGAAAGTCTTTTTGAGTGCTAGAGGTGTTTATATTTGATATTTGTATCATGGGCCTGCCTCCTTTTTTTTTTAAAGGATCTCCAAGTGAGGTATGTCACATCCTCAAAACCCCATGGCTATATCACATGGTATTAAAGCCAATGGGATTGAAGACAATCCCATTGGTTGCTGCACCATGTGATAGGTTACGTTTGTTATTAACCGCTAAAGTGATTAGGGGCCATTAGAGTATTTTTTTTCATGTATTCTTGCTGTCATCAGAGGACATGGACCTGGAATATGTTGACGAGGATGCCCCTCATGATGGCAGTGGTAAGTAGAAAAGTTTACATAATTTTTTTTTTGCCCATTACTGTACTGTATATATTGGGGGGATGTATTTATTTGAATGTATGCATATATTTTTTTTTTTAGGCACAGGATTGGTACTGCAGGCCAGCGGGGACACACGGACACCTGCGGGAACCACACGAGGACCCCCGGACACCCATGGAAACTATTAGAGGAACCCTGGACACACACAGGGAAAATCCACAGGGACCACCCAAGGTCCCCAAGACACCTGTGGGGACCACAGAGGCCCCCCAGACACCTGCAGGAACCACCCAAGGACCTTTGGAAACCGACAGGGACCACCTGAGGACCCTTGGACACCCATGGGGACCACCTGAGGATCCCTGAACACCCACTGGGACCACCTGAGGACCCCAGGAACCTGCGGGGACCACCCATGGGGACCACCCAAAGGCCCCCAGACACCCATGGGGACAACACGAGGGCCCCACAACACCAGCAGGAACCACTTGAGGACACACAGAAACTGTCAGGGACCACTTGCGGTGACCACCTGGAGGGCCACAGAAACTTGTGGGGAACACCCGGGGGCCTCCACTGGCCTCTGGCATCAATACTGTGCATAAATAAGGCTGTGGGTGGCTTGTGTATTGGTGATCAGTACATATTGTAATGTTTATTGGGGAAGAGGGGGTGAGTGGAGGGCCAAGTACACACCACTTACCCCCTCTGCCCTCAATAAACCTGCTATTGTGCCTTAACTCTATCATTACCTTAGCGGCTATCCGCTAGGGTAATGAAGCTGCTTTAATGTAATTTTTATTAATAGTGTGCAGGAGCAGGGCTCTCCTAAACTAAAGCGCTTTTATTTATGCCTCAGCGACCCACTGCTTCCCGAGTTATAGGCGCCAGCATCGCAGCAATTTTTATATCATCCGTGTCACATGACCGGGGGATTTAAATAATGAAGGATACTGGCACCCCATATCTGGGCCTGTAACTCGGGAAGCAGGGGGTCTCTGAGGCTGAAATCAATGCTGTTCATCTCAGGATGCCCTCTGCTCCCACACACTGTTAATAAAAATGACATTAAAGCAGCTTTATTACCATAGCAGATAGCCGTTATATTTCCCAGGTATTTAGAGTTGCTTTATTGTATTTAAGTCCAATATATACAGTATTTTAAGTGCTGATTCATGCATTCATAACCCTAGAAATATATTCTGTATTTCAAATGTTTTTTTAAGAGTATAACCACTTCTCCTTGCATTTGTTTTCATTTTAATATAACAATATTTCTCTTTTTTACCTTAAGAGATGTACAGTAGTCTTAGTAATGATCTCTAAATTGGCATCATTGCCTCCTTTCTGCTATTAATAACTCTCTCAAAGGATTTATAGTGTTCCCTGGGCCTGTCATAAATTCAGTGGCCTCTCATTAAACAAACAGTTTTACCATGAAAAATTACACAAAAGCAGAATGCAATTTGATGAGGCAAACATTGAGAGTTACAGTATACCAATGAGAGATACAGTGTATGTATATATATATATATATATATATATATATATATATATATATATATATATATATATATATATATATATATATACTGTATGTATATGATGATACCGTTTCCACTAAATCAGCAGACAGCAATCAAGTAAGTAAGGTAAATCAGTTATTGTATTTAAACAAAGCACGAAATTCCAATGTTTTGGTCCAAACAATGGACCATCCTCAGGGCAGTGCTGTGAAAGAATAAACATACGAAACATAAATTCCCCTAAACCCTGGTGCACATAATCCAATTAACACCCAATTACTAAAATCAATTGAATGATGTAAAAGCCCGCCAAACCTTAATTCTCATGATCTCTAATGTGCTGCATAGGAGGACATTTTGAACTGATCAGCCACCATCTTTGATTCGGAGATCCTGAGCATGCACAGTCTCTAAATAACTAAAAGACCTATTCAAGCAAATGTGTTAGCCTTATCTCTCTATTGTCAGCAAGTTCTGAGCCTGCGCAATCCATTTAAAACCAGACACAGAACATAAAACACAGACAAAGCTCAGTTTTAGCACATCCAGTGAGACTCATACACGGTACAGTGCCTAAATATATATGTATAAATATCTAAGAAGTAAATGGTCTTTTAGTTTGACATTTTTGGCCAAAATTGTTGTAAGCCCCTGAGCCAACGGCACGGCAGACCACATATCAGGGGTCCCTAACGCTAATATAAATTCTTAATAACCTGTGTAATAACAGGAAGAATGATTTATAGTAAATCTGTCAATATTAGTTGCAAAGTTCTAAGTCTGACTGAAGCTTTTATTAACCTGTACATTACCAGGAAAAGCACTCTGTATTAGAGATGTCACAGCCAAACTGCAAGCAGGCAAGTTCCCCTGAGTGGAAGATGCTATGGAGTGAGCCCATAACCATTTAAATGTGGGAGGGGGTGAGCTTCAATTAGGAAGGAGGTTGCCAACCTCCAATCAGCCATGACTAGCTGGACAAGAATTGTAAAACATACTGGACACCTAACAAGCTCCTATTAAACCCCCAAAATAACCACAACATATATATAAGCATATGAGTGTCACAGAGGAGTGCTACTGAGCATGGAAATATATATTTAAAACCAGACACAGAACATAAAACACAGACAAAGCTCAGTTTTAGCACATCCAGTGAGACTCATACACGGTACAGTGCCTAAATATATATGTATAAATATCTAATAAGTAAATAATCTTTTAGTTTGACATTTTTGGCCAAAATTGTTGTAAGCCCCTGAGCCAACGGCACGGCAGACCACATATCAGGGGTCCCTAACGCTAATATAAATTCTTAATAACCTGTGTAATAACAGGAAGAATGATTTATAGTAAATCTGTCAATATTAGTTGCAAAGTTCTAAGTCTGACTGAAGCTTTTATTAACCTGTACATTACCAGGAAAAGCACTCTGTATTAGAGATGTCACAGCCAAACTGCAAGCAGGCAAGTTCCCCTGAGTGGAAGATGCTATGGAGTGAGCCCATAACCATTTAAATGTGGGAGGGGGTGAGCTTCAATTAGGAAGGAGGTTGCCAACCTCCAATCAGCCATGACTAGCTGGACAAGAATTGTAAAACATACTGGACACCTAACAAGCTCCTATTAAACCCCCAAAATAACCACAACATATATATAAGCATATGAGTGTCACAGAGGAGTGCTACTGAGCATGGAAATATATATTTAAAACCAGACACAGAACATAAAACACAGACAAAGCTCAGTTTTAGCACATCCAGTGAGACTCATACACGGTACAGTGCCTAAATATATATGTATAAATATCTAATAAGTAAATGGTCTTTTAGTTTGACATTTTTGGCCAAAATTGTTGTAAGCCCCTGAGCCAACGGCACGGCAGACCACATATCAGGGGTCCCTAACGCTAATATAAATTCTTAATAACCTGTGTAATAACAGGAAGAATGATTTATAGTAAATCTGTCAATATTAGTTGCAAAGTTCTAAGTCTGACTGAAGCTTTTATTAACCTGTACATTACCAGGAAAAGCACTCTGTATTAGAGATGTCACAGCCAAACTGCAAGCAGGCAAGTTCCCCTGAGTGGAAGATGCTATGGAGTGAGCCCATAACCATTTAAATGTGGGAGGGGGTGAGCTTCAATTAGGAAGGAGGTTGCCAACCTCCAATCAGCCATGACTAGCTGGACAAGAATTGTAAAACATACTGGACACCTAACAAGCTCCTATTAAACCCCCAAAATAACCACAACATATATATAAGCATATGAGTGTCACAGAGGAGTGCTACTGAGCATGGAAATATATATTTAAAACCAGACACAGAACATAAAACACAGACAAAGCTCAGTTTTAGCACATCCAGTGAGACTCATACACGGTACAGTGCCTAAATATATATGTATAAATATCTAATAAGTAAATGGTCTTTTAGTTTGACATTTTTGGCCAAAATTGTTGTAAGCCCCTGAGCCAACGGCACGGCAGACCACATATCAGGGGTCCCTAACGCTAATATAAATTCTTAATAACCTGTGTAATAACAGGAAGAATGATTTATAGTAAATCTGTCAATATTAGTTGCAAAGTTCTAAGTCTGACTGAAGCTTTTATTAACCTGTACATTACCAGGAAAAGCACTCTGTATTAGAGATGTCACAGCCAAACTGCAAGCAGGCAAGTTCCCCTGAGTGGAAGATGCTATGGAGTGAGCCCATAACCATTTAAATGTGGGAGGGGAGTATGTTTTACAATTCCTGCGCAATCCATGGCAGACTGAAAGGCTGAAAAATCCATCCAATAAGTGATGGACGAGAGATTACTGCTGATGTTAGGAGACTATATTTTCCACAGCAGCTGTGGCCATAACTATGAAAGGCTGACCATTGGATGTATTGCTATTCCTATTAACATTAACATCAGCCTTTTACAGACATTTCAAGATACATGGCTGATGCCTCCTGTTTTTAGTACCCGTGCATTTGGGATTTTGCTTATTTACAGTATGTTCTCTCTGAGTTTGCTCTATAACACAACACATTCTGAGAATAGTCCCTAAGGATCAGTATCTGCTAACTGTGTCTAACTATGCTTATACATGCTTTAGCTGATCCCCCCTGCCACATCATCATTATGTACAGCCGCGGCCCCTTTTATTCTCCAACATCTCCGAATTTTTCTGGGATTTTTTTCCGAATGCCACGCACTTCACTGCACTTCACTGCACTTCACCACGTTCAAGCCGCATTCTGACCGCATTTAAACCGCATTCACACCAACGTTTGATGCGCGGTTAATGTGTTTATTGATAATGGTTCAGATTTAATTGGTTGCAATTCTTCGCGTATCCGCCAGATGGTAGATATTCATGAATTGTAATGCGCATGCGCTTCAGTAATGTGTCGACATGCAGGTGTTTAAAAAAAATACCACAATGGTCCATTGTAAATTGGCCTTGGGACTGAAGGAAGAAGTTACAATAATGTATCAATTTAGGATTTTCATATTAAAAAAATACAAGCACAGTTTCTGATCTGGTTATTGTCCTGAGAGTCCCGCCATGAGTGCACAACTACAGTCCGTGTTCCAAAAACCCGACAGAACATACGCTTATTTAATATGGGCCGCGATCATTGCAACAGATGATAAGATGGCAACAGTTGTTCAAATTTATCAGTATTTTATCGAAAAATATGACTTTTACAAATTTTCGCCAGATGCTCATGTGTGGAAGCGTGCAATAAGGAAAAAGTTATGTACCGATCCATGTTTTTTTCGTGTTGATCCCGATGTTATTGGAGGATATTGGTGTGTATCACCGGGTTTTTCCCGTATCTATGATCATGGAGACTGCAAAAGGCGAAAGGTCATCTTTAAACCAACTAAGAAACATCAGTCTCTGGCAAGCAATGCGACAGCGGCAGCGGCAGCTTCAATAACGGTCCGACCGTCAGTGAAAGCCTGGTGACCGGCAACCCTTGCTGTCTGTCCCCGCCCGGATACCTGCAGCCTCAACCGGGTTTCGCGTACAGATTCGAGCAAGCTTGCATGTACCTAAGCGATTTCCAGCCTCATTAGCTGACTACAGGTGTAGTAGTCCCGCTGTCACCTGTCAACGACGTGTATGATCAAGAATACAGGACTGGCAGTGGCTCGGCGCCAGCTGATTGGGAAAGTCTATGGTGAGTAATGTTGCCGTATTTTATTCTGTTTTTTTATTTTGAAAATATCAATATCAATGCGATTCAAAAGTCAAGCGATTCTCCTGTAAGCAATATCATTGGCTGAGCAGCTTCTACAGTAGATACTGCACAATTGGTGAAAATCTAGGTGCATGCACATTGGAACCTTCTTGAAACGCATATGCGTGTCATCGACGGTAGGTGCATGCGCATGTGAACAGGAGACGCCCCCCCCCGAGAAAATTATTGGTGGGACTGACTGTTGGAACTTCTTTAGGGGACTGACTGACTGACCATTACAGTAAAACTTTTACTTTTTTTTTGTTCCTCAGAAAAGAAAACTTTGTCATCTCATGCGGAAAAAGGCAAATGGAGGGATTTTGATGGATTATATCGCTTTGTGTTACAATGCTGCACATTGCTGAATCTGATTTAAAAAAACGACAGTTTAGTGGCCATTGTTATTGATTAGGATAGAATACTGTAACTGAGAGCTTCATAGAAAACCGGAAACAGTATGCTGTTATTTTCAGACCGTATACAATACTTTTTTATATATACAGTATAATAAACTCGAAAAAATAAAAGCGACAGTCGCTGCCAAGCAATGCACCAGCACCAGCACCGGCTTCCAATGACGGTCCCACTGTCAGTGACAACCCTGAGCCTGAGCTGGATTTGGCGTGCAGTTTTGATGAAGCTTGCATGTACCTAAGCGATTTCCAGCCTCACCTGCTGACTACAGATGGATTAGTCCCGCTGCCAACTATCGACGTGGATGATGAAGAAAGCTGGACTCGCAGTGGACCGGCGCCGGCGCAAGCTGAATGGGAAATTCAATGGTGAGTACTGTCTTGTTGCCATATTATTTTGGTGGGGCTGGCTGGGTACTTCTTTAGGGGGCTGACCATTACTGTACTGTACATTAAAACTTTTCTTTTTGTTTTTTCTCAGAAAAGAAAACGGCTAAAGGGGGGATTTCGATGGATAATATTGTACTGTATGCTGATGTTTTCCGGCCGTACAGTATAATGTGTAATAAACCCTGATTAAATAAAACTACTGTATGCATTTAGTCTACATACAGTATTCAGTATCGTTTCATTATTTGTCTTCCACAGTATACTGTACAGTGGTATACAGTGCCTAACATCTATGGGCAAAAATAATTTTATTCCTAGGTGCCCTAGAAAAGAAGTTCTCACGCCAATTGCCCGTGAACTTGACCGCGGCCCTAAGTAGTTCCCACGCCAATTGCGCGAATATAATGTAAAATAACCCGTTCTGTGAGTCTGAGAGGGTTGAAATTTACCTGGTCCTCATGCGGGGGGACCCTTGCCATAGTGGCAAAATATCAGCCTCCCAAGACCCCCGGAACCGGAGGTACCAAAAGACAGTTTAAAAGCACATTACCAAAGTGGCTTTTTTTCTGCCATGCAAGTCAATGGCAGAAACCTGAACTTTAACATCACCCTGACTCCGTTCTGTTGCCACGAGAGGGTCACAATTTGCCATGCAATCCTGCCGCAACTAGGACTACATGGTGCCCGAATATGAGCCCTCTAGCTCGAACAGAACCGGAGTTGTGGGTTCCAGGTTTCTGCTCATTGTGACTTAGCCGCTTCAAAGCTTTCTCCGCCATTTGCTCTCAATGGTAGGACCCTCCTCGCCGGTGTGACCCTTTCTCGTCGCCATTACTGCTCAGACCCTGTTGGGGTCAAGTGAGGGGGTTCCTAACATCTAGGGGCCAAATAAATTTTATTTCTAGGTGCCATAAAACAAAAGTTCCCACGCCAATTGCCGTAGTTCCTACGCCAATTGCGCGACCAGCCAGTAAAAAAACAGTGCAGCAAGCCTCTACAGTACACAGTACATTTGTTACACTGGCAAAGCAGCAGATGGAAACAATGTGAGGCAATTCAACATGGTCTTTTATTGGTTATTTACAATATTGAAACATTTAAAGTGCACAGCAATTCAAAACATCAAGAAAACAAAACATTTTTGGTGCATGGGGCAAAGGGAGTTAAAGTGACTTGCTTTTTTTAACCATCCATACACAATAATACATTCTGCAGCCTTTATTAAATTCTTCTACCTGCCACAAAACATTTTTGGTGCGTGGGGCACAGGGAGTTAAAGTGACTTGCTTTTTTTAACCATCCATACACAATAATACATTCTGCAGCCTTTATTAAATTCTTCTTCCTGCCACAAAACATTTTTGGTGCGTGGGGCACAGGGAGTTAAAGTGGCTTGCTTTTTATGTGCTGTATTTAGGGGTTGTATTTGGGGCTTTTATTCATCCAATTATTATGATCAACTGCCTTTTGAAATTACACTGCTGTTAACTACAGTATTTCAGCCACACACCTCCAGACTTTTTAATCCCTCCCTAGCCAAGCATATTTGCATTTGCATTGTGTTCTTAATCCGCCCAGAGCCGAGCTTCAAACACAGTGCGATACGCCTGCGTCTAATCACACCATCCCCCTCCCCCAACCCTTCGAGGCCTGTTCTTTGAACGGTACTGTGATGCATTCAAAAGTTACTGTGATGCTTTCAAAAGTCCCCTCTCGAATTTGAAATTTAAATCTGATGTGCACAGCACTGAGAGAATTGAGAGTACACTGAGACAGTACAGTATTTCATCAGGGTGTGAAAATATTTGTCAGTCACTATGGTTTACAGTCACATGTTTTTAATACAATACAGTACAGTACAGTACATTCTTTAATATCTTTAAAATAAAAATATATAAATCCTGTATACTGTATACTGTAAGTACATACAGTACTGTATAATGTAAAATAACCCGTTCTGTGGGTCTGAGCGGGTTGAAATTTACCTGGTCCCCATGCGGGGGGACCCTTGCCATAGTGGCAAAATATCAGCCTCCCAAGACCCCCGGAACCGGAGGTACCAAAAGACAGTTTAAAAGCACATTCCCAAAGTGGCTTTTTTTCTGCCATGCAAGTCAATGGCAGAAACCTGAACTTTAACATCACCCTGACTCCGTTCTGTTGCCACGAGAGGGTCGCAATTTGCCATGCAATCCTGCCGCAACTAGGACTACATGGTGCCCGAATATGAGCCCTCTAGCTCGAACAGAACCGGAGTTCTGGGTTCCAGGTTTCTGCTCATTGTGACTTAGCCGCTTCAAAGCTTTCTCCGCCATTTGCTCTCAATGGTAGGACCCTCCTCGCCGGTGTGACCCTTTCTCGTCGCCATTACTGCTCAGACCCTGTTGGGGTCAAGTGAGGGGGTTCCTAACATCTAGGGGCCAAATAAATTTTATTTCTAGGTGCCATAAAACAAAAGTTCCCACGCCAATTGCCGTAGTTCCTACGCCAATTGCGCGACCAGCCAGTAAAAAAACAGTGCAGCAAGCCTCTACAGTACACAGTACATTTGTTACACTGGCAAAGCAGCAGATGGTAACAATGTGAGGCAATTCAACATGGTCTTTTATTGGTTATTTACAATATTGAAACATTTAAAGTGCACAGCAATTCAAAACATCAAGAAAACAAAACATTTTTGGTGCATGGGGCAAAGGGAGTTAAAGTGACTTGCTTTTTTTAACCATCCATACACAATAATACATTCTGCAGCCTTTATTAAATTCTTCTGCCTGCCACAAAACATTTTTGGTGCGTGGGGCACAGGGAGTTAAAGTGGCTTGCTTTTTATGTGCTGTATTTAGGGGTTGTATTTGGGGCTTTTATTCATCCAATTATTATGATCAACTGCCTTTTGAAATTACACTGCTGTTAACTACAGTATTTCAGCCACACACCTCCAGACTTTTTAATCCCTCCCTAGCCAAGCATATTTGCATTTGCATTGTGTTCTTAATCCGCCCAGAGCCGAGCTTCAAACACAGTGCGATACGCCTGCGTCTAATCACACCATCCCCCTCCCCCAACCCTTCGAGGCCTGTTCTTTGAACGGTACTGTGATGCATTCAAAAGTTACTGTGATGCTTTCAAAAGTCCCCTCTCGAATTTGAAATTTAAATCTGATGTGCACAGCACTGAGAGAATTGAGAGTCCACTGAGACAGTACAGTATTTCATCAGGGTGTGAAAATATTTGTCAGTCACTATGGTTTACAGTCACATGTTTTTAATACAATACAGTACAGTACAGTACATTCTTTAATATCTTTAAAATAAAAATATATAAATCCTGTATACTGTATACTGTAAGTACATACAGTACTGTATAATGTAAAATAACCCGTTCTGTGGGTCTGAGCGGGTTGAAATTTACCTGGTCCCCATGCGGGGGGACCCTTGCCATAGTGGCAAAATATCAGCCTCCCAAGACCCCCGGAACCGGAGGTACCAAAAGACAGTTTAAAAGCACATTCCCAAAGTGGCTTTTTTTCTGCCATGCAAGTCAATGGCAGAAACCTGAACTTTAACATCACCCTGACTCCGTTCTGTTGCCACGAGAGGGTCGCAATTTGCCATGCAATCCTGCCGCAACTAGGACTACGTGGTGCCCGAATATGAGCCCTCTAGGTCGAACAGAACCGGAGTTCTGGGTTCCAGGTTTCTGCTCATTGTGACTTAGCCGCTTCAAAGCTTTCTCCGCCATTTGCGCTCAATGGTAGGACCCTCCTTGCCGGTCTGACCCTTTCTCGTCGCCATTACTGCTCAGACCCTGTTGGGGTCAAGTGAGGGGGTTCCTAACATCTAGGGGCCAAATACATTTTATTTCTAGGTGCCCTAAAACAAAAGTTCCCACGCCAATTGACCTAGTTCCCACGCCAATTGCCATAGTTCCTACGCCAATTGCGCGACCAGCCAGTAAAAAAACAGTGCAGCAAGCCTCTACAGTACACAGTACATTTGTTACACTGGCAAAGCAGCAGATGGAAACAATGTGAGGCAATTCAACATGGTCTTTTATTGGTTATTTACAATATTGAAACATTTAAAGTGCCCAGCAATTCAAAACATCAAGAAAACAAAACTTTTTTGGTGCATGGGGAAAAGGGAGTTAAAGTGACATTTTAAGTAACATCTCCTTTATTAAAGAAACCCAGTACTGTATACAGTACAGTGGGATGGTGCTCAACCCTGTCAGTCAGACCTGCACCAGTTCAGTCCTAGAGGGCAGCAAACAGGGCAGGTTTTCAGGGCAACATTGAAAACCGTGCCTGTTTGCGGCCCTCAGGGACTGGAGTTGTGCATGTCCTGTGAAAAAAAACACACATCAACATCTCCTTTGTTTAAGTACAGCAGGTACTGTACTGTAGGGCAAAACATGGAGAGTACAGTACAGTTCAGCACAACAGTATGGTCTCACTGACAGTCCTCCACATTGTCCATCCATGGCCGATTCCTTGCATGGTGCAAAACGCCATCAATGCAGTCTCTAACGCCTTTCATTACAGGATCTGTAACTGTATAAAAGCGCCGCATTTCATCCAGAATGTTTTTCCTTAAATTGGCAGGAAGGGCCTTTTTTAGGCGATTCCCATCGTAGTTCACTTTCAACACCCAGTCGCAGTACAACATGTAGGGAACCTGGTGCTTAAAAATGATCAAGGTATAATTGTGGGGTACACCAGCACTCATCACCCAATACTTCTCCCTGAGCCCCGGTGGCAGATCGCGCAGGGTGATGTCGGGCACTGTTTCGATGCGAGCGGGTGTAGGTCTTTTGGGAACGGGTATGCTTGAGGCGACGGGCGATGGTAGGATGTCTGGGAGGAAGCTTTCCTCCGGTCGTGGTCGCCGTGTTGTCTCCTGGCGTGGTCTTGATGGGGTTGTCATGTCCTCCTCAACGGCATACATGTACACCATCTTGTGGTGGAGGGGGGGAGCTTGGTGATGGAAGGGGGTCCAAGGTCCCATTCATCACATCCATGTTACCCTCCTGCTCCGGCGTCGGGGAAACAGGGGCATTAGCACCGAGCAAATAATGTATGCCCGCAATGTCAGCCTCTATCTTCTCCATCCGTTGATCCATCCGTTGCTCCATTTGTAGCATCCGTTGATCCATCCCTTGCTCCATTTGTAGCATCCATTGCTCCACATTTAGCATTGTCTCCAGAAGCAGATCTATCTTTGCCAGCACAATAGAATTCCCGGGGAGATCCAAACTTATCCCATTCAGCATCCGGTCCAACGAGCTGCTTCTTGTGCATGGCGTCTGGACATCTGGGGGGATGGGTGCAACGGAGGATGAGATGGGGGTTCCATGGAGAGAAGCGGCATTGATGGAGAGTGGAGGAGGTGACCTGTGGATACCCGGTAGAGGAGAAGCGGCAGCATCGTCGAAGAGGGATGGAGAAGGTGAACTTTGGATTTCCGGGCGAGAAGCAGAGTCATCTAAGCGCAAAGGAGACAGTGACCCGTGGATTTCAGAGGCGGCAGCGTCGTCAGATGGAACCGGAGAAGATGGGGGTGGAGAAGACGGGATGAAGATTTCCGGGACAGCTACAGCAGAGTTGTCGAAGCATATGGGTGGAAGTGGTCTGCGGGTCCGATGGGTTGGCTGCCATTCGTTTTGTGTAGAGAGCGTATTAGCGTATATCTTCTTCACATAATGAGGCTTACGTTTAAGAAAACCCTTAGCCTTTGGGGTCAGCAGAATGTTTTCTTTATTGGCCTTAGCCTGTCGCTTTGCCCTTGGCGTGGAAACGGCAACTGCCTTTCGCTTTTTCAGCATGACAGGCACGGCAGAGGTGAGAGGGTTCTTGTGTCCATAGAACCGGGGATGCTCCATGGAAGCAGGTGGCACAATGCAGTACAGTATCTGGACAAGGGCAAGTTCAGATAAAGTTCCTGGAGTGGTGGCCTATGCAAAGTGTGTGACCTTTTATGCATGGCGGCCAGGTACTGGTGTTGAAAGTGGGCGTACTCTAATGTGAGTCATTACCGTATAAAGACACCATCCATTTTGTGGATTGACTGCACATTGAATACACATCGACTAAACATCGAATATACATTCTTGTGTTTGTATTTCTTTCCACACGCAGCAATGCCTGTTTAAAAAGATTTCAAAGGATCTCAGCATGCGAATGAAGGAGATGTACAGGAGCGGACACCGAATTGCTGCTATCCAACGCTTGTTAGCTACTTCTGACCTCGTTGTGCCATTAACCACCGTGAGCTATCATGCACAAGGAAAAAACAGAGACCGGAAAAAGGCACCAAGGGTAACAAACGCGTAAGTATATTTATAAAACTTAACAAAACATTTTTTTTTTGTATATTTCAATTAATCTTACAACGGTATATACTGAATAGGATGTACTGTATATTTATATTTATATTACAACAGTAGATTTATTTGGTATATTTATATTTATAGTACAACAGTATACAGTATATATTTTGTCTATTTATATTTATAGTACAGCAGTATACATTTTTTGTATATTTCAATTAATCTTACAACGGTATATACTGAATAGGATGTACTGTATATTTATATTACAACAGTAGATTTATTTGGTATATTTATATTTATAGTACAACAGTATATATATTTTGTCTATTTATATTTATATTACAGCCGTATACATTTTTTGTATATTTCAATTAATCTTACAACGGTATATACTGAATAGGCTGTACAGTATATTTATATTTATATTACAACAGTAGATTTATTTGGTATATTTATTTTTATAGTACAACAGTATATATATTTTGTCTATTTATATTTATAGTACAGCAGTATACATTTTTTGTATATTTCAATTAATCTTACAACGGTATATACTGAATAGGCTGTACTGTATATTTATTTTTATATTACAACAGTAGATTTATTTGGTATATTTATTTTTATAGTACAACAGTATATATATATTGTCTATTTATATTTATAGTACAGCAGTATACATTTTTTGTATATTTCAATTAATCTTACAACGGTATATACTGAATAGGATGTACTGTATATTTATATTTATATTACAACAGTAGATTTATTTGGTATATTTATATTTATAGTACAACAGTACAGTATATATATTTTGTCTATTTATATTTATAGTACAGCAGTATACATTTTTTGTATATTTCAATTAATCTTACAACAGCATATATATTTTGTCTATTTATATTTAATGTACTGTACAGTATATTACAACATTGCATTTATATACATTTTATATTGCTGCATATTAATAAAACAATATAATTTCTTTACATTGTAGGGAGACAACTGTTCTGGTGGACAAAATAAGTGTGGAGAATGATGAGAGGAGTGCATTAAGGGTCAAATACACTCTGCAGGAAAAGCACAATCTGACTGTATCCGAGAGCAGCATAAAGAAGATGAGACGCAGAATTAGATGGAAATATGGACGTGTGAGGTTAGTACTGGACTGTACAGGAGGTAAAAGTGTTGTTTAAGAAACTGTACTGTACCTATAAAATTATTCCTTGTCATTACAGAGCGTACCCTATGATAAGGGACGTTAACAAGATCAAGAGAGTGGTCCAGGCCCAGGCATGGATCGACAGTGGAGAAACTTTCCAGGATTGCATCTTCACTGACGAGTCTACTGTTTCGCTGGAGAGATTTGCCACCTTTGCGTTCCACAAAAAAGGTCGCATATCTATGAAGCCGCGTCCAAAACACCAAGTGAAGATGAATGTGTGGGGTGCCATCTCTAAGCGTGAACAAGGGTGCATCGTCATATTTGAAGGTACAGTAAAATGTATGTCACACGCTTTTGCCTTATGCACTGTACTGTACTAGTGTGCAGTTTTTTGAGCACTTTTCTTGTTATAGGAATCATGAATAAAGCTTACTTCCAAGAGAAAATTGTGCCTGAGATTGTGGAATACATCACACGTGAATTCCCGGATGGTCACCATTTCTACCAGGACAACGATCAGAAGCACACCGCGTCAACAGCGCATATCCTTGAGCGCGGTATCAACTGGGTGAAGTCGCCAGTGTCTCATTTTGTCCCACTGTTTTTACTGTGTACTGTATCTCTTTAACTAATTGTCCTTTTTTTCCCCCTCCAATGACAGATCGTCAGACTTTTATCCTATCGAAATGGTCTGGGATCAGCTGAAGGACCATATCCAAAAAGTCATGAAACCCTCCAAAAAGGATGAGTTGGCGCAAGGCATACTGAGTTTTAGGAACGATGTACTCACCGTGGAACGATGCAATAAATATTTTGATCATATAGCGACTGTGTTGCCCATTGTGATCGCGAGTAATGGGCAAGCATCAGGAAGGTAGTATGGTATAGTTTTTTTCCCTGAGAGAGCAGCACCAGCCATCTGGTTACAAAGTATTTAACAGTAGTCACAGTATATAGTAGTTTGACAGTACTAACTGCATAAAATTGTTCAATATGGAGTAGCTATACAGTACACAATGCCATAATACAGTATGCACCTAACTGCTCAGTTTTTTTCTTTCCAGAGAGAGCAGCACCAGCCATCTGGTTACAAAGTATTTAACAGTAGTCACAGTATACAGTAGTTCCAGTATAGACTAGTTTGACAGTACTATACAGCACACAATGCCATATTACAGTTTGCACATAACTGCACTAATTTTTTGTTTTCTTGTCTTTGCAGAAAATAAGGATGGACTGGGGGGTTCGGGGGGTATCGTGTAAAGTTTGTGAACTGTTTGTACAGTTAAGTGTACAGTATCTAAACTGCAGTCATGATGTACACAAAACCTCTCCTCTCTCAATGAACTACTGTACTGTACACAGAATGAGGAAGTAGATAAAGACGGAAAAAATTATATATATATATATATATATATTATTATATATTATTAATTAATATTATTATCAATGTGCATTATTCATGATTATCCACCGGCCCTCAATTTTCATCTGACAGAAGAACTGAATAAAGATTTCATTATGTATTAATTTTGATTATTTTTATATTTTTATATTTTGTTCCTGATAAAATATAATAAATATTTATTTACATTCATGATAATCATAATCATTGACAACCCCCCCCCACACCTACACCAAACAAAAAGAAAGAATGACAAAAAGTGGTAATTTACTGCATCAACAACATGAATCAGATAATGTTTTTTTTTAACTCTCAATTTCACAGTGCTGTGCAAATCAGATGTACATATAAAATTCGAGAAGGGATTATCAAAAGCGTTACCGTAAACAAAGCCTCAAAGGGTTGGGGGGTGGATGGGTGAGTAATGCGTAGTAATCATCAGCTAGCTCCCTTCCCAAAGAGGATTACAGAGTGGTGATTCTAAGGCAACAATAGGAAAATTAGGCACGCAGGCGCAGATAGGTGATGCTCGGCTAGGGACGGACGATTAAAAACACAATGGCAAGCTTTAGAAATGGAATGACTCTGGAGAGGTGTCTGTAGATAAGAGGTTCAAATCCTTGAATGAGCCTTGTGTGTGTGCGTGGGGTAGGGGGGTACAGGGTACAGCTTCATGAAGGATTAGCTACAGTATACTGCAGTTCAAAGAAATGGAATATTTTCAAAAGGCAGGTCATCATAATAATTTGATCCGTACACCCCCAAATACATAAAAAGCACACAAATCAAACATGTGCAGTCAAATTGAATATCAGATTGAATATTGTAATATCAAGATGGTTTAGGCAGGCTTATGGAGAAAGTAAAAATAAAAAATGAGGAGAAAAAAAATATATGGGGGCTATGCACTAAGCAGTGATAAGTCGTTTTAAGAGCGCAAAGTGTTCTTAGAATGAGAAGTTCCACCGAGCTCTAACAGGCACTTTGCGCTCTAAAACGGACTTTTTCTTGAAATTTTTTCAAAGTCCAACTTTGCTCGTACGATCAGCTGTTTGCGCTGAATCCTGCCCTTCTGCGGGATTCACTAAGCAATGCAAACTGATCGTACGTGAAAGTTGCGCTGAATAAAGCACATCAGCTAAAGGCTGGTGATAAAAAAGCAGGACTTAGAAAAAAATCTTTGTCTACCTTTTTGCATGCGCAACACCGATACAACAGGCCGGCGGGAGTCCCCGGCTGACCCCGCGGGGGCCCGGGGGTCCCTGGCTCACCAAACGGGGTTTCCGCGGGTGTGGGGGGGTCCCCGCTGGAGTCCCGGGGTATCCGAGGGCCTGCGGTAACAATGTTGCACCTCCAAAAAAATAAAATAATATTTATAACTAAATACACCCCCCTCACACATACAGTACAGTAATGGGCAAAATTACTATTATCCACATATGGATAATAATGCATTTGCCCATTGTAAATACATATAACTTTCAATAAATACAGTAAAAACATATTACATTAACCATTTACAGGCACCCACGATGAAGGCCGTCTTCATCCTCATCTTCATCCTGCCCATGCCCCTCCAATGCTGCAAGACATACACAAGAATAAAAACATCCAATGTAATGTCCCCTAACCCCTTAATCACCATAGCGGTTATTAACCGCTACAGGCAGTAGGGGGTTAACCTACCCTCATCCACCACTCGGGGGGCCAACATACCCACCCCCACTAACCCCCCACCCCATGAGGCCTAACCACCCTCACCCACTACCCAGCCGGGAGGCCTACCCCCATACCCTTGGGGCCAATACTCCCTCCCCCCACCCCCAGTACCCACAATAAAAACAATACACAGCCCCACAATAAACATCATTCTATTTATTAAATACATAACCCACCCCCTGTGCCCCCCCATGAATACATGATTTATCCTTTTACATACAGGGTTCATACCCCAGGCCCACGCGAGTCCCCGGTGGGCCTGACGGGTCACATGACAGACCTACAGGTTACCAGCAACTTGTTTCATACAGGTTCTGGAGGCCTGTTGGTGGGTCCCGCTAGGCACCATGGCCCCCAGGTGGTCTCCGCGGGTCACCGTGGGCCACAATTGGGTCCACACGGTAGGCCCGCAGATGTCTGGGAGCCCGGGTCAGACCCCCAGGTGTCTGAGGGGCCTCGGGTGGTTCCCACGAGGGTCTGGGGACCCACGGGTGCTCACTACGGGTTCGCCGTGCCCCCATGGATGTGGGGCCACCGGTTCTTCCCCGCACACTACGGGTCCGCGGTGCCCCCACAGATGTGGGGCCACCGGTTCTTCCCCGCAGGTGTCACCCATGAACCACGCAGCCTGATACACGTGAGATACCCGAGGATACCTCAGGTGGTCTCCAGAGGTCTCATGCAGACCAATGGAACAAACCCTGAATGTAAAATAAATAAACCGGACCTATACATTCTATATATCACTCCCCTCCCCCCCCAACACATACAGTACAATAATGTGCAAAATAACTATTATCCAGATATGGATAATAGATTATTTGCCCATTATGAAACACATAAAACTTGCATCAATCAAAACATGAATTTTTAATCTTAAAATCACCACATTGCATGTTACAATAAATCCAGCATTGATTGTAAATATAACCCAACAAACCAGTAGCTACACAAATGTATATGAAATGTCACACAATTGCATTGAGTGTGTACATGATGCAATTAATCTGCGCATCATGTAACACTATGCAAAATATATGTAACAATAAAATACACTATGAACAATGTCCCCTAACCACCAATGCCATCCTGAAAATCAAATAGAAACTAAGCAACATCAATACAATTAGCATCAATCAATTAATCCATTTCCTCAAACAATTACAATACAATACAAATCAATTATACAATTCTCTATTCAATTCGTAAAGCCAAACCATTGCCAAAAGAATTCTAATTTAAAGGAACCACCATCATTCTAATCTAACTACCAGAAATAAGCCATTACAAATAAGCTGTCGCTAAATACAAATTACATTATTCCCAACAATGACAAAATAAAGCAGATAAATACATTAGCCATATATGAAAAGAACATAAACATTAGCAAAACAATCAATTATTATCCCTGTATGTCTATCCATATAGATAGATAAACATAACATACAGGGGCAATAATAGAGCATAAAATACAATGCATTTACATACAAAAATCACATAGAATACACCCATTCAGTGTCCGTGAATGTATGTATATATATATAGGTACATAGCTACATTCACGGGCATTAAATGGAACTGAAAAAATAAAAGACATGAATCAAAAATCAAAAAAACCTGGAAAAGTTAAAATAATAAACTTTTCTTTTGTTTAGTCACCATTAGATGCTCACTCAACGAAATCCAGGCGACCTGGAAGCACAGGAACCAATCCACAGGTACAGTAACCATAAAAAAATAAACCCTTACAATCCACGTCTGTCTTTTTTCTTCTATTTGTAATCCTTCCCGTCAGGCCTGGGGTCTTCTTTGGGGTCTTCTCGGTCTTCTTCCGTCTTCTTCCATCTTCTTACGCCACGCCCTTCTTCTCTTCATAGGAGGGGAGATGTTCCCTCCTCGGCGACTGGTTTCAAAATGAGGCGACATAGGCTTTTATAGGCCTATGACGTCACATTTTGGTCAAATGTTTCCCACGGTCCTGATTGAGCCATGAAAAACATGTGATTTGGCCGGAAAAAAAAATGATGACGTAATTTAAAGGCAATGAAAGCACAGCCAATCAGAATGGCTGTGCTTCAATTGCCTTTAAGATGACATCATCAAAACAAAGATAGCCGGCCTCACATGGTACGGTAGCCAATCAGAGCGTGGGAAATACATCGTTACAGTACCCCCCTCTTAACGATCGAACTGTGAGCGATCCAAGAGACTAAGGGGCAGCGATGCATAGGAAGGAAGACTCGCAGCTAGAAGTAGCGCCCGCCACACAGAAAATCTTGACTCGCAGCTAGAGGATGGCGCATGCCATACAGAGAGACATCAGAGAAACTAGGCATGGGTAGAGAATACACCAGATAGTGCCTGAGAGTAAAAAATAGGGAGCTTTTCCTCTGTAATGGGAGACACAAGGATTTCTCTTCTGGAGCTAGGGACGTGACCTTGGCTGGCGAAGAAAAGGGAGTTACCAAGAAGGATCATAGGGGTGACCTGCAGGGGTTAATACAGGAATGACCCTGGGAACAGAACTTAGAAATTCAAGCTTAGAACGTGGAACTAGACAAAAAACAAAAGAACAGGGCGCACAACGCACATAGTGAAGTAAAGTTTAAAAAGTGACTTTATGATTAAAAGTAAATAGTTCTGCGTACATCAAAGTAAAATAAACAAGCAGTTGGTTAATAGGTTTACCACACCAGGAGACGACCGGAGGCGACACCCTTTACTTGTTCTCAGCAGGTGGTGGGTCAGCAAGCGTCTCGTCTGCTATTCACTTTCCAGAGTATCCAGAGCTCTCCGTCTCAGGGTGGTAGATGGGTTAATACCAAGGTGAAAGTCCCAGAGCACAAGGCTCAAGTCGGCGTGAATCAGCCACAGTCAATGTCCACAGGGCTCGAACGCCACTCGCTTGCCGCTACTCCTCGTGGGGCGCCCGGCGATGACATCACGGATCGACCGTCGACTTCCGGGAGGTGCCTCCTGGAACGCACAGCGTGCGTGCCGTGCTAGATGTTCCCAGCAGCGTTGAACAGTGCACGCACTGGCAACCATGGAATGAACTGACTGGCACTCACATACGGGGGAGAATACACAAACAGTGTTCTTAGGCACACAGGGGTGCAGAAAGATGAGCAGAGACACCCTTCCAACGCATTTCGTAACACTAGGTTACTTCTTCAGGGTGTGTATGCAGATAGATGGGTGTTGTAAACATATATATACCCAACTTCCCCCAATCAAACGTGCGGTGTCTAATTGCTCCATCGTCAATTACAGGTGTAACATGTTGCTCATTAGGACATTGCATATATCTGTGTCTCATGGAAAACAGAACTTATTAAAATGCATTCAAGTATATAAAAAAACAGTAAAACATTACATATCAAAAATTATGAATAATTAAAACTTGGCGCATGAGGAATGGAGTTTCTGAAAAAGAGGAGACAAAATTAGAGGCAAACAAATACATATACAGGGATGAGTGTGAAAAACATGACATATACAGGAGGCTAGAGTCTAATACAGAGACCAAATGTCTATGTCCTCATTTAACCCCTTAGGGCTCAATGAGTTCATTTGATAGATCCAAAATGTCTCTTGATAAGAAAGACTTTTGATCCTATCACCTCCCTTTCTTGCTTTAGGGACCACTTTTATACCTTTAAATTGTAAATTAGAAGGGTCTTTATTATGGTAAAGTGCAAAGTGACGGGAGAAACTATGTTTCTCATAACCTATTTTAATATTTCTAATGTGCTCCTGTATCCTAGTTTTCAGGCATCTTTTTGTGCGGCCTATATATTGCAGGGCGCACTCACAGTTGATCATATAGACCACATATGTGGTATTACAATTTATAAAAGAATCGATCACGAAACTCTCACCAGTGGTGAATGACTTGAGGTTTTTCTCTCTGGGTGAATAAATTTACATATAGAACACTCTCCACATTGATAATTCCCTGTTGGTTTATCACCAAGCCAAGTTTTAGTTGAAGGCTTCGCTTGGGTAAAACCCACGTCACTGGGGGCTAGTGTATTTTTAAGGTTTTTTGCCCTTCTATATATAAACTTAGGAACATCTGCAATATGATCACCTAGTACTGGATCAGTGCATAAAATTGCCCAATGCCGTTGTATAATCCTTTCAATTTTCTTATTCATTGAATTGTAGGTAGTGATAAAAGGCACTTCAATCAAATTACTCTGGTCATCAGTTTTTTCTTTAATTCTTTAGATTAACATTGATTGCCTATCCATGCGTCGGACTATGTCAAGATCTCTAGTCAGACTCGCACTAGAATAACCTCTTTCAAGGAACTTATCAAAAAGCAATTTAGACTGTGTCTCGAAATCTTGATCCCCACTACAGTTTCGTTTAATACGAATAAATTGGCCTTTGGGAATGTTAGTAATCCACGATTTTTTGTGGTTACTGCTTGCCATTAATAAATTGTTGGCATCGATTTCTTTAAAAAAGACCTTAGTGGAAACATTCCCATTGTCCAATGCAGTCAATTGCAAATCTAAAAAATTGATACTGAGTGGGTTAGACACAAGCGTGAAGACCAGATTCCTATTGTTGGCATTCAAATAAGAGAGAAAAGAGCAGATGGATAAATCATCCCCCTCCCATACACATAGGATATCGTCGATGTAGCGACGCCAGATGATTACCTGTTTACTAAAGGGGTTGTTACTCCAAATGCTCTGTTCCTCCCACTGACCCATGTACAGGTTTGCGAAGCTGGGTGCAAATCTCGTGCCCATTGCAGTTCCGCAAACCTGTAAAAAGTACTCTGTTAAAAACAAAAAATAATTATGGGTCAGTATAAACTCAATAGATTTCAAAATGAATTCAGTATTGAGATGGTGCAAAGTGGTGTCTGACTCCAGATAGAATTGAACTGCCTGTAGACCTTTGTCGTGTGGAATGTGAGTGTATAGCGCCTGCACATCACACGTAATCCATTTATATGTACTCTTCCATTCAAAGTCCTGGAAGGTTAGGAGGACAGAAGATGTATCTTTTAGATAGGATGGCAGTTGGCCAACATAAGTCTGCAAAAAGAAGTCCACATACTGCGAAAGATTCGCAGTAAGGGAATCTATTCCCGAAATGATGGGACGACCAGGTGGATTGGAAATAGACTTGTGGACTTTGGGCAAATGATAAAAAATTGGTATTTTCGGAGAATCATTAAACAAAAAGTCAAACTCAGCTTTCGTAATAACGGTGTAAGAAAAGGCTTCATCCAATAATTCCTTTAAAAGGATAGTGTAATCACTAGTAGGGTCTTTGCTTAGTACCTTATAAAAGGATGAATCATAAAGGAGGCGGTGGACCTCCTGTTCGTAATCCTTACGGTTTTGGAGGACCACCCCGCCCCCTTTATCAGCCTGTCTGATTATCAGATCTTTATTGTTTTTTAAACATTTTAAAGCTAAGTTTTCTTGAATATTCAAATTATGTCTAAGGTCTCCTGATTTAAATTTTTTCACCAGTCTGGAGAAATCATTAAGCACCATATTGAAAAATGTATCAATATGGTGCCCTTTAGATTGTGCAGGGTAAAATTTAGACCTTGTTTTAAAAGTGGTGTGTCTACAAACCAGACCCTCATTATTTGAATCAATCGATTCAGGTATACATTAAATTTCATTCATCATTTGTGGAGTTTTGTTCTCGTTTTTGATAAAATGCCATTTAAGGGTCATATTCCTCACAAATTTGTGCAGGTCTGTGTATAGCTGAAAGCTGTTTGGACCACTAGACCTTGAGAAATTTAGACCCTTATTAAGCATGGTTTTTTGATCTTTGGTCAGAATCACTGTGGACAAATTAAAAGTGCCTTTATCTAGGGAGATCCCAGGTCTACACTTGAGTCCCTTCTCTTTGACCCTGGATCCTGCTTTCGTTCCTCGTCTGGTAGCGATCTTTTTATTTTTGATCTCCCCGCAGGACTGCTTAGCTGTTCCTGTCTCTTCTCCTTCTTTTTCTCTTTCACCGGGGATAATCTGCTTCTTAGTAATTCTAAAAAACGAGAGCCTGAAGGGGACTCACTGACAGGTTTGTTATTAGATGTTTCTTTATATTTATAGTTATCTTTTCTTGATTCTGATCTATTTTTGGGAGATAGAGGTATGGGATTTTGTTCTCTATATTTCTCAGAGTTGTTCTGTCTGATATTAGTGCTATGGTTGGTGTATTTGTGATCATCTCTTTTATCCCTAGATCTATTTTGGTAATGATCTTGCCTCTTATAGTTTGACCAACCACGGTGTCTGGGGGGGGCCTCTCCTACCGGAGCCTCTATTACAAGATGTATGTTGGTCCTTCCTGGCACCGTGATTGGGAATATAGACTTTGTCTATCACTCTACCTCTTTCTCCCTTTTTGGCCCAGACTCTTTCTCTCCTATTTGTCATAATCAGCTTTATCTCTCAGAAATTTCTCTTGTTTGTTTTTAACTATATCTTCTCCTGTACTCTCTAATTTAGCAAGAAGTTCTACTTCAATCTTGGAGCAATCCTTATCAATTACTATGGACTCCATGATTTTAATCTCTTTTAGTATTTCTTTTTCAATGAGTGTAATGGATTTGGTGCGTTCAAAAATAATTAAACGCATCAGATCTAGAGAACACTCATCCAAAATTCTGTTCCATTCTTTCATGAAATGCTCGTTTTCTTTCCCAAATGTGGGCGGTTTTTGAACACGTAACCCCCTAGGGATTCTTTTACAGTCAATATATTTCTGTAAGGTAGTTTTTTGTAACCAAAGCTTGCTATCCTTTAACAGAAGATTTTCTAGGATTTTAAAATGTCCTTCTATTGACAAATTATCCTCCTCCCCTTCTAAATGGTCTTTTGGTTTCTCTGAGAATAAACAATCAAATTGTTCTTGTCGTTTATCTCTGAGATTGAGTAAACCACACACCATTATGCTAGATGGTTACAGAACAGTACTTAAATAAGTGTAAAAAAGTGATGAATAACCAGTGTAAAAGTGCAGCACCTAGAGACAAGTGACAACAATAAAAAGATAGGTGATAGTGCGCAGCTAATACCTAGTACAAGACAACTTGTGATCAGTGCACAGTGAATAAAAAAACAATATTGTTTTTTTATTCACTGTGCACTGATCACAAGTTGTCTTGTACTAGGTATTAGCTGCGCACTATCACCTATCTTTTTAGAACGTGGAAGTAGAAAGGATTCTTTCTCTGATGGGGAAAGCACACAGGACTGCCTAGCAGGGGTTAAAGCAGGAAAAACCTCAAGGGCTGGAATGGGATATTCAGAGTTAGAAATAGAGGGAAAAAGGGAAAGTTGACTCGCAGCTGGAGGGCGGCACACGCTGTCACGTGTACACGCCACACGTGAGAGAATGCGTGACGCGACCGGGGGTGGCCGGCATCCGTGGTACGAGTAGGGAACCACGGTTGCGTGCATGCACTATAAGGAGAGCGGGAACTGAGATGCGGCAAGTAAGGAGGGAGCACGCCGCAGGGGGCGTGTTCCCCGATTCCTTACAGTATCCCCCCTTCAGGATCGGACTCCGAACAATCCTTACTAGACTAGGGGGGACTAGGATCTCCCAACGATACAGGGGCACAGGAACCAGGAACTAGGAACATGGACATGAACATGGCATGGAACATGGAGGAAGGCGGGGCCACCTCTGGGGGTCCGTTTGTTGGGCCGAGCATAATGTCACGCTTGTGCTCTACTCACAAGCGCAGGGAAGAAAGGGAAGGACCCGCTAGCGATGTGGGGAGGCCGCAGGGCATACGAAGGGAGTAAGTTGCCGTGCAGCTTGGGATCGGCGCACGGTCACATGACCGCTCCTTGCGCATGAGAATGTGCGACATGTCCGGAGGTGCGGTGTCAGAGACACAAGTGATCCAGCTGCATGCGCGTGCACCCTCTGACAGCAGAGCGGAAGTGCGCGCGCTCTCAGGCACCAACGCGGGGGTTTGCGGGAAGCCAATGCTTCAGCACAGGAGTCTGGAAACGGAAACCAGGAACATGGGCATGGAGTCCAGAGCACAAGGTAACATCCAGAGAAGGATTGCTTCTTGGAGAACGTTAGAAAAGGGTGAATAAACCGCTCATCCGTGTGTGTTATTGGTGCTTAAATGCGATATGTAACAGGTGCTCTGAGGGAAAAAGGAATATATTTCAGAGTAGATCCCAAGAGGATCAAGAAAGGCTCCCTCATATATCGAGCACTCAATGTTAGGATACTATAGTGAGACTTACAATAGTCTATTGGTATCAATACCTTTAAGTAGGACAGAATGTGGCCCTTCTCAACCGGATAAGCTCAGAAAAAATAATAAAATTTTATTAAGTAATTACAATTGATCAGGATTAAAAACACATATAAAACATTCAAACATTAAAAAACCCCATACTGAAGTGGTTAGGTGAGCTGGCGATGAATCAATATGGTATGCTCACCACAGACGTCTAAATAGCGAATGTAACTGTTAGTGGACAAGCAGGTAAGTATTCTCCTTCAAACCTATATGGTGGAGGGAGGGGTATCAGAGGTGTAGTCTCTATAGCTGTGTTATCAAGTATTGGCATATGTTATGTAGGTTATCCCCTGTCCTAGGGTACAATGCACCATATATGCTGAGTGTGGCTTCAGAGGGACAGAACAGATGAGGGATAAATGCTTTAGTCACTCATATAATGTTTCTGTTATCCCTAAGAGGTCTGTGCGGTCTCGCCGCAAGCTGTACTTGCTCAGTGTTGTGTCAAATTGACACTATATGTTTCAAAAATGGCGGCTTGTGGTACACAGTGTATTATATATTGACTCTAGGATATAGTCACCACATAGATAACACAGGTATATGCGAGGGGGCTCCGTTTCCAAGGAGACCAATACAACAATATTGCGGATTCTAATATCCCATGTGTAATGCACAATGGTAAGCTGGACGCCCCCACCGCGGGCAAAACCACCTTAAACACACGTATAATTCGCTGGGTGTCCTGTCTCAATACAAGCCTGTCTTCCAAACACTGCTGTCTCTGCTCGCAGACGCTGCCACTTCTGATGACGTCACCCGTGACGTCACCACGTCCCGACGATCGTTTCGCGTAGACTGACACGCTTCTTCAAGAATTGTATTGAGACAGGACACCCAGCGAATTATACGTGTGTTTAAGGTGGTTTTGCCCGCAGTGGGGGCGTCCAGCTTACCATTGTGCATTACACATGGGATATTAGAATCCGCAATATTGTTGTATTGGTCTCCTTGGAAACGGAGCCCCCTCGCATATACCTGTGTTATCTATGTGGTGACTATATCCCAGAGTCAATATATAATACACTGTGTACCACAAGCCGCCATTTTTGAAACATATAGTGTCAATTTGACACAACACTGAGCAAGTACAGCTTGCGGCGAGACCGCAGAGACCTCTTAGGGATAACAGAAACATTATATGAGTGACTAAAGCATTTATCCCTCATCTGTTCTGTCCCTCTGAAGCCACACTCGGCATATATGGTGCATTGTACCCTAGGACAGGGGATAACCTACATAACATATGCCAATACTTGATAACACAGCTATAGAGACTACACCTCTGATACCCCTCCCTCCACCATATAGGTTTGAAGGAGAATACTTACCTGCTTGTCCACTAACAGTTACATTCGCTATTTAGACGTCTGTGGTGAGCATACCATATTGATTCATCGCCAGCTCACCTAACCACTTCAGTATGGGGTTTTTTAATGTTTGAATGTTTTATATGTGTTTTTAATCCTGATCAATTGTAATTACTTAATAAAATTTTATTATTTTTTCTGAGCTTATCCGGTTGAGAAGGGCCACATTCTGTCCTACTTAAAGGTATTGATACCAATAGACTATTGTAAGTCTCACTATAGTATCCTAACATTGAGTGCTCGATATATGAGGGAGCCTATCTTGATCCTCTTGGGATCTACTCTGAAATATATTCTTGGAGAACGTCCAGACTTCTTAAAGGCATAGTGACAGAGACAGCAAGGTGCAGCGAAACTAAACATAACATAAGGGTTCTTAGTCTAATCCATTGGCCAAGGAATTCTAAGCCTGCTACCACGTCAAGGCGAACCCTACTAAGCAGGTACCTACACTACCCGACGATAAACTAACCTCAGTAGTATGAGTGACTGTCTCAGTCTTCCGGAATCCACAGGAGATAAGTAAAGGTCCCAAGGAGGTCCAGACAGGAACAGTATGCGATGAGTACTAGCAGGCACCAGGGCTGATAGCAAAAGACTAAATGCAAAGAGAAAGTCAAAGAGAGGCTTACTTCCTGTCAGGAGGAAGAGGGCAGGGTTTGCCAGAAAGCAAGATGGCGTTGCTTGTTTCAGAATCCTTAAAGACACAGGATCTTGACTCGCAGCTATAGGGCGGCGATCAGAAGTAAACAGGTAAGGAAGGAACACGCCGCAGGGGGCGTGTTCCGCACATCGTTACACGCGGGAGCTTTAAAGTGCAAGGGATACCGGCACCCCATAACGGGGCCTTTATCTCCTGAAGTAGGGTGTCCTCAGACCTGAAACCAATGTGGTTCAGGTCCTGAGACCCCCTGCTCATGTACACTATTATTAAAATGTATTTATTTTGTGTACGATCGCCTGTAACAGCCTTGCATGGAGATGGCAAATCTCCATGCAAATGTTACATGCGGCTTTTTTTCTATCAGCTAGCATGTGGGAACTTTAAGTGCGATAGCAGAGGGAAAAAAGCTTGCACGCACGATAAGCCAGTTTTGGGCACGTCCGATAGAAAATGGGCTCAGGGCCTTAGTGAATTGCGCCGCTGGCTTCATTTTTTATCGGACATGCTAATTTTTTTCAGCTCGGAGCGAAAGCTCGGAGCTTTGTGCATAGCCCCCTTTATATTTTTTTTTTTTGGTCACTCACTCTTGAACTTCTCAAGCAAGCAGTGGTGAATTTACAGACGCATGCGCAGTAATCATCAGCTATGTACTGTAGCTCCCATCCCAAAGAGGATTATACACAGGCGCAGAAAGGGACGGACGATTAAAAACACAATGGCAAGCTTTAGAAATGGAATGGCTCTGGAGAGGTGTCTGTAGATAAGAGGTTCAAATCCTTGAGCGAGCCTTGTGTGTGCGTGGGGGAGGGGGGTACAAGGTACAGCTGCATGAAGGATTAGCTGTACTGCAGTTCAAAGAAATGGCATATTTTCATAAGGCAGGTCATCATAATAATTTGATCCCTACACCCCCAAATACATAAAAAGCACACAAATCAACCATGTGCAGTGAATTTGAATATCAGATTGAATATCGTAATATCAAGATGGTTTAGGCAGGCTTGTGGAGAAAATAAAAATAAAAATGAGGCGAAAAAAAAATATTTTTTTTTTGGTCAGTCACTCTTGAACTTCTCAAACAAGCAGTGGTGAACTTACAGATGCATGCGCAGTAATCATCAGCTATCAAGCAGGAATGTGATTGAAACCAGAAAGACACACATTCAAAGGAATGGTGTGGAGAGGTGTACTGTACTGTAGATAAGATACAGTAAGAAGTTGAAATACTGCAGTGCAGTAAATTATCCTGTGTGTGTGCGGGGGTGAGCGAGGGGAGAGCACTGTATATGCCGAAATGTGATACTGTTACAGTACTGTACACGCCTATGCATTTCAACAATTTTCAAATGAGACATACAGCACTGCAAATGCATGTATAAATATGCAAATTTACAATTACAGCGCACGCACACGCAGACTGTGTACTGACGTAGGTTGAACTGCTAAAGTATTAGACTTCCAAGACAACAGCTCGCAAACGCCCCCCTGAGTTTTTAGACCGTATTGCAGTATTGCAGACAGCGCTAATAAAAAAACTAATATTACGAGCGCTAAAATACCGCAATACACTCTGGAAAAAAAGAACATACTGCATCTTCCCGCGGTTATCAGAGTTGCGCCGCTACGGCCACACTAGGGTAAAGGTGACCGCAGCTGTACATATTTATATTCCCTATCAGTTTATTCACATCATTGGTGCTGTGACTCCTTATGAGGCATATTTGTGGCCAACACATTCCCCTTGTGCTTACGTATAGCTATTCTAGTTAGCCCTAGTTCCTCCACAGCATAGGTGCTTACTCGAGAGGCTTGCGCATGTGCAATAATTCTCAAAATGGCTGCCGCGTCATTGGGTCACCATGACTACCTTCCTCCGCAGTTGCTGTGACTCAAATAGGCTGCATTCCAGCTTTTCAGTGATTGCGCATGCGCAGAACATGCTTACAATAGAGAGACAAGCCTAACAGTACATCGTCATGACAACCTGACTCCGGAGTCTGCATTCCAGCCTGTCATGGATTGTGCAGGCTTAGAACATGCTCACAATAGAAAGATAAGGCTAATACACGTGATTGTATAGGTCTTTTATTTATTTAGAGACTGCGCATGCTCAGGATCTCCGAATCAAAGATGGCCGACGGAGCAGTTCAAAATGTCCTATGCAGCACATTAGAGATCATGGGAATTAAGGTTTGATGGGCTTTTACCTCATTTTTCATTGATTTTGGTAATTGGGTGTTAATTGAATTATATGTACCTGGGTTTTGGTGTATTTATGTTTTCTACGTTTATTCTTTCACTGCACAGCCCTGAGGAAGGTCCATTGTTGGGACCAAAACATTGGAATTTCGTGCTTTGTTTAAATCCAATAACAGATTTACCTTACTTACCTGAGTGCTGTCTGCTGATTTCGTGGAATCGGTATCGTACATATGTCTTTATTTTATGGAACATGCATCAACATTTATTGGATGACTATTGATGTGCCGGCTGTTTTGATTCATATATACTGTGACAAACGGCTTACTCCGGGGCTCCGTCGTTTGTCCGGGACTGTTTAGAACACGGTCTTTTAGGGTAGGTTAAATGATGAGGCGTCACGTACTGTTCCTTTAAACAGGCTATGCCTGGTTTATTCAGTCCCAGGCACTGAGACTGCCACAGTGCATACAACAGAAAACAGATCAAAACAAAAGCTGCTCACCTGAGCGATAACTTAACTTAGATATCCCTGACTCAGGGTTGGAAGTGGCTTTTCCACTTCCAACATCAAAACACAGTACTTTTGCAGTCTTACACAAATGAACAGAAAGATTGAACCTGTTTGGGGAAGAGGCTTCTCCCCTCTGTAGTTCAGCAGCCTTCCAGCCTCCTGGCTCTTGTGGGGAGCCCAGAGCAAACAGGAAATCAGTCTTTCATACCTGATTCCTAATTAGCATGACAGGTGACAGAAATCAGGCAGCAGACAAACTCTGGTCTGGATCTCTCATCCCTCAGTTCCAGCGCTTGCCAAACTGTGGGATGGAGTGTATGTATTATAAGGCTGCACTCCCAGGCCAAACAGGATAGAAACTGTCTAGTATCCTGGGAGCCCTATATACGGAATTTATTACCATCCCCTGGTTTCTGTCACATATCCTCCCCCCCAGCTCAGACCTCGAGGGATGAGCGACCATGGATATTAGGGAGTGCATCCTTGACAACCCGTCAGCATTGCCATGTTTGTGCCCTGACCTGTGTTCCACAGAAAATTTAAAGGGTTGTAGGCTTAGGAACCACCTGGTCACTCTAGCATTCTTTTCCCTGTTTTGACACATCCAGGTAAGGGGTGCATGATCTGTGACCAACCGGAATTTTCTCCCCAACAGGTAGTATTTGAGTGTCTCTACAGCCCACTTTATTGCGAGACACTCTTTCTCTACTATGGAGTAATTTTTCTCCTGGGGATTTAGTTTCCTACTTAAATAAAGGATGGGGTGCTCCTCACCTTGAGACTCCTGGGAGAGTACCGCCCCCAGCCCTACCTCAGATGCGTCGGTTTGGACTATGAACTCTTTGGAGAAGTCAGGTGTGACCAACACTGGTTGGGCACAGAGAGCTTCTTTCAGGCTTCTAAAGGCCTGTTCGGTTTCGGGGGACCACTTTACCATTAGCGGTCCTCTTGCTTTTGTGAGGTCAGTTAGTGGGGTTGCCTTAGTTGCAAAATTGGGAATAAACCTTCTATAGTACCCAATTAAGCCCAAAAAGGTCCTTACTTGTTTTTTTGTAACTGGCCTTGGCCAATTTTGTATCGCCTCCACTTTGAGTGTTTGGGGTTTGAGTAAACCTCTGCCAATAGAATATCCCAGATACTTGGCCTCCTCCAGACCAATAGTGCATTTAGCGGGGTTAGCAGTTAGTCCAGCAGACCGGACTGCGTCAAGCACAGCTTGGACCTTTGGAAGGTGGGATTGCCAATCTTCACTATGGATTACCACATCATCCAGGTAGGCGGCAGCATACCGAGCATGTGGTTTTAAAATTTTATCCATCATTCTTTGGAATGTGGCGGGAGCTCCATGTAAGCCAAAAGGCAACACCTTATACTGAAAGAGGCCGTCTGGGGTTGAGAAGGCTGTCTTTTCTTTTGCCCTTTCTGTGAGGGGAACCTGCCAGTACCCTTTTGTTAGGTCTAGGGTTGTGAGATATCGGGCTTTGCCCAGTCTCTCTACAAGTTCATCTACCCTGGGCATAGGATAAGTATCAAATTTTGACACCGCGTTTAGTTTCCGGTAGTCATTACAAAACCTTGTTGTACCATCTGGCTTTGGGACTAAGACTATAGGGCTGTTCCACCCACTTTGGGATTCCTCAATTACACCTAGTTTTAGCATTTTTTTAACCTCTAAACTTATAGCCTTTCTTTTGGCCTCTGGGATTCGGTACGGTTTAAGGTTAACTCGGACCCCCGGTTCAGAGACTAGGTCATGTTCAATTACGCTAGTTCTACCTGGCCGTATAGAGAAGATTTCTTTGTTTCTTTTCACTAAATTCTGAACCTCTCGTTTCTGATGAACAGACAGTGTTTCAGCTATGCTAACCTCTGGGTCAGTTTCTTGATTCTCTGACGGACCTGGGGGTACTAGGGTTAACAAGACCTCTCTATCTTTCCAGGGCTTGAGTAGGTTTATATGGTAAATTTGCTCAGGTTTCCTCCTACCTGGCTGTCTTACCTTATAATTTACTTCTCCCACTCTTTCCAAGACCTCATATGGCCCATGCCATTTAGCAAGGAATTTACTCTCCACGGTGGGAACCAGAACTAGTACCCTATCACCTGGAGAAAAAATTCTGACCCTAGCACCCTTATTATATGTATTCCTCTGTGCTTCTTGAGCTTTCTCCATGTGTTCCCTCACTATGGGTAGGACTGCAGCAATGCGGTCCTGCATCTGGGCAACATGCTCTATTACACTTCTGTAAGGGGTAACCTCGTGTTCCCAAGTCTCTTTGGCTATATCCAGTAAGCCCCTTGGGTGTCGGCCATACAATAGTTCAAACGGGGAGAAGCCTGTGGATGATTGGGGAACTTCCCTAATGGCAAATAACAGGTACGGTAACAAACAATCCCAGTTTTTCCCATCTTTATCAACCGCCCGCCGTAACATGCTCTTTAAGGTTTTATTGAACCTTTCCACTAAACCATCTGTTTGTGGATGATAGACTGAGGTTCTGAGATGCTTGATTTTTAGGAGTTTACATAGCTCTTTCGTTACTTGGGACATAAATGGTGTTCCCTGGTCAGATAGAATCTCTTTAGGAATCCCGACCCGGGAAAACAGAACTACTAACTCTTTTGCTATGTTTTTAGCTGAGGTGCTACGTAGGGGAACTGCCTCCGGATATCGGGTGGCATAATCTAATATTACCAATATATGCTGATGTCCCCTAGCAGACTTTATTAGGGGTCCTACTAGATCCATAGCAATCCGGTCAAATGGTACCTCTATTATGGGAAGGGGTACCAATGGGCTGCGGTACGCCTTGAACGGGGCGGTGATCTGACATTCTGGGCATGAGGAACAATAATTCGTAATTTCTGCCAGAACCCCAGGCCAATAGAAGCTTCGGAGAACCTTTTCTTTTGTCTTTTCCACCCCTAGGTGTCCCCCCAATGGATGACTATGTGCGAGGTGTAATACTACGTTACGGAATGTCCGTGGTACCAACAATTGTTTAGTTGTAACTGATTTCCTTTTATCAACCCGATATACTAGGTCGTTCTCTACCTCGAAGTAGGGGTAAGCAAGTGACCTATCTGGTTGGCCAGGAGTACTATTCTGGTCCCGTATATTTCCCCTTGCTACCGCTAATGTGGGGTCCTCCCACTGGGCCTTCTTAAAACTCCCAGGACTGACCTCTAGGTCAGCGAGGGTCTTATCCGGTTCTGGGGTGGTAAGTGTCTGCTCAACACCTTGATTTGGGGTATTCCCTACCAAAGTAGTGATGGGGAAGGGAATTTTACAGCACTCCTCCTTTTCCCCCTTCTTATTTGGGCCCTCGTCAACCTCCATTTCTGAAAAAGGGAAAGGATTTGTTTCTTCTAATACTTCGTTATGGTCCGCTATTGAACTCTGGGCGCTATTCTGAGCGGGGGACCACATTTTTAGAAAATGGGGAAAGTCGGTCCCTATTAACACATCATGTGCCAGTTTGGGTACAATACCCACCTTGAAATCTAAAGAACCAAACTCTGTTTCAAAAAAAACATCAACAGTGGAATATTCATGATTATCCCCATGTATACAACAAATTGCCACTCTTTGTGAACTGTTTCCCTGTTTCTTCTTAATGGGCAAGAGGTATTCGGACACTAGTGTGACCATGCTCCCAGAGTCAAGAAGTGCCCGAACCCTCTTACCATTAACCTTTACAAATGCCCACAGATGGTTATTCAAGGGGTCCTCTGGGCTAGGGCCCATACATTGGGACAACAGCGAATAAGGTTCCACGCTGTTGCATTGCATGGGCTCATAATTTAGTGGGCAGATTTTTGCTGTGTGGCCCCTCTCATGACAATTTACACATTTAGGTACATAGTCTGTGTCCCACTTAGAGCCTTTTCCCGGCTCCCCATGTTGGCTATTGCCCTTAGTGTGCGAACAACTGTTGCTGGTGCTGCGTGAAGGTGGTCGCCGCTCTTCAGCGCCCCTTAACCCCGGTACCCTTTTACCGTCTCTGGAAGAGTCCTGGAACCTCGGGTAGTGGGGTTGCTCCACGACTGTGGGTTGCGGGTGCTCTTCTGCTGCATTGTACCTTTCTACGAGGGCCACAAGCTCATCCGCATTGTGGGGGTCACTCCGACTGACCCAACGGCATAAGGCAGAGGGAAGTTTCCTCAAGAACTGGTCCATGACCAACCGTTCCACGATGTGGCTGGCTGAGTTGATCTCGGGTTGTAGCCACTTCCGGGCGAGGTGGATGAGGTCATACATCTGGCTTCGGGTGGCTTTATCCATCGTGAAGGACCATGCGTGAAACCTTTGGGCGCGAACAGCCGTGGTTACGCCGAGGCGGGCGAGGATCTCGAACTTCAATTTTGCATAGACGTTAGCTTCGGCTGGCTCTAGATCAAAGTAAGCCTTCTGGGGTTCGCCGCTTAGGAAGGGTGCGATTAGACCAGCCCACTCAGCTTCTGGCCATCCCTCTCTCTGTGCCGTGCGTTCAAACGTGAGAAGATAGGCTTCCACATCATCCGAGGGTCCCATCTTCTGAAGGTAGTGGCTTGCCCTGGTCATTTTCGGAACTGGGGCTGCCGCTGCCAGTGGAAGGTTACTGATAGTCCCCCTCAGGATCTCGAGTTCCTGCTGTAAGCCCTGAGCGAACCGCTGTTGCTCCTCTCTCAGCAAGCGGTTTGTCTCTTGCTGGTTTGCATTCGCGTTTTGCAGGGCTTCATTCGTCTGTTGCTGGTTTGCATTCGCCTGTTGCTGGTTGGCATTCGCCTGTTGCTGGTTGGCATTAATCTCTTGCTGGGCTATTAGCAGCTGTTGATGGGCTGCATTCGTCTGCTGCTGGTTTGCATTAGTTTCTTGCTGGGCTATTAACAGCTGTTGCTGGGTTTCATTCGCGTCTTTCTGGGCAGCGACATTGCGTACCAGCGCACCCACCACGTCTTCCATCTTGTTTGCAGAGGATGAAAAAAACTTTTTTTTTTTTTTTTTTTTTTCAAAGTTCTTCAACCCGCAGACCCCCTAGTGCTCTGCCCGCATTCTCCACCATATGTGACAAACGGCTTACTCCGGGGCTCCGTCGTTTGTCCGGGACTGTTTAGAACACGGTCTTTTAGGGTAGGTTAAATGATGAGGCGTCACGTACTATTCCTTTAAACAGGCTATGCCTGGTTTATTCAGTCCCAGGCACTGAGACTGCCACAGTGCATACAACAGAAAACAGATCAAAACAAAAGCTGCTCACCTGAGCGATAACTTAACTTAGATATCCCTGACTCAGGGTTGGAAGTGGCTTTTCCACTTCCAACATCAAAACACGGTACTTTTGCAGTCTTACACAAATGAACAGAAAGATTGAACCTGTTTGGGGAAGAGGCTTCTCCCCTCTGTAGTTCAGCAGCCTTCCAGCCTCCTGGCTCTTGTGGGGAGCCCAGAGCAAACAGGAAATCAGTCTTTCATACCTGATTCCTAATTAGCATGACAGGTGACAGAAATCAGGCAGCAGACAAACTCTGGTCTGGATCTCTCATCCCTCAGTTCCAGCGCTTGCCAAACTGTGGGATGGAGTGTATGTATTATAAGGCTGCACTCCCAGGCCAAACAGGATAGAAACTGTCAAGTATCCTGGGAGCCCTATATACGGAATTTATTACCATCCCCTGGTTTCTGTCACAATACACACACACACACACACACACACACACACACACACACACACACACACACACACACACACACACACACACACACACACACACACACACACACACACACACACACACACACACACACACACACACACACACACACACACACACCTCTATATATATGTATATATAATTTATTTCAATAAAAAATATTTTTAACCAGCAGTGTTCTATTTAGCATGCACAAACTAGTTAGGTACCAAATATATCAAATGCATATGCACATGCCAATTTGAAACACAATAGCTTCCATTTGAATAAAACAAGGGTTACTTTGCATCTCAAATGACTAATTTGCATATGCATTGTTTACACTCAAAACCTGACCTTGTGGGAAGCCTTTGTTTACTGAAATTAGTAAACTGAGATCTTAAAAGAAAAATTCTGTAGTCTTCCCAGTCATGTCAACCATACCTGTATAGATAAAAATAGTGCAGGACTTCGAACAGACAAATGAAGTACTGTAAAGTCGATGTTTCCTTAAATGATCAAGTACAGATAATTTTATTTATAAAAAGTAATGTATTAAAGTAATAATGCAATAAGTCATTTATTGAAAATTGTCTAATTTTAACGCTGTATTTTCTTTAAATGATATACGTACCTTTGGACTGGAGAAAATATAAATCACTATTCTGTTTTTAAGGGAGCAACAAAATGATGTGTTAAAGTTGTGCATATATCATTTCACCGAGCCGTTTCAGTGTGCTCTGCTGTAATCCTTGCGGCATTCAAGCCGCCAATCACACAAGGCACACCTGTGTTTACCGCGGTTGATTTGTTTGAATTTCATGGATTCTGATTTCTTTGGGTGCAATTCTACGCGTATCAATGGCAGAAATTAATGTATTGTGTATAGAATGTGCTACTGTGTCAATTTGCAGGTGTTTAAAAACCAGAACACTAAAATGCTATTTTCTGCACTTGATAAAAACAAGTCAACAAGCGTCTTAAGGCGGTATGGTTGGAAGAAATCACGCGCCATGAAATGGGTATTCCGAGGTATACAACGCGTGAATTGTTAGAATAACGGCCGCTGCATCGTTATTATCGTTAGCATTTGAAAAACTTGAGATCTGACAATATTTATGTTTTGCATGCTATATTTTTAAGCACTTAATTTACATACAAAATTATGAGATATACAGATGCAGCCACCAGTATTAGAACTCTTGCCTGGGAAATTCTGGGGCAGTCTCACAGTAAATGCCTCAACATGCCTCAACATTGCCTCAACATTTCTATGAGATTCTTAATGGCCCATCGGATTAACACAGCAGAGGTCCTTGCAATACCATTCAGGTTGAATGGGACTGCAGGGACCCCCTGCTGTGTTAATCCGATGGGCCATTAAGAATCTATCAAAAATTAGAGGGAAAGGTGTGTTATCACCATCTCTCTAAGTAGAAGCTCATTAGTAGATGCACTCCGGGACTATTAAAACATAACATTTATTGGATATTAACTAAAATAAGTCTAGATACTTAAAAATCAAGGTGTATGATTGTGTGTGGTGTAATAAAAATAGGGTGGGAGTGAGGCAGGGGTGGTAGGGTTGAGGTAAAGGTGTATTGCCAAATATAAACTGGCTACCATAATTGGAAGATAGATGTGCAATTAAGCCACCTGAAGACACCTATCCAATGATAGGGTAACTGTATCTCATGAGTACCTCAGCAATGTGTAACTGTTGTGTATTCTACTAATGTTAGTATAGAATACAGTCACTAGCACAGCATAACAATCAAACCAACCTATGATTGCTTAGCGTAGAGCCGACCCGCTGTAATAATATGCAGTGATATAAATCAAGTGTGATGGTAATAGCAGACCTAGTTGGATATCAGCTGAGCAAATCCCTAATATACCTCAAGCCAATATATTGATGTAACTCTAGACTCCTGAAGGTAGAGATCGTAATGCATACAGGTGAGGTTCAACGCAATTATAGGTTGGTGGTATGTGGATTGAGCCTGTGCAGGACAACAACTCTACACACATATAGTATAATACATCAATGTCTAACTACAAATAGGGTAAACATTGGCGTGTAAAGTGATGTACTCTGTATAGTGTAGAGTTGGCTACCATTGTTATAGCTGAATTAGTGAGCTGGCAATCCCTTCTCAGCAATACTGCAATGTATATTAGTGATGTCTACACACCTATAGTATGATAATAATATATCCACTGTGAGGTATAGCCTATTGATGCACTATATACTGTGATATGGTAGATAGTAATTAGCACTGGATGGTATAATTATACTGGTGCTAGGATAACAATGTACCTACATATGTGCAAGAATACCCATAACAAGTAGTGCTGGCTATATACTGCACCGACACACTTTATTCGAGCAAATACCCGGTATGTACCTGGCAGATACCTGGAATGCGCCGCTCCTCACCTCTGACAAGCCCCGTTGCATTTGCCTTCCCAGCCTGGGTTCATGCCTGGCTGATGGGCGGCTGATCTGTTAAATGATAATGATTAGGATTTAATAGGCTGCAATGCTTCGCGTGTCTACCAGATGGCATAAATTCATGAATTGTAATGCAGTATATATATATGTACTGTGCAGTATTGCAGCCAGCGGGAATAAAATGCTTCAATCCCTGCTGGAAAATAACTCAATGCACTCGGGCAGAAAACAGTCACAAACCTCAATACACCCGGGTATACCCGAATTCGTGGGACTAGCCGAGCTCGAATAAAGTGTGTCGCCAGTGTATAAACCTCTAGATATGTAGTACAACACAAGAAGGTATGCATGGCAAAATAAGATATAATAAGGTCAGCAGTGGTATTAGCCAAGAAAATATATGAACAGAGAATGCACACGGCGGTGCCAGGTATAATAAGGAGCTCAGGCAGCACACAATTGCCAAACAACATGCAATAGGCTTGTAGCAGCCTCGTGGAGGATACGATTACCAACGGTACACAACTCCCAGTCTCCTCCCAGATGACGTCACTGCGTCGAAAACACCCTACGCGTTTCCCTCCTACATGGAGATTCGTCGCCCCTGAGTCCTGCACAGGCTCAATCCACATACCACCAACCTATGGTTGCGTTGAACCTCACCTGTATGCATTACGATCTCTACCTTCAGGAGGTGTGGATCAACCATTGGGTTTTTGAAAGAAAATTAAGAAATAATTACAGAAGAAGATAGAAGAAGCGGATTGAAGAGAAAAGAAAGAAGAATTGGGCGGTGGCATCGGATGCAGTTTCAGGCCTTTGCAGTACGTGAGCTTCCTGATTCCCCAGGAGTCGGAGGGCCAAAGCTTCTAAAGGTAAGTAATATATTGAATATATATAAATGTATTTTTTTTTTACAGGTTTTTCGATTGGATATTTAAAAAAAATGTTTTTCATTGCCCTTTGATTGATAATGTATTAATCTGTACCGATCAATACTTTTTAGCGAATGTTTTTTTTTAGCAATTGCTTGCTTTGTATTGAGTGTGATTTTTTCTATTTCTGTTTATTATGTGGATGTAATTGTTTGTCATTTTGCTGCCTTATTATTAATATTTGTGCAATTGATTTTCGTTTTGAATTTATGATGTCTTGTGCTGTGTCCTGATAAAAGGCCATTTGCCTAGATGTATTTTCCCTCCTTTTCGGTTTTATCTTATTTTTGTGCCATCTTGCTGGGATTCATTTTTAATGATTTAGGGATTTTTTTTTTTAAATGTTGCCATCGGGCTTGGATTATTTTTTAATTTTTGGGGAAATTTAATAAGCCATTAGGCTTGGATTTAAAAAAACCAAAACCCATTGAGGGGCTCAATTGACTCAAATTATATTTTTTTACGATGTGATTGTGTATTTTTTAATGTATTTATTTGTGATGTATTTGATGTTATGCATTTCTATGGCTTAAATCCCTATTAGCCTAATTTCATTAATTGGGTTATTACCCATTCTGTAGCGGGGGTTATTTTGGCTGGGGGTGAGGGTTGGTGTGGTGGATTATGGGACTAGGTGCCCCAGGGAGAAAGGTTAGGCTAACCGGGGAATCGAGGAGTGGGGGTGTTAACCATTTGTATGCCATAGCGATTCTACCGCTATGACATAAAATTGGCACTAGGCTTGTTAGTGTGTTTGTATTAACCCCTTGGTAACATAAGGGACATACTCCTTGAGAAAGGCCCGAAACGCATGGAAGGAGGCCTTTTTGATATGTTCCTTGGTATCAGTATCTTGCTATTTTACCTTGCGTTAGGTGCTTTTGGCACCTAAATCCAGGTATAGCTATGACCTAAGGAAAAAAAAGTTACAAAAAGTTTTAGTTCCAGAGTTAACTTTAATGGACTGTTGAAGATATGCGTTGAGATGGTCTCTGTAGAAAGGCCTCATGTCATTCAGGAATCTACAGTATTTTGACTAACTAGCTTCTACATTATCTAAAATGTATAACAATGTGGGTAATTACAATTACTGTAGAATGTCTGTTTCTGAAATTGTATAGCAGAACTCATGAGTTTGGAATGTCAGAGGAGATACAGTATGACAGTAAAAGCAGTATGACAAGAGCATCTTTAGAAAGTAGGTACAGGTATATTGGTAGGACAATAAAGATTGGCTTTAGAGATTATGAACATCTTTAATCCTATAGATTGGAGAACAGTTAAATCAGTCTGGAATAAGGACGGTTTACAAAACCCAAAACCCAGCAAGCTCTTTTTGGGTGCCCCTGAGCCCCAACAAAATAAAAAAATATATATATACAAGTGTCAAAAAGGAGTGCTATTGAGCGTGGCATATGTATACAACAAACGACAGAGAAGCCCAATGCTACATCCAACATGACAGAAATACACAGTAAAATACTTATATATTCTCTTGAAAAAGGGTCATTTAGTTTAACCCTTTGACCAAAGCGTTGTAAACTTGCAAGCTACGAAAAGGCAGACACCCGTTCGGAAATCCTAACACTACCAGATAAAATACCTCTATTAGGATTAAAATTCTCATTTACCACTATTAGGAGGGAGAAAGAACACATTGGATCTATATCCAGTAGAATGAAAGGACCTGCTAACTTGGGAAGTGGAGAGGGGTGGGCTGAAAACGTCCAACAGCTGAAACAGCTGAGAATAAGTTAACAAAACACAAAACCCCAGCAAGCTCTTTTTGGGAACCCCTGAGCCCCCACAAAATAAATATATATAGCATATAAAGCATAAGGTGAACAACTGGAGGAGAGAAAAGGGGATCCTCATGTGGTGCACACACAAAAAGTTTATAAGAGATGTATTGCAGAGCTAAAATAGCCACAAGATGTTAGTGTGTCCTTCAAAAAAAAATTTTTTTTTGGGGGGGGGGGGAGAATAAGTGTATCTGATAGTGGATGCTATTCATCCACTATGAGTTACCCTTTTACCTCATCTGGCTACCATCACAGGTGTTAAGAGCTATCTCTCCTATCTTTATCTGGTAGAAGGGACACATCTACCTTTGTTCTAGCTTCTATTCCTCCAGTGGTTATCAAGACAACTGTATCCTAGATTTGTTTGTTTCTGTCTTCAGTAGGATATTAGCCCCACTGTTAATAGACCCCAAATCTGTTTCAGGCAGACCGAGCCAGTGCCTCCAATTGTGAATGATATATTAGCATTTTGTGGCTAATTTAGCTCTGAAACACATCTCTTATACACTTTTGGTGAGTACACCACATAAGAGGACCACATTTAATATGGGTGCCTCCCTGATGGCCAAACTCCCATTTCCCCCAAATCCACCCCCATAACTCATACAGTAGTTTTTTTCCACATTCCTATCTATTCTGTCTAGTCCATTTCATCTCGCTTGTCCCTCTCCCCATCTTCCTGGTTTAAAATCTTCTTCAGTCTTATTAACATCCTTTAACCATAGCACAGAAGATCCCTGTTTGTTGATCCCTCCCTACAATAATAAACAGTCTTAGTAAAGGCACCATATACTGTATATTACGTAGATTTTATTGAATATGTAACTTAGTATAGCTAAGCTTTATGTTTTACTTGCTAGAACATTTAATGTCATCCATATCTATTGCATACTCATAACACACAAAATCATAATGTGTAAATGAAGCTAGTGCACCAAACTGTGTGGGAATCACGAAAGATACTGTATGTGCTACTTCTGGCTCTATTCAAAATATTTAAAAAAAACTACTTCTCAACTAGTTTGGCTTCTTAGGAAGTTCAATCTTCCACTTCATCTTGCAATGGGAGAATTCCTGACATTTGTGTAATAGAAATGCAGACAAAAGTCAAAAGAATACACCCAGACAGGTGTTATCTGATAACTTTAGATCCATGTAACTAGCTTTCCAGCTTAAGGTCAAGAGGCCTCTAGTAGTTAAACAGAAATGGGTGATAATCACAACTGATGTTAGTGCCTCAGGACTTTGTCTCTTCTTTTGAGAAATATGGCTCCTTTTATCCAAGTGTCAGAGGTTAAAATCTCATTCCAAACTTTGTTAAGGTTTTTTTTTTACGTGGACAAAAACACTGTTTTATTTTCTAAGCTTCTTTTTTTTATTAAAAGTCTTAAAACTAATATAGAGGTAAAAAAGATGTAGGAGGCAATGCATGTACTCCAATATTAGTACGTTAATACAACTTCTTTCCAAAATTGAATAAAAGGAGGTAATTAGCAACCAATGATTCTTTTTATATTGCACTATAGTTTTTTGCAACACATTATAATCTTTATTTTTTTAACTTTTAGCTTTTTATTATCACAGACAGAAAAAATCATCCTTAAAACTGTGCTTCAGAAAGGTGACAGAGAAGCCACAGAGTTCCAGCGAGCATAAACCAATAGAATAACTGCATTCTATGCTTTTATTAGGAGAGTATTCAAAAATGTACTAGGGCATACATAGAGCAAAGAAATCCCTTTGAAGTGCACTCCATAAAAGGTGTATAATGAGATATTGGTAGATAATAAAACATACATTTTAATAGACATAATAAAATAAATACAGCATAGAAATACATGTCATACATATAATGGTGCTCCTAAAACGATATTGAATTAAATTAAAATAGTGTTCATCTCCAGAAAAGGAAACTAGAATCATGGCTGTGGTGGTAATGGTAGCTAGGTATTAGGTGTACATGTATACACTAGCAGTTGGATTGACTGGAATTAGAGCCCCAGTTCTCAGCCAGTTTTGAAAGCTGATTTATAGACAGTGAGTTGGCGAAA